>NW_022198211.1:2399767-2484294 GCF_009176525.2 Contarinia nasturtii | reverse complement strand
AAATGTTTGCAGTTTTTGAATATTTGACACATTTCAACGCAAATAAAATGAATCAATAGTCTAAAAATGAACCCATATAGAGTCAATTTTTTGCGTAGAGTCTGAATAAAGCAAAATCCAGCATATTTGAAAGCATTTCAGTTGAAAAAAATCCATCAGTCGATGAATTTTTGCAATTTTTTGATACCGATTGGGCTGTTGACGGAAATTTGTTCATTGATGGAATTGAAATGATTCAAAATCACCTGTAGATCGATAATTCCAGTCTTTTTCGATCATATAGAAGTGATTTCAATTCATATCCAATCAGTCGTCGAACAACTTTCCGGCCATCTCTCAATCGCTATCAAAATTTTGCAAAGAACTATCGATTGATGGATTTTCAAGCACTGTAATGTTTTCAAATATGCTGGATTTGACCATATTCGGAGTCTACGCAAAAAACTGACCCTATATGAGCCATTTTTCGGAATACTCAATCATTTTATTTATGTTCAAATACGTCACATTTGAGAAAACACTCTCAATTTTGCTCATTTTTCGAATTTCTTCTAGTATGAAGGTTCCGTGATGCACTTTATGATACTGTATTGGCATCCTAAAATATAGTACTCGATGTCAGCTATCCCATACATACAGTATCTGTGTATATCTATTTGAATACACTATCGTAATTTTCTTCAATTGACCATTGTGGTCGTTTTTCCCCCATACAAACGAGATAGCGCCCGGGCGAGTTCTAATTTTTTTTTGTAAATTTTGGAAATGGCCTGAAACTACTTTTTTCCGCCCGAAAATACGATTTCAGGCCGGGGAGCACAGAAAATAAATAGTCTTAGGATTTGGACCACCCTACTGTGCACATTATATTCAAATATAATTGAGTAAATATAAAATGTAATTAAAAATATTTGATAAAAAGAAAATAAATTACTCGGAAATCTTTTCCTTTCAACTGCAGCTTATTTTGAAGTTCATGTGAAGATCCAATAGCAAGATAGTAAAATATGTAAAAATTGTTTTCTCGCATAATTTCACATGAAGTAATTGAAGCTCTACTGCTCTCCAATAGGCTGTAAGTGTTGTAGATGTTTGCTACTGAACCTCCATCATATTGAATCTGTAAAAATTGAATAATTTGATAAAATCCAATAAAATCTATCAAAAATTAAATTCACAACTTACCTCAATAATTTTTATAAATCGTGAGCTATTTCGATTTTGTGCAGTATTTGCGTTACCAAATGCTTCAAAAAGCAAATTTGAGTTTACATTCAAATCGATCAATTTAGGCGATGAATTGCATAGATACTTGATGAGATGTTTGGTCGTTTCTGTTTTCCCCGCTCCAGATAAACCGGTGATGATAACTGATTGTGAGTTATGCTGTTTTATATTTTGAAATGCTTCTTCAGCTGAAATAAAAATGAAAATAAAGAGGCTTACGTACGCAAGCTGACTTTTCCGCATGGAACCAAAATTTTGGGAATAAACTGAAATTATGGTCTATGTATGGTTGCAGTAACTTAATTTACCGTGAAAACTTGTGAATATTATTTTCTTCCAGTTGGAATAGGAACGCATTGGGAGACTGAACGAGATAAAGTTTCAAACATATTGGTACCAGTTCACAAACAGTCTGTTTTCAGTTTTATTTCACCCGTCGAAATCATAAAGAAATTGTTTGAAAAACCACATTTTTACGACGCTTATTTCGAATATAATAAAAAAACCAGGCATACATGTGAGCCAAATGTTTATCGGGCATTTTGCTGTGGCAGCGTCTACAAAAAAACGGATTTTTTTAGAGAAAACCCAAACTCTCTGCAGTTACAATTTTTTGCTGATGGATTTGAAGTGTGTAGTGCATTAAAATCAAAAACAACACTACACTCACAAGTGGCTGTCTACATGACAATACAAAATATGCCAGAACGTTTTGCTTATAATATGAATAACATTTTCCTTATATGTTTGGTCAATGACAATTACTTGAAAAAATCTGAAACGAACTACACTAATCTCTTGGAATAAATTGTGAAAGACGTTCAAGTACTTGAAACGGTTGGAATCGATTTAAGAAATGGTGTTAATTTGAAAGGTAATGGAAGCCAACATCCAACCATTTACCAGGTTTGCTAACTTGCGAACTGTGTTCTCATTTGGGTTTATTATTTTGTTTCAAAGGTACCTTCGTTAACATGAGCGCTGACAACTTAGGTGGTAATGTTGCTCTTGGATTTGCTCAGAGCTTCGCAGCTACTTATTTCTGTAGAATGTGTTTATCCACCAAAGAAGAAACCAAGCAATTATACACCGCATTGCCAACGAAATATAGAACTAAGTCCAACTATGAGGAAGCCATTCGATTGATTGAGAGGTCCAGCAAAGTTGATCTGAAGGAAACCAAGGGAATCACAGAATATTGTGTTTTAAACAATCTTAAGTGCTTCCATATTTTAGATAACTGGACAGGCGACGTCATGCATGATTTGTGCGAAGGCACCATCGGCATTTTACTCTGTAAGTTTTTCGAATTTTGCATCGCCAAAAAAATCATATCTGAGAATGAAATCAAGGTATTAGTTTCGAGTTTTGATTTTGGTGTGTTAAATCGTCAATGTATACCATCACAAATAAAATTGGAACGCAAAAATCTAAACCAAAGCGCATCACAAATGAAATGTCTACTCCATCACGTACCGTTCATTTTCAACAAATATAGAACTAACGATGTGTTGAAAAAATCGTGGACTTGCATCAATACTATGCTAAAAATTGTTCGAATCTGCTATTCAAACAAAATTTCTGAAAATGATTTGATTGAATTAGAGAAAAATGTGCAAATTCATTTAAAAAATATGAAGTACTTTTATAAAATCGATTTAAAACCAAAGCATCACTTCATGACTCATTATTCGGAGATTATTCGTCGTTCCGGACCTTTGTGCCACATGAGTACGTTAAGGTATGAAATGAAACATAAGGAATTAACCAGCACGATGAAAACCAACAACAACTTTAAGAATGTGACAAAAAGCATGACCACAAAGTATCTGCAGAAAAAAGTGTTTCAAAATGTTTTTACTGATCAAATTAAATATACAAAATTAAAGGAAACCCCTGAAGAATGTTCACAGCGCTATAATTTACTTTCTAAGTTTGAGAATGCGTCCTCCATTCATTCCATCAAAAATTTGAAAATCAACAGAGATTATTATGAAAAGGGTTTAGTTTTGAAACGAAACTTAGATTATTTTGAAATAGAATATATTTTGTGTGTTAATAATACTTTTCATTTTGCTTGTGTCAAATATGGGTCCGTTAAAGGACCGAGTAAAATATCCCAGGGATTTGTGCCCCTTTTATGTCACACAGCTGTCAATGTGTGATATGTCAACGTGCATTTTCTTTAAAAACATTACGAGCGAATTAAATTGTTGATTAAAAAAAATCATTCGATAATTTTATTTTATTTTGCGGAAAAAATATATATATTATCATTTGTGCTTAAAATTAATAATAATTAAGTTAATTTTATCTGTATTTGAGAATAAAAAATAGTCCCAAATATTTTGTTCATTGAAGAACAAAAAAAAAACAGTGAAATAATGTACCGTGCTTTCGTATAGATGTCGTAACATATGTGTCAATATTGGCCCAAATAACAAAATAACACATTTGAATTATGTTAGAAAAAAAATGTATTATATTTCATGACATTTGTCCTAATAAAATTGCAAAATTTATTGTATTGTCAATTCACTTCGATAATCTTAAAAGTGTACATGAAAGAATTACGCGCAATTAATAAACAAAACAATGTTCACTAAAATAAATGAGTAAAAAAAATGTCAACTGGGACATCAGTAACTTGCCATCAAGCTAATCACATCAAAGTTATTCTTTTAATGTGCGATTTAATTGTATGTATTTAAAAGTGTGTATCAAGTCCAGTGGAGTACAACAAATAGTATCGTGGTATGTGTAAAATCGACTGTCAGAGGTACACATACACTTAGTATACAATGCAGCATTTAAACAATCCTATGGAATAGTAATCAGCTTACGCGTGTGCCTTCATTACAATGGCTCAAGATTTCGATGTTGCAGAAAGTTGATTTGCTGCTTGTAAAATATCATCATCGTTTCTGCATATATTATTTGACAATTGTGAACAAACCACGATATGTCGTTTTGCATTTCAAAAAACGAACCATAGTTCGAACTTTTCGCCTTGATTTGTTCCAAATCAATCTTGTTAATAAGCTTATAAATTTTATCGAACTTCAGTGTCTTCAATGGTACGAACTATACAAAATAAAAGAAAATCGAAGAAAAATAATAAACAAAAACATAATCAATGGAAATTATATACATATAAATGCACTTACCGATAAATCCTCACTTATGAAGTCCACTAGAAATGGAATCATGTTGAGTTCATCTTGGCTGTGAATTAATAAAAATAAGAATAATACTTCAAAGAATTTATCCAAAAGAAGACCTACCTGGCGTTGTTTATGGACGTTTCAATCTTTTTACATTCAGAGCAAACTGAAGCGCCATTGTCATTCGATTCATTTGTGAAACATATTTTATGGAACGATCGAATGCATTCTGAGCAGCTTATCTCTATTCTGTTTTTTGCGCACTTCCAACAATACGAGTCATGTTTTGTCACCTTATAAAACAATTCCATTAACATTTATTATTTCGTATTTCTTCAATTTTTATAAACTTACCATTTTTGTAGCCATTTTGTTTGGTTTTTACGTGGTCAATTGCCGAATAATTTGTTTCGATAAACAAAGTTTCACTTGAATACTAAAGATACATCCAACAGTTTGACACTTCTATAGTAAAACAAATCTATGACATAGAATGTCATTTATCCGTATTTATTTCAAATGTCGGATAAATTGTTGTTTATTTCAGTTCAGTGGAAATTGAGGTTATGAGTATTTTGTGTGTGGTTTTATATTCCTCAAACGTCAAAGTGGTTTCCCCTATTATTAAAGTTACATTCTAGGTACTTACAGTAGTTGTATGATTCTATGTAATTAAGAGTAGAAGAAGAATAGAAAGACGTGTGTTTGGTTAGAGGCGCAACAATAGAATGCGCATGACTTTAATTGGATTGCATGCGTTCAGTTAAGTTGCATGCGACACATCGCATGCGTACAATTCATTTCTCATTACACCTCCGTTTTTTAAAATAAATTTTATTATTAAATTCTCGCTGAGGTGTATGTTAACTAATTCCCTCCATTTTTTTTGGATTGAATTTACAATAAATTTATTTTTATGATCTGTTTAATCATTGGTTTTACAATTTTTTCTTTTGGTTTTCTTTTAGTTTTTTTTTTTTGTTAATTTTTTCTTTTTGTTTTATTATTTTTATTGGTTATGAAATATTTTGATTCTATTTTTGTGTGTTTTGATTATTGATTGATTTTTTATGTCTTGTGCCGTTATATTTTGTTCACTTATACCAATTACTTGGTATGGGCCAGTGTATTGGTTTTCCAATTTATGTCCTGCATCGTTTTTTATCAAAATTAAGCTGTTTATTCCTACGTCAATGTTGTTAGTGTTTTTGTCGTAGTTTAGTTTTGTCTTTGTCTTATTTTTTGTTAGTAGTTTTCGTGCTTCGTTATGGGTTCTTTGGAGTCTAAATTTGAATTCTTTTACATAGTTTTCTATGTTATAGATTGGTTCCACTACACATTCGCCCTGATCAAAAGGTAAATTGGCTTCGCGCGCAAATGCTACTTCGAACGGTGTGAGTTTAAAGTCAAATGCGGTGTGTGGTGTAGTGTTATAGCATAGTGTAAAATATTTAGCATAAAGGTCCCAGTCTTCTCGGTTTTCTAACATGTACGCTCTCAGGTATGAGTTCAATACCCTATGATTTCTCTCTATCGTTCCGACCGATTCGTGGTGGTATGGTGTAGAGAAATCATGGCGAATTTTTAATAAAGAACAAAGTTCTGCTAAGATTTGATTTTTGTACTCTGTGCCGAGATCCGTCCTGATGATCTTCATGACACTGTGGGTTAATATAAAGTTTTCAACTATTGCTTTTGCTATTGTCTTTGCTTCTTTATTTGGGATTGGTATTATTGTTAGATGTTTGGATAAGTCACACATTAGGGTGACTGCATATTTATTACCATAGATTGATTCGGACATGGGTCCTATTGTGTCGATAATCATGACATCGCATGCTTTTTGAGGCGTTTTTGTGATTTTCAATGGTATTTTGGTGTGTTTATCGATTTTTGTTAATTGACACTTTTCGCATGTTCGTACCGTTTTTATTATGTCCTTAGACATTCCTTTCCAAAAGTAATTTGATCTTATTTTCTTGTAGAGACGGTTCCTACCACAGTGGCCTCCCAGTAGGGGGTCGTTATGAAATTTGTTCATAATCTTTTCTTTTTCACTATCAGATTCCACTTTAATTATGGGTTTCGTGAGTATGATTTCGATATCTCTCAGTATTCTTTGTCCCACTGTTTTAAATGTTGCAATTTCGCATTTGTGGAATATTGCACTGTCCAATGACAGGGTGAATTTTCTCATACTAAGCTCGGTTGCTTTCACTTGCAACTGCACAAAGAATTTCTCTAAAGAAAGGCTTGTTTCTCGAGTATATGGAATTTTAAAATCGAAAATGAGTTTTCGTTTCTGGCGCACCTGGACTTTATTGTCTTTTATTAACAGTTGTGGATATTTTCGTGAAAAAATGTGGTCTTCATACACGCTTATGGTTGCATTGTCATTTGTCATATTATATGTTGATTTATCTGTTTTTATGGTATTTTGGGCTTTTGACATTGACCTTGTGGTGACATTTATGTGTGCTATCGATTGATGGCTGTCTTTTATTTCGTCAAAAGATATTCTGCTTAGAGCATCAGCTACTACATTTTCATTACCCTTAATATACTCAATGTCAAATTTGTACTCTTCTAGTTCCAAACGGATACGTAGAAGGCGTTGAGATGGGTTTTTGAGAGTAAATAAGTAAATCAGTGGTTTATGGTCTGTTCTTACCAAGAAGTTTGTTCCGTACACATATGGCTTAAAATAATTAATTGCATAATAAATAGCCAGGAGTTCTAGTTCAATAATGGGTTTGTTTCGTTCAGATTTGTTGAATGAACGTGAAGCAAAACTGATTGGACGTTCTGTACCGTCAGGTTGGATCTGGCTAAGTACAGCGCCACACCCTTTGATGCTTGCATCTGTTGTTAATATGAACTGTTTAGTAAAGTCTGGGTAAGCTAATATGCATGGATTAGTGAGTGAATCCTTTATTTCTTTGAATGCCCTTTTGCAATCATCATCCCATTTAAAATTAGTTGATTTTTTAGTCAAATGATTTAATGGTTGACACGTGGACGCGAAGTCCTTGATGAATTTTCTGTAGAAATTGGCAAATGCGACGAATCGTTTGACAGAATCTTTGTCGTTTGGTTCTGGATAATCTTCAAGTGTTTTCAGTTTTGTGTTTTCTGGTGAAATTCCCTCCTCGGTACATTTGTGTCCGAGATAGACCACCTCGTTTTGAAAAAATTTACACTTGTGGGGGTTAATTTTTAAGTTGTATTTCCTTAGGGTATTAAAAACTCTCCTTAGGTTCTCCAAGTGATGGGTCTCTGAGCACCCCACGACAATGATATCGTCGATGTACATAAATGCAGTGCCCACTGGAATACCGCTGAATGCGATAGCCATCATTCTTGCAAACGAATTCGGACTGACGTTTAACCCGAATGGTACTACTTTCCAACGAAAGCTGCCCTCTGTTGTTGAAAAACTTGTTATATTGCGTGACTCTTCTTCGATAGGGATTTGGTGGAAGCCCGAAAATAGGTCTATTACGCTGAAGTATCTTGCGCGACCCAAACTGTCTAATACGTCCTCTATCCTGGGTAGAGGGTATTTGTCGGCCACCAGTTTTCGGTTTACCAAGCGATAATCAATGCATAATCGATATTTTTTTTGTTTTTGTGTTGCCCCTTTTGGGAACGAGAAGTATTGGACTGTTAAAGTCCGAGGTGCTTGGTTCAATTAGTTCGTTTTTGAGTAGGTTTTTAACCTGACGTGTAATCTCCTCTCTTTGAGTGAATGGAAGTCTGTAATTTTTGACATAAACAGGGGAGTCGTCTTTCAGTTTGAATTTTTGAGTGTAAAAATTATTTACTGTCATTTTGTCACTTTCCAGTGTAAAAATGTCGTTGAACTCGTTTACCAAGGGTAACATGCCCTCGTGGTATTCTTTTGGTGTATTTTTCATTGTCTCTTCTAATATTTTCTTTGTACGTTCTTTCTTCTTTTCAATTTCATCTATTGAGTAGATGTTGTAGTTGTCTAACGTTTCGGTTTTTATTTTTGTCATTTTTAGAATCTGCACCTTTGATGTTGTATTAATGATTCTTACGATGGGCATTTTGGAATCGATGATCGTTCTTGCGATCATCACGCCATCTTTGATTTCTTGTGAGTCAATGATGTGATGACCCTTGACACAGGTCTGAATTTTAACTTTTCTCATTACTTCGCATCTTGCTGGTATGACCAAAGTGTCCGTATCGGGGCCGTCCATCAATGGTATTTCAATTAATTTGTTTTTCAATTGGAATGATATGCACATATCCTCATAACTGATATTACAACAGAATCTCTTTAGAAAGTCTTTACCGAGTATTCCGTCTGCACCGATATTGAACTCATTTGGTACGACGTGTAGTTTTTGTGAAAATTTTGAATTATCATGTATGAGATTTGTTTTGATGGTTCCCAACGATTCGGTGAGTCCATCAGTGACACCCTTGATGTCAATGATTTCATCCTGACAAATTTCATTAGTCTCCAGAATGCATTGGATTTTAATAACAGATATGTCTGCTTGTGTGTCCACCAGAAATACGCACTGTTTATCTGCAACAGTGGTGTATAAAATGACATAATCCGAAAAGTTAAGACTGAATGTGTATATGTTTTTGTTTATTCGCTGGCGTCGCCCAGGGTGCTCTGGGCTGCCGATGCGTTTTCCGCTCGGCGGACGTTACGTTGATCGTTGCGATTACCGCCACCATTTTGGTTACCACCGCGGAAGTTTCTATTACCGCCATTACTACGGCCATTGCCACGTCCATTGCCACGGCCTCGGCCATTGCCGTTGCCATTGCCATTGCCATTGCCATTTCGATAACGGTTACCGTTGTAGTTTTGATTGCGACCGTTGTTGTTGTAATTGTCGCCGTTTCGTCCGTTATTGTTGTTTCGGTAATTCGAATTTCGATTATTACCTCTTGAATTAAATTTTTTGATGGCAAGAACTTGTGCTTCCTGTTTTGTTATATTTGATTCGACAATATATTTCGCGATGACTTCTTTTGGGTTATCGAATTTTGCACCGCCCAAAATTGATCTGACCACTGAGTTATTGGTGTTAGCTCTGCACAGTTCTACTGTCTTGCTCGTTGTCATTTCTTCGGCCTTTGCCAGTGGTATGCCTTCCATTACTAATGCTCTGCGCAATTCGTTTGACAGTTCTTCAGCCTTCTTTGCATAATCTAGAAGGTTTCCGCGTTCAACCCGTAGGGCCATCATGTTGCCCTCGATGACCTTGCTGCCATCTGGTTTTATTTTTGTATTTAACGCGTCGATAATAATGTCAATTGTCGCTGCATCTCTGGGCACAATTTCTGCGGCGTAGCCCTCAAGTCTTGATAATACAAATTTTTTCAGTAATAGTAATAGCTGTGCATTGTCCTCTGCCATTTCCTTCATTAAATCGATAGAGGCCATGAATGGCTGGAGTTTCAGTGGATCTCCGTTATAGAAATGTCTAATATTTGCCGCTATTAGGGCCATGTATGCTGATTTTTCCATCACCATGTTTGGATGTGGATTATTGTTATCGTTTTGGAGATTTTGGTGAATGTGTGAATTTGAAGCGTTCGCAATCTCGTTATCATTTATTTCAGAATCTGAATCCCCAATATCGTGTATTTGTGATATATTTAAGGCTTTTTCTGCAGAGACCTCAGTCAGTGAGTCCCTGTTAATTTCGTCGAATGTGGGTGGTAGATTGTCACATGTGAAACCCAATATTGCTAGTCGAGCGATAAATTTGTCTTCATATTCCAATATTTTATCTGTGAAATTCTTTTTTTCAATTTGTGTTAATTGATCGTAATTGTTTTTTATATAAATCTTTATATTGTTGAATGAAGTTATAAATGCCAAAATTGTATTTTCTCTCCATGGGTCAGGAGGAATAGTGCGTGATTCTCCACTTCTATAATTATAGATTTTTTTTGCTATGTCAAAGAATGTCTTTTTAATTTGGTTGTATTGTTCTTGGTCGAAAGTCATGGGTATATATGTAGAAATATAGCTTATTTTTGTAGATTATGTATGTTGAAAATAAATTGGTAAAATATATAAAAAATAAAAATAATTGAAAGTAAAATTTTTTTTTTGTTTAGTATTTGTCCGCTATCTTATTGGCACGTTTACTGGTAATTGGTAGTATGTTAAAAATTAAATGAAAAGATGTATTGTTCTTAATTTATAAAAGATAAAATAATATAAAAAAAAATTTCGACTTATTAATTGTATGGTTACTGGTATTTTGTTTAGAAATTCGAAGGATAATATTTCCCTTATCTCTTGTATATGAAAAAGAAAAAACGAAAAAAAAAATAAGTTTTGACTTACTTAATGAATGTTCACTGGTATTATGATAAGAAATATAAAAAGATTATTTTTGTTTATTATTATATATGAGAAAAAATAGTTCGACTCAATCTTTGAACGTTTACTTGTTATTATAAATGAATATTCAAATGATAATATTTATTAAAAATTTGAGAAAAAGTTGACTTAATCCTCGAATGTTTACTTGTTATGGTAAATGAAAATTCAAATAATAAAATTTATTAAGAATTTGAGAATTTTCGACTTAATCTTTGAATGTTTACTTGTTATGATAAATGAAAATTCAAATTTTAAAATATGTTCATTGGAATTTTAATTTGTTTTATGGTGTCGTTTTATCGTATTTAAGGCATTCGCGTTTGATGAACATCATAACATTGCTTCTCGAATCGAAGATTCATATTGGTTGTTTATATTTTCAATCATACGCATGACCAAATTAACTGCAAGTATCTCTCTTTGATTCAATGTGCGCCTTTGCGAAATTTGGTTAAGTCTCCTTATAGTTATGCAGATTTGATTCATTGCATTAATATGCGCCAAGCAGGCACTCTCCAACTCTCTTAGTGAATTCATAATTTCTTACTTGTATTTGATCCTTTCACCGTTTTCATGTATGATCGTCGAAAGTTATCTGCGTTTATGCTTCGTTTCTCCGTCATTCGCCGTTGATATGCTGTTCATACTGTATTTCGCTGTGAAATGTTTCGATCTTTATACTGTATTTCAATTATGATGCACTATTTTATATTGTTCGGTGAGAATTGATGAAAAGCAGTATGTCGTGTAATTGAAGAATGTCATTTCGAAGAAATAGAATAAAAAATGTCGTTATTGTTTCATTGCGTTGACTAACGGTTTTTATAAGTGTGGTTTTATGAAAATGTGCTTCTTCTAAGAATGTTCTTTTTGTTCTTTTTGTCACGTTGCACTTTTACATGTGGTTTGCTAAAACACGCGGTTTATCTATGTTCATTGTTGCACTTTTTATATGTGATTTACTTATACACGCGGTTTTTATAAATGTGGTTTGCGGTGTCCTATTACAAAAATGTGAGTATGCTGTTGGTTAATTTTTCTGCGAACACGTTTATATTTCAAATGTGACGATCGGTTCCATCTTTTTCTTTTTTTCTTGGAATCGTTTATATTTGTCGATCAAATAAATTGCGATAAATATCACAATGATCACTGTTTTTATCACTATCATTATGGAATTCTTTGTGAGTTTGAAGTTGAAGCCTGTTGTGGCACTGTGTATAGTGGGATTTGCTGTGATTGATTCACTTGATTTTTTCTGCATATGTATGCCAACAATTCACGTAATATTATGATCACAATTAGCACAATTCCAATTAATGCGATGGGCCAAACGAAATCAGTCTTTTCTTCTGCAAGTAGCTCACTTTTGTTATCACTTTCTTTTGGAATGTATTTTATTATTTCTTGGGTTGATTTTCCATTTAGTGCGTCGTGTATTTCATATCCCATATACAGTGAGATAATAAGTCGTTTTAATTGTTTTAAATAACTCATTTTTTTTATTTTTATTTTTCATGTGCACATTTTATATTATTGAATTATTGGTTTATTCACTTCACTGATCGTGGTTCTTTTGCCGATTATTTTAAAAAACAAAACTCGCCATATTAAAGTTACATTCTAGGTACTTACAGTAGTTGTATGATTCTATGTAATTAAGAGTAGAAGAAGAATAGAAAGACGTGTGTTTGGTTAGAGGCGCAACAATAGAATGCGCATGACTTTAATTGGATTGCATGCGTTCAGTTAAGTTGCATGCGACACATCGCATGCGTACAATTCATTTCTCATTACACTATTACTCTGATTAAGTGATGTTTGGTAGCTTTTACTGCTGCCTCATACATTCCACCATGATGTGGAGCTCCTGGACTGGTAAAGGTCCATTTAAAATTAAATTCCCTTTCAAATTGCTCTGTATTTTCATTGATTTTTTCTTGGACCATTTTTAAATAATTATTCGCACCGACAAAGTTTGTACCGTTGTCTGATAAAATTTGATAGACTCTACCTCTTCTTGAGACCATTCTCTTTAAAGCAGCTATGAAAGCTTGCGTGGTTGCGTCGCTAACCAATTCCAAGTGGATTGCCTTTGTGGCTAAGCAGATAAACACTGCTATCCACGCCTTGGTTAGCTTCGGCAACCTCCCTAAACTTGATCTTATTGTTACTGGCCCTGCATAATCAATTCCTACATTCAGAAATGCTCTCGCTGGAGTTGTTCGATATGTAGGTAATTGCGCCATTAATTGACTTGAAGTTTGCATGCGTAATTTAAAACAAATTGGACATTTTCTCAAAATCCCTTTTATCAAGTTTTTTGCTCCTGTTATCCAATACCTTTTCCTCAAATATTGAAGTGTCAATTGATTCCCTCCGTGCATTGTTTGAAAGTGGCTATCCCTTATTAATAGTTTGGCCAATACTCCTTCTTTTCCTATCAAAATAGGAAATTGCTCATCTTTTGTCAAATTGTCACTTTGTACTCTTCCGTCTATTCGAAGGATTTGGTTTTCACTGTCCCAAATGAGTACTAATTTTGACAACAATTCTTTATTCCCTAATTTTGCTATTTTTCTTTCTTTTGAAAATGTTTTCTCCTGGTCTTTTTGAATCAAATAATTAAGCGCTCTTTCTTCCTCTAATGGAAGAAGGCTACCTATTGTTTTCTGTTTTGGAAATTTAAAATTATGGACAGCCCTTATTACAGTTGCTGTCACTCTCACCAATTTTCTCAATTCTCCATAAGCTTCTAATAACGGATAGCTCTTTTGAATTTTTTGGTATTTAAACCATATCCCTCGTTTCAATCCTCCCTTTTCATTTTGGATTGATAAATGGATTGCTTTCAATTCTTTTTCACCTTCTTGAATTTTCTCATTAAATAAATCTAACTGACTAGGCCACTCTTTTTTCCTTAATTTTAACCATTCAGGTCCATACCACCATTCCGGCTCTTGTAGTAATTCCAAAATGGTAGTTCCTCTTGAAATGAGGTCGGCCGAATTCTGTTGACTGGAAATCCAATTCCATTTTAAATTATACCTTTCTGAAATGGTTTGAACATTTGAGACTCGATTAGCTACAAAGGTTTTCAATGTGATTGACGGTTTCTGTATCCATTGTAAAACAATTTGAGAGTCTGACCATCCATAGATTTCCTTAATTTCCTGTTGAAATACAGGATATACAGATTCAATTAAATTTACCATGAGGTTCGCGGTACACAACTCCAATCTTGGTATGGTAATTGTTTTGAGTGGTGCCACTCTGGATTTTGATGTAAGCAACTCTGTGTTGAATTTTCCATCCTTTCGTGTTCGGATAAAAAGTACACAACCATATGCCCTTTCTGAAGCGTCGCAGAAACCGTGCAACTCAACTTTACCATTTTCTGAATTTCCCAACCATCTTTTCACAGAAATTAAACTTATGTTATTTAAATCATCCTTGAATCATTTCCAATTTTCTTCAATTTGACCATTTACATTTGTGTCCCAATCTAAATTACTTCGCCACAAATCTTGCATGATCATTTTTCCCTTTATAATTACTGGTTGAATGTAGCCGTTTGGATAATATAACTGTGCTATTTTTGACAGTATTTTCCTTTTGGTCCATTGTTCATCTGATATAGACTCCTCTGGTTTGTATTTAAACAAGAACTTGTCTGTATTTAGGTCCCAAAATAACCCTAATACAGATGAACTATCCTTTATTTCAATTTTCTCGTTGAAATTACCATTGGTTTTCCATTTTGTGACATGAAAACCTCCCTTTTTCAACAAATTGGTTACTCCTTTTTGAATTTCTTCCATTTCAATCAATGAATTTGCTCCTGATAGAAGGTCATCAACATAAAAACAGTTTTGAACTATTTCTGATGCCTTTTGAAATTCATTGCTATGATCAATTGCACATTGTTTAAGTGCCCTAATTGCACTGTGTGGTGCACAAGTCTGTCCGTAAGTCACGGTTTTTAATTGATATATTTTTATCGGATCCCTTGCATTTTCTCTCCAAATTATTTTTTGGTATTTTTGATCTTCTTGGTTAATCAAAACCTGTCTGTACATTTTTTCAATATCGGCTGTGATGCCGTATTTGAATTTTCTGAAATTCATTAGTGTTAAAAATAAATCTCTTTGTAGTTTTTCGCCCACCATCTGACATTCATTTAGAGAAATTCCTGATGATGTCTTTGCAGAGGCGTTAAAAACCACTCTTAACTTTGTGGAGCTTGTGACTCCATGGTGAGGTGTATAATAACCCTCTTCCCTTTTCTCCCATATTTCTTTCATATGACCAAGAAGTTCATATTCTTGCATGAAAAGCTTATATTTATTTGCAAACTCTTGATCCTTTTTCATACGATTTTCCATAGCAAAAAATTGGCGACAGTCAGCATTTTTTGTATGGCGGTGTTACATTTCAATAAACTCTCAGGAGAAGACTCACATTCATTCTCGGACAATCAATTGTGTAATGTGCTCCCTTCTGTTTCGTTTACGGGACCTCCGATCGTGGCCAAATTATCGATCCTGTCAAAAACTACAACTCTGACGGCTCAAATCCATATCGTATCTCTTATCGTTGGCCGCAAATCGTTAAAAATATCAAAATTGTAGCATTGACAGAAGAATTGTATGATGTGCTCCCTTTTGTTTCGTTTTCCTCTCTCTTTCCTTCTCTCTCTATCTCATTTTCTCTCTATTTGTCTTTCTCTCTTTTTTCTCTTTCTTTTTCTGTGTATATGATATAAGAGAGAGAGCGAATGAGAAAAAAAGCAAAGTTTGGCACTATTTATATCGAATTTTCTCCTGCATGTTCTTTTAACAAATGACAGCATAGCCGATGATTTATTTTTTATATATTCAATGTGCTTTGAGAAGTTCAACTTGGAATCAATCACAACACCCAAATCTCTAATTTCCGTTACTCGTTCGACTGTTTTTCCATTGATAAAATAATCATGTATAATTGGATTTCTGATGTGTGTTAATGTCAGTATTTTGCACTTTGAGATATTAACTTGAAGTCCATTTTCGTTGCACCATCTAATGAATTTATCTATGGAAAGTTGTAGTTCCAGAGCATCATTACTGTTTTTGATTATTTTAAGTAATTTTTTGTCATCCGCAAAGTTTAAAGCTGACACCGATTCCAGATTGCTGTCCGAATCATCAAAGAATATCAAAAATAACAGAGGTCCCAAAATGGTTCCTTGGCCAACTGACGATGGAACTTCAAAAGAATCAGATGTTACGCCATTTACTCTCACATATTGTTTACGATTCTCAAAGTATGATATGAATCAACGAAGCAAATTATTGCTAATTGGGAACTTTGCCATCTTCTGGATTAATAATGATTGATTCACGACATCGAAAGCCTTTTGTATATCTGCGTAAAATATGTCCAATTGTTTTTTTTCTTCAAATGCATTAATTGCAGGAAGAGAAAGCTCCATTAAGTTAGTTTCAATATTGCGATTCGATAGAAAGCCATGTTGTGTTTTAGATAATATTTTATATGCGTTTATCGAAACTTATCGAATTATCGAGTCAATTGAACACTTTTCTCAAATTAAATTGCCTAACTAAACATTTTTCATATGCAATACCCAAAGCAAATAAACCAAAAATCATCTGTTCAGTTTGTTTATGCCGTGCATATTAGTGGAATCAAACAACGATATCGACGGGAAAGTAAGCATAACAAATGATCAAGTCGTTTCTTCGAAAATGACAAATATATGCTTGTAACTCCAATGTTCTGTATTTGATCACAATCTGATTAATAATAATTGCTATAGCGCATCAGTGAATCATTTGAGCAAGTGAAACAGTTGAAGTGACAAAAAGTGCTGACCAGTCTTTCATTCTGTGTTTATTGCAAATATGTTTACATATGGATATTTTTTTTATTTTCCACCTTTTCAAGCGGTTTCTATTAATGTTTAAGATATATTAATTCATTTTGGACGAACAAAATCTGAAGTGAGTGAAGCTACTGTCCGGTTTACATAAAATAATTGATAAAATAAGTTGAAATAAAACTCATTTGAATAAACTTAATATTGTTTAGTCTAAAGAAACTATTCAATTATATTTAAATAAGAAATGTGTATTGCAGTTATTGCTCAACATAATGAAGTGCATGAATGATAACTCTTTGTGTATTTTCAAGAGTGTAAATTTCATTTCGGTTATCATCATACACTTCCCAACTTTTATTGAATCGAACAGCGCACACATAATGTCCAATTCCATTCTCTGTAGCCGGTGGAGAAAACAAAATTGCTGATGACACCACATATATGCGATTCATGATTTTCATCGTTAATGGAATATCTCTCAATGCAAATTCAATCGATGATTCGAAGTCCGTTGTTGAGTTTTGAGCTTGATATGACACCATCCTACGAGAAAGAATAGTTTTTTATAGTCAGTCATTTTCTCAAATCTTATCAAATCGATGAACATTAAAAAATTGTTTAAATAGATAATTAGTTTTACCTCTATAAACATCTGGCTTGAAAATATTCGTGATACTTTTGGAAGTTTACACTTTCTACGTGTAATTTCTGGTGGATTTTTTTTCGATAGCTGTTAGTAACTCAGAGAAATCATTTTGGAATGATTGATGCAAACGAACAATCGGGAATTTTCTTAGCTTTTCAGAGCAACATTCCTTTTCCACATAACTCGGGCTCTTCAACAATTTAATTGCCATTTCGCTGAAAGATATCTCACAATTCCCATCATCGCAATATTGGTTAAGTAGGCTTACACGTAAATTATTGGCTTTTTTCATGTTGCCTCTGCAAAATAAAATGATTTTTTACAAAAAGTTTATATTTTCATACAATAAATGTCACATACTGTTTCGCCAATAAGATTGCTAATTCGAAAACTTCATTTTTTTGTTCGTCAGCAAATTTTCTAAATTTGGAGTGATAAGCATACGCCTCAGCAATCGCCTGAATTAACGAGTCAAGATTTGCCTTTGAAATTGATGGCTTTTTTAGATAAATTTCCATTCTTCAGCTAATTTATTTTTTGTTTTTTATAGTCATCAAATCAAACTGCGGTTTTTTTGGAGGTAATGGCTTTTCTTTGTTTTGCTTGGCTTTGCCCATTCATCTTTTGTGTTCAGTGCATCTCTTACCTGTGATCACCTTGTTACTTGCCTTGTTACCTTAGCATTGCCGTAACATTCAGCACAAATCCTTTTAGAGCCATATCCCTCATTATCATTAGCACAAGAAAATGAACATCCAGAAATGATGTGCACATTTTTACCACATTGTGCGCAAGTATGAGCACCTGTTGTCTTATTTCCTTCTTTGCAAACCATGCAAGAAAATTTCTTCATTTGGTTCGACTTGTTGGCAAGAAATTTCTTCATTTGATGCGACGTGTTGGGAGCCTGGTGCTTTTGGAGGCAGCGTTTTTGGAAGATCTGAACTACCTTTTTTAACCATGTCTTGCTTTCACGATTTTCAACACCACAAGAAGCAGTTAATGCGTTCAAAACACACGTTTTGGAGATATCTCTTTCGGAGTGGCATAAGTGCTACGACAAATGGTTTCATCGAATGCAAAAGTTTATCGATCATCATGGCGAATATTTTGAAAACCAATAAAGCCATTTTCAGAAATTGATCAATGCATTTTCATAATTTTTCTCAATAATTAAGGAGCTACCCTCGTATGAAGTTCGTTGAAAATGTTGTGCTTTATTAGTGAAAATACCGTTGATTTTTAAATTCATTTTAAGATTAAGATCAATTATTCACAAATTATTCATGTTGTATATTAACCATTGAGTTAATTGAGAGCAAAATATAAGATTTTCGATCTCAATTACATATATCCTCTAAGAATATTTTTTTTTCTCCATCCGCTCAGTTATAAATTTTCATCGAATGTTTACCGCTGTGGATGTGTGAATGTGTGAATGTGTACGAAATTTTGGCTATCGATGAGTTAAATCTCTAATCAAAATAAGTTTCAATTAATAAAAAAAACCTGTAATCTTTAAATAAAAAAAAGTCATATGAAAATTGCTCTCATATTGTTGTTTTTGTAGTCATCGTTTTTTTTAGTTTTCCTCATGAAATTAGAATTACACACATAGTTAGAGAAAAATTCAACATATAATTGAAATGGGATAATTTTATAAATTGAATGAATTCAAAATATATCACTGAACAATGTTCAGTGAACATAAAAAAATAATTTAATTTCTGCAAGAGTGAATTTAAGTGATATTCATGTTTAATGTAAAAGTATGGATTAGATTGGGGAGAAAATTTTCTCGTATCGTAGGTCAAGGACCTATTGCAAAACTAACCGTGGAGAACCTTACTAAGTTGAAATATTTTGTTGAAATGTCCTGCTTTTTTAAATGATAAGTTGAATGATTTGAATTAATATTTCATTGAAGATTTTACGAGACAGACTCATGAATTGGAGGGTTAAAATATTCACAATTTGATGACATATATTCTAACATTTTAAATCTAAATGGTGTTTTGCTGGAGTATTGGGGAGAGGCAGGGCCACCACTGATTACGTGTCAACGTCCATTGGCTCGTCCATGCTAGTTAAAACAAAACATATTTTCATTTATTGTTATTATTATTACAATAAATAATCGAAGTGTTAGAGAGTATTTTGGCGACATCTGTTATTGGCTTTTGCTATAGTAGACACGTTTATTGACTTTTGCTATAGTGAAATTATCGCTTATTAGAATTCCTGTAGTAGAAATCCTGTTCTGTCACAAATAGCCGCAGTGCAGCCACTAGAGGGAATTCTATAGAATTTTGCTTGATGTATAATCAAGCTTAAGAATCGTTTTCGGTTTGTTTGTTTGTACCACGCATAACTCAAGTAAGGTATCAGCTATCAACTTGAAACCTATTTTTTCAGATTCCTGAGCCCAGTCCACGAAAACTATATTTTTCTTTTTGGAAAATTCGTCCAGGAAAATTATTTTTCTTGTAAATGAGGTTTTTCCTAAGAATTTGTATGGGAACTTCAAGATAACTTGATTTGTACGTTGTAACTCGAGTTCAAATTCTACGATTTTGATTAAAATCGCTCAATTTGTAGGTCTTTAGATGCCCTTTCGAAAAAACACAGACAGAATACTCGATCGACCTTATGAATAGTGACTCTAGTACAACAAAGTACCGAATTTCTGTGTATTTTCGCTAATTTTCAAACAAACGTCGCTATAAATCGAGTTCAAATTCTACGATTTTTATTAAAATCGCTCATACACATGCCCAGAATACCCGATCGACTTTGTGACAAGTGGCTCTAGTACAACAAACTACCGAATTTCTGAGTATTTTCATGAATTTTTTGACGAAAGTCGATATGGCTCGAATGCAAATCATATATTTTGATTGAATTGGTTAATTTTTCTGAATTCCAAATATTTTTTGAATTCCACTCGTTTATGCATCGATACATCAAGCATTACTTCCAAGTCCTTTGGCAGTGTATCTATTATAATATGTATAAAGCAAATTTACTATAGTGAAATCCTGCAAACGCGTGTACTATAAGAAATGTCAATAACAATTGGCGCTAGGGGGAAGACATGATTCATCACGATTTGGATTTATTTTAGTTGATTTGAATCGGTTTGACAAATTATTTGACACTAAAAATTTAAAGCATCAAACTCCACTTCAATACTTCTTTTTTTTTAAATAAACTAAAACACTTTTTTGATACCAAAAAGGTCAAGTCAATGAGAGGATGTAAGCAGAATTGTCAATTCATGAATGACGCGAGCGCCCTCAATTTAAATGGGCAATTCAATTTATTTTAACAACTCATTTCGGAACGAGTCACCGCCAAGTTTGAGATTCGCTGATACATCCGCCCATTGGTTCGAATATACCGTTAAATAATATTGAGTTTAAAAAACACATTTAGAAAATAATAATTATTATCACTGTTTGGCAAAGATATCTTTATCTGAAGATATCTGAAAGATATCTTGCCTAAGACATTATCTATTATTTATCTAGATAATGAAAGACAAAATAAGTCATAATCTAATATTTATCTAGATTTTCTAATTTTGGTTGCTACCTATCTACGAAAAAAAGATATTTTTAAGATAGTAAAGTGTTCTATGGAATCACGAATAAAATTAATAACGATAAGGTCTGGTTGCAATAGTTTTCCAATGCAAAAGTTTTGCAGCAAAACCGATTTCAAATTTTTTCGACAAAAAATCAAAATGAATAAATATTGCACCATTTTATGATTGGATATATTTTAAAAAATGACGATGAATTCAAAAATACCCTTTGCATAGCAAAAATGTTAATTTAGAATTTTCATAAAATAAATCGCTCTTTTTGAGATTATGGTTCTACGGACCATAACAAGCAATTTTGCCCAAGGAACCATACCTCTATCGTGAATTTCGAGCCAGCCAATTTTTCTATCAAGATATTTTCCAAAATACTCAAAAATCGACTTAGACATTGCATTAAAAATTCAAAAAAAAAACATTATTTTTTCTCTAGCCAAATGTGTATGCGGGGGTTTTTGGGGTCGAGGAATCCATTTTTGACATTTATTTTTCCATATAATAACGTTTTTATACGATTTCCATGCAAAAACAGGCAAAAATGGTCGTTTTCTTCTTTTTTTTCCAATTTTTTCTGTTGATTTCGATTTTATCATCGGATCAGAAAATTATGTTCTACAAAGTTGTTCAGAATGATGAGAGAATTTTTTTGGGTCAGCTGCCCTCCAACTCCCCCCACTCCTTGGGGGGGGGTCGGGGGTCATAGCCCGTTAACCCCTGATTTTTTTTACCTGATAATAATAAACACAAAAAACTACAAAAAAAATTTCATCTGTAATGTCTCATATATATTGAGCAAATTTTTTCTGCGAATATTTGAAATCGAGTTGTTTTGTTCTTTTTTTTTAATTTGTATGAATTTAAATCAGTGAATAGATTGGGCTACAGCTATAGTAGTGCTATTTTCACAGCTCCTATTCATAGGTGCTATTTGTGAACAACGTATACGGACAGCGACTTTATGATACAATTCCGAACGAAATGTTCAAAATTTAAATAGAACAATTGATTTTAGTATTTTGCTTTTTTTTTTGCATAAACAAATCAATAGGTCTATTGTCCGGAACTGTATCATAAAATCGCTGTCCGTATGCGTTGTTCACAAATAGC
Source organism: Contarinia nasturtii (assembly GCF_009176525.2). Taxonomy (NCBI): domain Eukaryota; kingdom Metazoa; phylum Arthropoda; class Insecta; order Diptera; family Cecidomyiidae; genus Contarinia; species Contarinia nasturtii. Next base: position 2,462,277 of record NW_022198211.1, on the reverse strand, counting down.
ACCTATGAATAGGAGCTATGAAAATAGCACTGCTATAGCTGTAGCCCAATCTATTCACTGATTTAAATAATGCCAACAAAAGGAAAAAACAAAACTATTTAAAATTATTTCGAAATAAAATCTCTTTAAATGATAATAGCTACTGAAATATTTTTTAACAATTGCTCAAATTTAAAAACAATCAAATTTTCCTTCATTTTATCTACAGATATCTTGTAAGATATCTCAAAATTATCTTATCTTTTATATAAAAAAGATAGTTTTATCTAATATTCATCTAGATACTTGGTCTGAAATTCCCTGTCTACCTATTCAATACTATTTATCTAGATAGTAGGAGAGATATCTTTGCCAAACACTGATTATTATTGCATATGATATTCATGCATTCATCGGCAGTCAACTTCACTTCAAACCCGTGTTTTCTTTATGTGTCTTTGAAATGGCACGGACGCAGAAGTCTGCACCTTTGCGTATATGTATAAAGAATGAAAGAGATGTGAGAGTGTAGCTATGTATGTGTATGTGTGCGACATTAGTTGTACGTCTGAATACAAGTGAATAGTATCATCATAGAATACGCAAAGGTGCAGACTACTGCGATTGTGCTATTTGAAAGGCACAACGAGAGAACACGGGAAGTATCACACAAATTGTGATTATATGAAGTGATTTTAAATATTTCCAATTTACTCACAAAGAGATTTATTTTAATGTGCAATAATAGAGATATTTAACTAGAAGATTTATTTTTTTCGTGATGATTCATTCTATTGGAATTGATGTCTCCCCCCTAGTAAATAAATGTACCAAAATATATACCATATAGCTTAATGTTGATTGAAGAAAATTCGATTGTCATGTGGTATTATCAACAAGTGGTGCTTTGTACGGCCAAAAACTAATTTTGACAAATCATTTTTACACTTGCGAACCACATTGTGTTTATCAAAATTTTCATTAGTTCAAGTATTAGTATCAAGATGATCAGTTTAAGAAAATGACTTAATTCTTCGACATGTTATCAGTTATTAATTATTATTGAATACAGATGTTAGATGTAGATTATTCAACTAATTCGGTTTTTATTTTTTGAATTTTATAAACTATCAATCATATGTATTTTATGACACACAAACACGAGGATAAAAAAAAAACTGAACTCGACCCGTGTTTTGAAAAACGGCAACCAAAAAATTAGGATATTAGGTTATAATAAAACCAGAAGGAAAGAAAATTAATAATAATAAGGGTAGAAAGAATAGTAAAATTGTATCACTGAAATCAAATAATAGATTAGGAAAACCAAAAATACGCGAGTAAAAGGATAATAATTACCAAGCATTGATGGATAAGCGAATAAACATTCCTGAAAATTCCCAAATTGAAATGATTACTTAATGAATGCCAAAACAAACTTTCAAACTAATAAGTGATAAAACTTATGGATAACATATAAATGACGAAAAGCCTAACACACAGTTTGTCCAGCCATCTAGATATTTTTGGAAAGAACTGAGCTTGGAAAACTTAAGTTTAAGTTTTTTAAGAAATATTCAATTTTGCTAATGAATAATAGAACGATGATGTGGATGATATTTTATTTATACAGCCTGCCCGCTTAACCAAAAGGATAAATGTGAATTTTGAATTGCCGATGAACACAATCAATTTGCCACTCTGAAGCTGGTGAAGTTGAGCTGGTGGATTGATTTTCAGATCGTATTCTGTAAATGGAATTGTAATCGAATTAAACTGATTCATTCTGTTTTCTGATACCAGGTATTTACCAGCCTTGTGATACCAATATATGAATTTTCTTTTATATTTTTAAATCTTTTTATCGGCTGGAATAATTTTCATAAAAAAACCTTGATATTAACCAGTGTTTTTTTTAGATCATTTTTTTTATCTAGATCAGATTTGAGATCAAAATCTTAGATTTTTGATGTCAATGTATCTAAGCTTTTACATTTATCTCAGATCGAGATAAATCTAGATTTATCTCAAATCTGATCTGAAATATACTTTTAAATTTAAGTCCAAATGGGACTTGGGTAAACGGGTAAACAGCCCAGACTGGCTTTTTTGGGACGTTTTCAGATTAAGCCGACTGAGATCGAAGTCATTTTAAGTTGATTTATTTGACTTTATTTCACTATATTAAAATAGCAAAGTATAACTAAAATCGACTTTAATCATAGTTGACTGTACATTCGTCTAACGTCCCATGGAAACAAAAATTTGGGAATACACTGAAATTATGGTCTATGTTTGGTTGCAGTACCTCAAATCGCCATGAAAACTTGTGAATATTATTTTCTTATTAATATAAACAATCTCACAAAGCTTAAAGAAATTTCAATCAAAAATATAGCTCAATATATGGCGCATAACCGAAAATTTTGTATGGGAGGTATCCCTTATATGCATTGAAATTTCTTTAAACTCTCAGAATGTAATTTCCTTGTGGAAAAAACAGCCTGTGTAAAGTTTCATGTCATAACGCTACCACAAGGCATGGCTCCTATACAAAAATATTTTTTTTTTGTAAATTTTTGTATGAAAAAGTCTGTGAAAAATTGATTGCATCTTAAAACTAACGTCATATTCGACCCGAATCAGAAAAGAATGCTTTTGGGTGCTGAGCTTGTAAATCTTAGATATCTCTCGTTAGATACAGATTTTTGTATCCAGATGCAGATAGATTAGATTTATTATACCTTTTTTCTATTGATCTAAGATCAGATTTAGATTTGATCTATCTAGAAATCTATCTAAAAAATCTCAAGATTTTTAATCTACTCGAAACACTGATATTAACCCCCTAGTTAACCCGACTCCCCTCGATTTTAATGTGAAGGTTCCAAAAGGTACCCGTTTTTTGGACCCACTAAAATTTATTCGATTACTTATTACGGAATAATGGATGCAGATATGCAATTTGCTTTGCAATTTGCTTTGTCCAGAAAGAAAACCGGAACAACCATAGTTATATAACATTTTTCGTCACTTAGTCGTGTTTTTGTTTGCTCCGTGTTTTTCAATCATAATTTGTATAAATAAGTATTGTCATACATTGATATATATGTTGTTATATTCATAAAGTTACAATAATTTCGGGAGTGTTGAAGGTTTTTGTATACTTTTAAGTTTCAAACTGTTATTTAACAAAGAAGCCGTCGTTTTTTGCGGGTTTCTTCTGAAATTGCTGTCTGGATGTTACGTATCACTCTACCTGTCAATCAATTTTTAACTTTAGTACATCATAATTACATTCACGTGAAGTACAATAAATACAATTGATCTGCAAAATGGATACACACACATGCAGCGAATCGTGTAAGGGTCGTGCCCTTAGAACTCTCAGAAATCCAGAGTTCATACGGATGAAGCATTGCAAAACAAACTACGTTCTGCATTTATCATTCTACACAGCATGCAAGGCATTCATTTTCGCTGCTCTACTCGTATTTATTGACCCTACATTACCAACTTCAGTTTTCGCGAAAAAGCTGGAAAAAATTCCCGATAATTTGTCGGGGATTTATGCAAACTTAGAAACTAAAGATCATCAAAGAACAGTGCAATACCATATATAGCATACAAACTAATTCAATTAACGACGTGATCTACAAATATGAGACTAATCACTTAAATCACTTAAATTAACAAATTTATTTATTCTTTTTCTTATTATTATGGATTTAACTTTATTTATTCTTCAATTTATTCAATTTCTAGCTATTATTTAGTTATTTTTTGCAATATAACTGTCGGCCAGTTTTTGTAGACATTAAAATCACATATATAAATAAATAAATTGTTCAGATTGCCATATTTTTATCAAACAATACTCCGATCACGGTCACATTCATTGTGGTCAAAAAAAATTGGCCAAAGATGAAGAGCCAAATCGTGGTATGCAAAACAACCAAAGGAACGGTGTATTTTGTCGGTGAATTCATCTTTTCGCTTCTTGCAAAGAAGGTAAAGAACGAGTGACGAATCCAAAATTTGAAACACAACATTTCTGATATTAATTTTGTGATGAAAATAGTTGATAGATTATTTTTCTGTGTACTGAGAATAAAAACTTAATTTAAATTTGTACATTCAAAACATTGCAGAGCTCACCAGTCAGGTTCTCCATCTCGGCTGCAGCTTGCTGGGCTGATAAAACATTTAAAGAAAAAGTGACCGAAAGGTTTCCTTTGAGTGTTATAACACACACGTCATCGTTTTTCATCTGACTTCTTGCACTGTCGGAATCGGTACGCGTGTACGCGCCTATTTTTATCGAGATTTCAGGCATCTTCGGCTCTGTGTAAAATAAATCGAAAATTATAATAAACGTTGTATTCTATTTAAACCAAATATACTCAGAGAAATTGAATAGAGTGAACTCAAATGTGTTTTGTGTAATTCGACACTTTACACTGTATAACTACACGCAATTCTGCATTTTTGATTATCGATGGTGAAAATTTAGTTTATCGCCATGAACGCAATCCAAATTTGATTGATTTAAATGAAAGCGAAACGATTTTTGAAGAAAATCAAAGCAATGGTATGGCAAATAAAAACAACTTTTAAATGACTTATATTTAAATGCTCAGTTTAATAACATTTTGTTCAGTAAAAAACAAGCGTTCAAAAAGACATACATTTATGCGATCAATTGAATGATGCTTGCATCATTTGATGCGCATTGATTTCGCTGTCGCCATACATTCGGATCTTCGGCAGCGCACGAAGTGCTCCGAACGCACAACGAAAGCACTAGCGATGCGCATCAAATGATGCAAGCACACACCGAAATTATGCCCCATAAGAGACTGTATAAAATGCAAAACTGTAGCACTGCTAGCGCCACTACGGACAACTGTGGAATTCCAGTCCGTTGGTTGCAACTGAGCAAAAGTCTTTTCATTATTTGGCGGCAACTTAGTGTAGATTACATTGAATTCCGTCGTGGCGCTAGCAGGCTGACAGTTTGGGCATAATTTCGGTACGTGCAAACATCATTCAATTGCTCGCATAAATGTATGTCTTTCTGAACGCTTGGTAAAAAAAGAAAATGCTCAGTTAAAAAGTCTTCATCGCACCATTAATAATGCAATTTTCTGAATAATAATGCTATAAATAATAAAAAAATTCGACTGTTTATAAATTTAATTTTTGATTCATTGATTTTTATTTTCGCACAGTCATTTTTTACGGGTGGTAATGAAACCGGTTAGTTGAAAATGTAGAAATATTTAGTGAAATATTAGATCGTTGGTTAGCAGTTTAAGAGAAATAAATGCGTCAAAAATTAAAAAAAGATTAGTAATCAATTTGGAGAGTTACTTATAAATTTAAAAGTATTAGTTTTACTTATTGTTTAGTTATTTTTATTATTATTTAGTTTTTGCTGTCGGTAAGGTTCTTAGAAAATGATTTTTATGAACAATGAACTGATTTAAAAAATTCTTCTTTGGGTGGTGACAAAATGGACACTTCAAGTGATTCAGTCATTTTTGTTGGCGAAATTTCAGGTGACACCAAAGATGAATTTAAGAACATTTGTGATGGAATGCAGGCTGTTTGTTTTCTATGATTTCAGCAGGCACTGCTATTTCTAGCGAGATAGCTATGCTGTAGCTAAGTTTCACGCATTTCATACCGCATTGAAATCGGTGACTGCTGTAAGCAAGCTGAATGGCCAAATCACTTGCTTCGAATTCTTCAACGGCAGACGTTTCTACAATCTTTTCCTTGGATTTTTTATTTGAGTTGCAAATTTGTTACTTCCGTCAGATGGCGTTGAATAATGGTTGTGATTTTCGTATCGCTCCGTTCTCATTCTCATATTTTTGCGGTGGGCGCTGGTATCGAAGATTTTTTGTTGAAGATTCAACGAATACGACATCTATCAAAAGACATAAAGATTTTTGTTACTAAAGAACACACTGACTCTGATTTTGTGTGTCCGTTTGTATTGCAAATTCTGCACTCAGTTGTCAATCATAGCTGCTTGTGCAAAATTTACAACACACACGCATACACAGAATCGGAGTCGTGTGCTCAGTACTAATACGTTTGCAATACAGCTATATAGTTCACTAGAGCTGTGTCAACACAGCAGTAGTAACGAAAATCTTTATGGTCTTTAATAGGTGGCGTATTGTTGAATGTTCAACAAATATTCCCATACAAAAAGTGCCTCACCAGCGCCCACCGTATTTTTGCATATTAATTTATAATTTCGCGTTTTATAATTTTAATTTTGGAATATTTATTTACTTTGATTGTTTTGATTGGTCGAATTTATGGAGTTCGCGTGTTTATATGAATTTTCGACGATTTTTTCGAGTTTTTCACTTTTGTTGTTTTGTACGGTGCTTTCTGAGTGGTAAATGTCAAGTGGATTTCAAAAACGGCTATATCGTACCAACATTATGCCCAAACTGTCACACTGCTAGCGCCACGACGGAATTCAATGTAATCTACACTAAGTTGCCGCCAAATAGTGAAAAGACTTTTGCTCAGTTGCAACCAACGGACTGGAATTCCACAGTTGTCCGTAGTGGCGCTAGCAGTGCTACAGTTTTGCATTTTATACAGTCTCTTATGGGGCATAATTTCGGTGTGGGCTAGGGGCAGAGCAGTACTAGAATAATCATTTTTGTTTAAAGTAATTCTATGTTGTGAGTAGTAATCCATATTAATCCATAGTAATACACACTTACGTAAATTCTAACAGCAGTGCAATTACGTTTCATGTGTACGTTGTGTATGACATTTGCTAGGCATGAAGCGATCGCCGAATATTTCGGATAAGACATTTTATTGTTAAAAAATGGAAAATATCGAATTTAATTTAATAAATATCGAATAAATTGTTTCAATCCGCAATATACGACGATCGATTTATTCCTAACAAATGTAATACACAACATACACATGAAACGTCATTGCACTGCTGTTAGAATTTACGTAAGTGTGTATTACTGCGGATTAATATGGATTACTACTCACAACATAGAATTACTTTAAACGAAAATTATTATTCTAGTACTGCTCTGCCCCTAGGGTGTGGGCTATATTGATCAACATATTTTTAGTGTATTCTCATTTATATTTAATTCTTTTTGTGATTCTCGGCATTATTAATAAAAATTTAAAGTGAATGATATAATTTTCATTATTATTTGGTGTTTATATGTGCAATTTATAATATTATTTTTCAATCATTGTCAGTGTTTGAGTCAAGGGGGATAGTACAAAATACGTCTAATACCAGTAATACGATCTAGTACAATAAAAATACCGAAAAATACCAAGTAATACGATTTAGTAATGAGGAATTTTTGAAGCACTGACTGAGAGAAACGAGACACATGCAAACCGAAATAATTAAAATTCAATGCACACATTTTTGTTGATTTTGTTAAATATTTTTTACATTTTTGAAAAGTGTTCTAAGAAGCTGACACAATTTCATATTTAAACAAAATCTCTACACAAATCAGAAGATGAAAAAATATATTGGACCGAAGTTAGGTTAGATTTTTACATGTCAAAACTAACAAATTTTGTGTGTTGAAGAAATATATATAAAATCTTGTGCGTTGGCATATTTTTATGACGTTGATTCCGTTAATTTGTCAAATTAATATTTTGTAATATTAAAATTGTAAGCAAGAGTGATACAAAAAATATTGTTTTCAAATTATTTTTCTTTCACACAGATGAATATCAGATCGCTTGTGAATGCTCTAAAAATGTGTAGTACTAAAGTGTATTACATGGTATTTTTCGGTATTTTTATTGTACTAGATCGTATTACTGGTATTAGATGTATTTAGTACTTTTCCCCTTGGTTTGAGTTGTCCATTTGACATACATTCTGCTTATTGTTGAACCAGGCACCTTTTCATAATTTTGTACCATTTTCAAAGTCGGTCGTATTAAATTTTTTTTTTATTTGTTAATTTCGGCATTTTATTTATCTTAATTATAAATCGCGTTAAAAATGTTATTTGGAAAGTTTTTTTATTTTTGTTCATTTGTTTACGCGGAAAACGTCGAATCGAACTTAAACACCGGCTGTTTTAATCTATTTAAGTGTTAAATATAAATCAGTGTTCATGTCCATTGTTTTTAACTTCATCAAAGTTGGTGTTTAAATCTCCAATTGACGTTCATTGTACTTTTATAGCCGTAATATTGTCGTTTCGAAGCTTAAATCTTAAATTCTTCGTTCGCTGTTAATATTATATTATTTTATTTAATTCGTGGTAATTTTGGCAAGTCATTTTTTACTGTTTTTGCCGTTGTACAGTAATGTGCTCTTTGCATGGTCTTCATTATGGCTTATTCATTCGGTGTTATTTTTGTTCAGGCAATTTACTTTTATTTAATCCTTTTATTTTGTTCGTCATTTGTTGAGTTTATTGTTGTAATTTTTGAGATGTTTTTGGATTTGATCGATTCCATGGCTGTTTCGTTTCGACAATATCGGGTGGTTTTCTCGGGTGCAGTGTGGCTTAGCACGCCCCTCACTAGACATACTCAGCTTAACATGCGGAGAATGGTACAAACAAGCGCAAACAAAGTGCACTTGTTTGGTATCATGAATTTCTAAATCATGTTGATTGCTCATTAGAATTTGCCAGATATGGTGAGATAATGCGTAATAAAGTGCAAAATGTACTTTTGTAGCCAAATTAATGACGCACTTCTAACTAGATATTCGCACATACACACAAGTTTTGATGTACAATTTTTTTTTAACCTGCAACATTTCGAATACAAGTCACGAATGCTCATATTCATGTCATAATACTCATTGTTTTCGTTATTTGGATTTTGATGGCGATTGCTTATAGTTCTTTCGATATAGTCAACCGACGTCATGAAAATAGTCATCAATTTGAATTCAAATTAAAACAGAACTGCTGACTCAATGATAAAATAAACAAATTACATAAATTTATCGAATTGTTGATAAACTATTCAATTTTAAATTTATAGAAACGAAACATGAGACACATTTATTAAACAAACGCTATGCATGAATGCGTGTTTTCACACTGAATAGTATTCAGTGAATGCGTTGTTTATTTTCAGTCGTGTGATTTTGCAATTTCGCTTTGTTTACGTTTCATGTGTATTTTACGAGTGTCACTTACGTTGTATACTGACAATGTATTTGAACGCGACTCGATTTAAGAAGATTCTCATATATTGTTTTCTTGCAAACAAAATTGCACAATTGTATAAATTGAATAAGTTTTGCAATAGTAATAACGAAAATAATTAATAGAATTTATTATAAATAACAAAATTGAAAAAAACACACAAATATTTTACAGGTTTGTCAAAAATTTTCGGGCCTGATATAGAAACACACATTGTATTTTCAAATGACTATATTTATTTTTCAAAGTGGTCTCCCTTAACACGAATGACACTTTCATAACGATGCTTTAATGCTTCTACTTCTACTTCAAACCACTTGGCATCTTTAATTAATTTTTGTGAATTGAAATGGGAAACACTTTTATAGTCATTTACTAATATTTTTTATTTTTGTTACAATTGTTTCGGTATCTCAAAGACACCATCTTCAGACAAAGCCGATTTTCAACTAAAACAAAAAATTGTGTGCGACATGCACACGCGTTAAGAGATAAAGAGTTAAAGAGAATTGTATATGCAAATACAATCACAATGATTTTAGTTTAAAGACTAATACATACAAAACGGGGGGAGATGTTCATGCTACACTATTTTGTCTCAATTAAAGTGAATAGCGAAGAAAAATGCGGACCTACGTCGCGATTTACATTGTTTTTTCTGTGTAAATAAATATGAAGAGACTCTATAATATTCAAACGGTTACGATTTGATTCCGATGTAATTAGTTTAAAATTGTTGTCACTAATCCTGTGTTTTTCAGTTGAAATATGTTCAGCAAGGCCGCTTTTGAATGGTTCAATATTCTTAATGCTGTTCAAATGTTCCTTAGCTCTGATTTTTAAACATCTGCAAGTCTGACCTATATAAACACATTGACATGAATCACAATAAGCTATGTAAACACCGGGCTTATCAATAGTGTTACATTTGTCTTTAGTCGACACTAATAAAGATTTTAGTTTTGTGTTACTCTTTGGAACTAAATAAATATTTTCATTTTTTAAAACATTTGATAACAAACTGAAATTTTCAGAATTGTACAGCATACTAAAACGTTTTATGTCAGATTTCTCTACAAAGAACGATGAAACAAAATATTTTGATTTTTGTTTTAAATGATTTTTAATCAAACGATCAATAATGGAGACACTATAACCGTTTGTATTGGCGATGCGCATGATGGTATTGCGTTCCGTCTCAAATTTCGCCGGTGACAATGGGATGTTAACGAGTCTATGTACCATGGAGTTAAACGCAGCATGTTTGTGTGAGTAGTGATGATTCGATTCAACCGGAATGTAACGGTCTGTAGTTGTGTTTTTACGAAAAATATCGAATATAATGTTGTTGTTGTTGTCGCGTTCAATCAGCAAATCGAGAAACGGTAATTTTCTGTCTGTCTCTATCTCGCAAGTAAATTGTATTTCTTTACAAGTTGAGTTGAACATCACCAAGGTATCATCATTTTTTGTCTCATCGACAACAGCAACACAATCATCCACGTAACGATAGTAAATAGCTGGAAACAGTGCATTTTCAATTAATTTTTGCTCAACTGTTATCATGAAAAGGTTGCACAAAAATGGACTTAAAGTATGGCCCATGGGCAAACCATCTTTTTGCCAATAATAAGTATCTCGAAATTGGAAATATGACTGCTCGATACTCATTTTGGTTAATTCCAAGGGGAAAAGTACTAAAATTCTACTACGTTCTACTACGATAAAATGCCATCTACTGCAAAAGTAATGCAAGATAATTTCGCACAATGTTCTATACTGACATGCTCGAGTAGCTACTTCATACTAATACTAAATGAGTGAATGTGTATGAAGAGAAGCGCGAAGAAGGAGAAATGATGCGCGATGAATTGACGTTTCTTCTGTCAAATACAGCACTTTGTGAATTTTTTGTTACACGGTTGCTTGAAATTTAAATCTGTATATTTTTGATATAAAAAATAATAATTTAATCCATTATTCGATAATTGAAAACGCTATTTTTGAAATAACTAAAGAAATTTTGAATAGACAAATTTGGAAAAGAAAATGGAACAATTAGTATGGTAAATATATTTTGTTCAAAGTTATTCAACACGTTTAATAATAACGTGCAATCAATTTATATTTTAAGGGCAAAATTACGATTCTGCCCTTATTGGCCAGCCAGAATCATAGAGAATCCACCAGCCAATTTAAAAGTTCCACCGAGAAAATATTGCGTCTATTTTTTTGGTTCCAACAATTAGTAAGTGTTTAAAAAAACAGCTAAATGTTAGGCATATTGTGTATGTGGTTTTGAATATTTTCTTTATTTTAGCGGATTCGTTGATATCGCAAATACGTTGAGCTATTTGGAACATAGAGAGAAATTCATCAAAAAAGGTCGTGGAAAACAATTTACTTTGTCTGTTGCACAATGCGACGAGCATGCAAAAAACCCACAGGTTTAGTTATATTTTCATTTGTAACCAATATTGTTTTTGTTTGTAACATTGATTTTTATTTATGTTTATTTTTCAGTATTTCGAACCTGATTTGCAAAATGACGTTATGGTCGCAAAAGAATTCGATTTTGTGGTGAAAAAGGAACCAGACTCAGACGGTCAATGGTATACCAACGAAAAAGTAAATGTAGTTGGCCATGTTTCGGATTGCTCAAATTGCGCCAAAAAGCAAGTCGAGATCGATTCACTTAAATGTCAACTGAAAACAAAATCACAAGAAGTAATTGATTTGAAAACATCCGCAAAACGAATGGAAAGTGAACATGAAATGGAGGTCCAAGAATTAAAACTGAAACTGGAACAGACAAGCTATCAAACTGAAGATAACGATGTGTTCGAAGTCGAACGTTTACTTGATCACAAACAATCGAAAGGACAACAAAAATTCTTCGTAAAATGGAAAGGCTTTGGGGGAAATCACAATTCGTGGGTTTTGAGAGAAGATTTACATTGTAAAAAACTCTTGAAAGACTATTTGAAATTGAACAATTTAAAGTGAAATTTTTCAATTGGAAAACTGATGTAGAAAATAATATAATTCAAGTTCGTTCATTTACGCCTTCCATTATCAGTTCACAAATATATGTATAAATTTGTTGATCAAAAATTTGTGTTTCATTTCATAAATTTTATTTCACCATGTATATGTGTTCACATTGTTGCACATCACAAATTAAGGTCATCTACACGACCGGTTTCAGCTGTCAAATCTTTTAGTTGTCAAAACTGCCGAATAGTTTAGAACACACATCGCATTTATACCGCAACGTAAGACTTACACTGCAGGACAGACCACACACGTAGAAAGAAGTAATGCGACCATAATATTTCTATTACACTTTACACGATGGAAATTTCGAAAGATTCTCTCCTTTTTTGGACTATTTTGGAGTTTGAACTAAAGACGAAAGTTCAAGACTACATAAAAAATGCCTTAAGGTAATAATTATTATAATAATTCAAATAACAGTGTAATATAATTAAATAATTCTGATATTTTTTGATTCAGCTTCAGAGGCTATGCTAAGGCTTTTGTGTTTCAAGACATCACAGAAGAGGACATTGGTTTAGTTCAACAATACATACGCGACGAACTACCTCTTTTGTTGGAAGCATTGCTAAAGGAAAATGGTATTGAATACGGCCATAAAGAGAAGATATGTTTCTTTGGAGCGTACACATCTGTGCCAACTATGTTTTCGTTTGCACCCGGTGAAAAATTGATGATTTTGAAGTTGGCGCGTCACGTCAAACAGACCGTAGACACAGATGGATTGGAACATTATGCCGATGAGAGTATTGTACCAAGAAAAATTCTCAACGAAAACCAGCTGATTAAAACTGTTTTTGGGCTGTTGTTCGGAGTTCAAGAGAAAACGAAAAGTGAAATGGTCAGCGACACAACGCAGCAACAAAATAAAGTGTTTAAAAAGTTACAAGCGATGTTTGAGCAGTTCGAAAAAAAGGGACTAAAATCCGTGCATGATTTCACTTTGAACATGGTTGAGGTGACACAAGATGGAGATAAATTTAAAGGAAAAGTTACATGCATTTTTTGTAAAAAACATAATCAAGTCAGTCTGTTCTGGAAATCGTCAGGCAACTGGGTTTTGACCAACTTGAACAAACACATCAATACTTCACACACACCAAATACAGATCCATTTTCTGTTGAAGATCAACTTTCCGGCACCTGTGAAAAATTGACAATTAAAGAAAAAGATCTAGAGCAGACGAAAAATGATTGTTCGATTTTTGTTGATGAATTGAACGGCAACGATTCAACGGCAAATTCATCGCTCGAAGACAATATTTATACGCAAATATCAACACAGTGTATAAAAATGGGTAATTCGGTGGCTCACAACAAAGATACTACACAAAACAAGTGTTTTGAACCTCGGTCTGCTGGGTCACAAGATATCAAAACAATCAAAATATGTCGCGCTGCTGGCAATGGAAATTGTCTTTTTCTTTCAATTGTTCATCAACTTTACAATGTGAAATTTGATTCTAGTGATCACCATCAAAAAGCACAAGAATTACGAGAAGAAGTAGTCTCCTTTATCCAGAAAGATGATAATTTCCCGAATTTTGTGCAAGCTTTAAAAGATCAAATTCCAGCCAAAACAGTTGATACGGCAGTTGCGTGCAAAGAATTTTTAGAGAAAAAACTCAAAATATCCGGCAATTGGGGTGGTATGGAGTCTATCAAGGCAGTGTGCATGATGAAAAACGTAAACATAGTAGTTGTCAACGAACGTGGAGCATCTAGTTTACCAAATCACTATAATCCGACTGCAACAAAATGTGTTTTGCTGTTTTTTTCCAATCACAAAGGCATGCTGTGCAGAACTAACGAAGAAAGAAATCACTATGACAGCATCGTACAACTCCATCAAAGGAAAATTGTCGCAATAGCCAAAGAGGTGGATGAAACCGAAAACAAATATGTGAAATTGCTACAGGTAGCAAACTCAAGCAAGATTATTGAACTCGAATAAAATAAGAATGTCATAATTTGAATTACATCGTGATCATTTATTTAAAGTGAATATCAAAAGTTATTTAACATTGTTACGTTTGTAGTTAACTAAATTTATTTAATTATTTATTGAATGACTGAATTTAAATAAAAAAGCAATAGTTGTGTGATAAGTTTGAATTTTGTTCAAAGAATAGAAAATTGATAAAAAAAAACATTTTTAAAAATGTCAGTTAAAGTACTTTTTAGCAAAAAGTTTCTCTTCTTTTTTATCTGGTTTTCACATTTTTCAACTTTTTCATCGGGTACAAAAATATTTTGTTATACAGAATAATTATTTAGAAAACAGTACCAAGTTATTAAACCACATTTTTTTATATCTAAATTCATTTCTTTTTATTCACTCTATATTTTCTTACTGATACCAATATCTTCCGTTGTTTTGGTTTATTTAATCGTTTCTTCTTAATTTTTTTTCGATGTGTCATGATTCCTTTAACTCGTTCAGTTCTATCGCTACTTAGTTTCCCTGGATCTTTGCGTAGAAGCCAACATAATGAAGACTTTTTCACTACCACACGTGTATCTTCATTGTTGTATATTTCGACATACGGCGCTATTTCTGGAATTTCAATTTGGATGAATTCGGACGCGAAATTTTTCAATTTTACTGCTTTCATATATGATAACGAGAACAAAAGACGTTGGTTGCCGATAGGAGTCGTGTTGGTAATTTCCTTCGTCGGTTTCATTTCAAGTGTTGTTAATTTACAAGCCAAATCCGGCTGTGAATTATCGTCTTTGAGTAGTCCAATCTCTCTGGCATAGTTAATTGCGGAATCTCGGCATTTTTCAATTTCGTTGAAGATTTCTATTTTTTCTGGCAAAGTATGAATAGTTTTGTTAGGAAAATCTTTCGTGTTCTTAGCGCGTGGAAATTTAAAACTGGAATTGTTGACAATATCATTCGTTAATTGAATTTTATTCATGCGCCCAATAATTTCTTTTGTGCTGCAATTAGCTACTCTTGAATAAACCGTCGTGAGTGAGCGTACTTGTCTGAAGAATGATTCACAAGGCTGGCTATCGAATAAAAAAGGCATAAACCATTCATCTAATTGATTTTTTTTCAAATGAAGAATTAGCTGAATAATGCTATGAGCATTAATTTCTATGCATGCGTAGCATGGTGTAGTTAAAAAATGTTCATCAACTTTCAATTTGTCTTGTGATGCTACATAGTTGCGCCAAATTCTCAAGATAAACACCGAGTGCCAAATTTTACCAACTCGTTCTAGAGGCTTTAGATCAGGATCATAAAATGTGTCGAACATACTGCGCATAATTTGTAGAAATGTAATCGTTCCTTTACTTCTTGGTAGATGCTCTTCAAGAAGTCTGATAACTTTGAGATCACACATTCGTAAAGCAGAATCAACGTTTTGTTTGTCAACTGGATTCAGAATTGATGGTGTTAATTCATGTTCATCTTTCCGAAAATTATCCAATACAAATTGCAGATGATTTTTTTGAACAAAAAAGTGTTGACCAATTGGTAATTTTCCCGGGTTCCATGACGTTCTCAAAAACAAATTTCTCAATTTTGTGAGAATATGCAAGCAATCTTGGAAAGCGAATGGCCCATTGTATAATTCATCGAGGCCGGAACAAAACCATTCAGATTCGAAGATTTTTGACTTGTGTCCAAGCATAGAACTTATTCTCATAGCACTGTTGTAACGCGTGTCTGAGTCTGAAGCAAACGTCAATACTTTAATATTTACTTTTTTCAACTCTTCGACGATAAAATTCCATCTCTTTAAAACGTGATGGGTTTTAAATTTTCCATCAGAACTGAGAATGAGTAACGGAAATGCTGGAAAATTTGCCAGCGGTTTTGCCATGATGACATTTACATAACGTGCGATGTTATTGTTACTGCAAAAATGGCTTAAGATTTCTTCTCCACTTCTGGCTGGAAATGAATTGGGTATCGGCATACCGTTCTCATCGTTCAAAGGTAAAACAAAACCAGATACCTGATTTGTGTTCACGTCGTATTGTACTCTCCCCTCTATTGCCGTTGCATCCTCGGAAAGCATAACTACCAGTGGCAATGCTCTGTTTTTCAAATATGTCAATAGTTCATCTGTGCGTAAACATCCCTCGATTGCTGCACCATCCATTTTACGAATAAAACGATTGGTTGTGTCCAATGACGGTAATGACAATTCAAAATTTTTGTGCACGGTTTCGTATACAAATTTCCCAGCAAATATTCGGATGTATACGGCTAAACTTTTTAAATCATGAGGAAATCTAAATCCGGATTTCTCTCGTGTTAGGTTCTGGTCAGCTGTGAATTTTAACTTTGAAAGTAGGCGATGAGTTGAAGATGCAAAAACTGTTTCATCAATTTTTGGACGTTCTATGATACTGACAGGCTGAAGAAAATGTTGTTCACTGCTATCACCAAAAACTAGTCCAAGTGTAGTTTCCGTCAAATTATTTTCTTCCGATGAAAACGAATCGATTGCGGTCGAAGATTGAAAATAAGCAAGCCCGTTCTGTTCAATTATTTCCTTCACACGATCGACTAGAAAATTAATCAGTTTCTTTTCGTTTGGAAGAAGAAAAAAATCTCGTGGACTTGAAGAGAAATGACCGAAGAAGCAAATTTGTTCTCTTTCGTGGTGCGTTCCATTCTGGAGTATGATCATTAAATTATTTTTCATGTAGCCTTCAACTAAAACTATATCTTCGTTGGTAACGTGTTGATAAACAAATGCATTGCCATAGCCACTGAAACTAAATTTATAAAATATGAGTGCCACTATATGAATACTATTTCCAAGTTAAATCCTTTGTTCAACATACCTTAAAGCATTTTTAATGTGATTTGGAATTTTTATTTTCAGTTCATGCTCCAGAACTGCCCAAAAATTGTATATTTCTTTGGAAATTACCTTTTTCAGATATTAAAATCGGTTAAAATAGCGAAACGTAAAACAACCAAACACATTAGGCAGAAGAAACGTCAAAATCGTTTAGAACATTTCTCCTTTTACCACACATACATTTTCTCGTATGTCAGTATAAAACATTGTGCGGAATTATGTTGCATTACTTTGGCAGTAGATGGCATTTTATCGTAGTAGAACGTAGTAGAATTTTAGTACTTTTCCCCTTGGTTAATTCCAATAATGCTACTCTTTCCAATGGATTTAAACTCTGGCGGTCCAACCAATCACGTAAAGCGGTGAGCGCACCTTCTCTTGGTACATTTGAAAAATATGATTTTATATCGAAGGAAACTAATTGGCATCTTTGTCCTCCCAAACGTTGAAAATATCGTTCGGTATCTCTTCTTCGAACTCATATTGCTTCCTCTTCAGATATCTTTCGGTGTTTGGGAACTTATTTTTTTTCATCCATAAATGGATTCACTCATTTTCATAGAAATGATTTTGATTCAGTATTTAATTTATTATATTTTAAAAAAACTCTCACCTCATCTTCAATTTAGGATCTGAATCGTAACAAAAATCGAACATTTCTTCAATTGCAGCAGTAAATGCAACATTTCAACCGGATGTTTAAATTCTGACAAAACACATTCAAAGAAAAATAAATTTACTGTGAATGCGATGCTACTGATTCCGGAAATAATATATAAATCGCTTTTATTTCATAAAACTTACAACGATTGCAAATGAGGTAGATTCGACGTAAATTTCATCGGAAATGTCCTGATGCAAACGGTCGGACACACACACTTTGTTTACGAAATTCGAGCTTGGCTAATTTATTAAGAGTAAAATCGCTACGATTTTTTGTGTGTGTAACTTCCTCTTATTTCGGCAATTGCTCTCTCTTTATTTATATATCAACACCTCATTTATTTTCTGCTTTACTACGCTGCTTTTAACGTCACACCAGATCAAATCGGTGATATCATTTCAAGCTTATGGTGAAACAAAATAAACAAGAGAGAGATGTGCAAGTTGCATCGCATTATTAACTCTCGGGGGTTTCATTTTTATATTATTTTGACCCCGCCCTCCGAACAGGATCATTCAGGGCAGCCAAAACTATATGCCAATGGAAACTACATTGGTATGCGTAATAGGGTGGATGACTTTTTCGAAAAAATGTAAGTATCAAAGCTTACAGTCCAGAGTAGTTGTATAAGCATGAGCTGATTCCAAAACAGCCATATTTTGATGGGTTTATATGTCATATAGGGTGGCGACGGGTGGCGACTTCAACGAGAGTGAATAGAACTTTTTCAAAATAATCGAAAAAAATGTGATTTTTAGTAATAAGAATTTTGGTTTATTTTTTATATTTCTACGCTCAAATTGATTTTATTCCATCAATTAAGACCATTTTAATCTTTATAAACTTCAAATGGACAAATTATACAGATTTACTAATCCAGGTAACATCTTTTAAAAATCGTTAGAAAACAACAAAATTAATAACTTTCACTAGTCAACCAATTTGAATTTTTAGTAATGACCATACTCGCTTAAAGCCAATACGAGTTGAGTAATGCGTATTAGAACAATTCACGATTCGTGTACACTCGGCACATCATCGCTGCTTTTCGGAATATCAGCCGTTGAGTTCACTGCGAACTGTCGTGCATCTAATTGATGCATTGGAAAAATGTATATATGGCTACTTGATGTTTTTTGACCATGCTGCAGTGAATTCTACTGCTGATATTGTGCCGAGTGTACACGAATCGTAAACTCTTCTAATACGGGTTACTAAAGTCATGCTCAGTTGGACCCCAGCACGTCGGAGTTTTTTTAAATACCGGTTGAAAGAAAATGGTCAATATTGACCAAAGACAGTATGAGATAAATCAACACTGAGATCACATTACGGATAATATTTTCAATTCCTAAACTGCTTTGTAATGCTGAAGTCCATAGCGATCCAATGCCATAATAAACACCTGAAACGATCTCGTGGTATAAAAATGATGGTGGTGTATATTCAAAACTTCGACTAAAAAAAGACCACTTTCTTCTTTTTTCTTCATTCCGATATTTTTTGGAATGGTGATTTTATTGCCAAATTTATGCTTCTATCGTTAAAAGAAATCAATGTAGATAAATCTAACGTCATACAGTTCAACTCTGTAATTACAATAAAGCCCTATGTTTGTTTTCAGTACAATTACAAAAAATCCAAAAGGCCACATTGAAACACTATCGGAAAACACTCTTTTAGAATTCAAATCACCACAAAACGTTGAAAATCTTCAGGAATTTCTCCAAATAGGTAGATTTTGAGTCATTCCAATGAAAATAGAGGATGTCTCTCGAACAAACCGAGAGTCGAGCGCTATCCATATAAATACATTGTGACGTCACACATCTTACACAGAAACGACATCTTTGTAAAACAGACTAACTACAATGTAAAAGTATAGCGAGAGGGGAAGGGAGTAAATAAAAAGGGGAAACAGATACGTTTGATTTACATTGTAGTTAGTCGGTTATTAATAGATGGCGTTTATATAGTGTGCCCTTATTGCGCTTGACTCTCGGAACAAACTTTTCATTTTTGACTCAATGTTGACAATTTTATTTCAACCGGTAAATACCGGGTTTTAAATAAAAAGAAACTTAGATTTGCAGACCCCAGCTCAGCAATCAGCATAGCTCAGAGATCGGTAGACTCGTCCCTATCATGCTATGATAGCCATTGCTATGGTCGTTACTGAAAATAAGAATTTATTGACTATTGAAATTCTTTAATTTTTCTGGTTTTTAACGATTTTTGAAGATTTTACCTGGATTAGTAAATTTGTATAATTTGGCCCTTTGAAGGATTATAAAGACTAAATTGGTCTTAATTGATGAAATAAGATCAATTTGAGCTTAGAAATTTAAAAAATAAACCAACATTTTACTTTTTCGCACACCTAGTGTAGGAAAGGTATTGTATTAGGTCAAAAAATTAAAGTCACCTATGCATATTTAATGTAGAAAACACGATTGGAGATGATTTTGGGGCATATTAATGTGCGTCGCTGTGTGTGATGTGTCCTGTGTCCTGTGTCCTGTGGCGTGTTGACAAAATTTGTTAACTCGATAAATCTTCTTCCAAAAACTCAATTCAAATTCTGACTTTTCAGGATGATTTGGGCCCACTAGGAGACGTGCTGATTAGTTTTTGAGCAATATCTGTTGACCGGTGTAATTTTTTTTGGTCCGAATGGAGTACCCACATCCATTCATTTTTTGATCATTTTACTTTTTCAATCATTTTGGTGATACGATGGTTTCGTGCTCAGACATGAAATTCAAAATGTGACTTTACGGGATGATTGGCCATGACGAGGAATAGATCTGGTCAAATTTTCAACGACATTGATTGATCGGTGTAAAACTTAGACTCTGAAGAGGCACTTATGAGAAAAATACCTTAAAATGATATTCTTTCAATTTGAACGCTGAAAGAATGTGTAGTGGGGGGTTTTTTGGCACGAGAAACCTGAATCTGATGTTAGTTTTAAGATGCAATAAATTTTTCACAGACTTTTCATACAAGAATCCACAAAACATTTCATTTTTGTATGAAAGACATGCCTTTGTGGTACCGTAATGATGTGAAACTTTGAACAGTCAATTTTTTTTGATTGAAATTTCTTTAAACTTGGTGTGATTATTTATTGGTCTAAATGAAATGTGCGGAATTCCGCACCCAACAAGTGAAAAATCGACTTTTTATCATTTTACCCTAATGGGGGGGCTCTGAATTATTGGGAGACTTGGGGTGAATGGGCACAAGACAAATATCGTTTCTAGGGTAATTTGGGATCTTATTCCGAATTTCGAGGTTTCAGGCCGAAAAAATCATATCTTGGGGGTTTTTGACCCCCGACCCCCCTGGGGGGTGGAGGATTTGGAGGGCAGGGGTCATAAAAAATTTCTCTCGCCATTCTGAACAACTTTGTAGTACATTATTTTTTGATCCGACCAAATTTAGACATGGTGGGGTACTCCCCTGCCCCATCCTTCGATTGGGCACCCCCTATTTTCACAAACTTATTTTTTCGGCACTTTACATCGATCTGTATAGGTGAAATTATTAACTTTTTGTGACACTTCGATATGTTTACTGGTCAGAAATTGAGAGCAGTTTGCTTTGATTTTTTTTTTTTAAATGATGACATCATTTCACATTGTGTAAACTAAAATAAAAATGGTGAATTAAAATGGAGAAGAGATTCGTTTTTTAAAATTTACATTTTAATAAAGTTACAAAAATCGATTTTATTGCAATGAAAACACACAAAAAATAAGAGACTTACGTAGCACTGTTAATTTTGTGAAGTAACGGGTTAAAATCACACATGTTGTCATGTGATGATCACGTTTATGAAGCAAATTCATAACAAATGTGAATATATTATAAACAAAAACAAAATTGAATATAGTTAAATGCAATAAAATGTAATGGCGTCCACTTCCAAAACATGAAATGACAAATGGGGGTGAACAAATTACGCATGAAAGCGACCCTTGACAGCTCGTTTAAATGTTGCACGGTGGTTGCAAAATAGTGTGACAAAATAGATAGAGAAATTACCGTTTGGTGTCGTGCGGTCATTTCTTTCTCTCTTCATTTGTCGTCGTCAATTTATACTATCTATCACTCAATTGTTTTTTTCTAAAGTGAAGTGTGATTTGCATTCTGAATTCTCAACTAGCAAATGAAATTTAAAGATGACATCATCATTGAAGTTAAAAATTTGAATTGCAATTACAAAATTGCCAGTTCATTTCATTTGTTTTTTTTTTTATTTGCAGTTTGAATGCAATTTAGTTTTATTTGCTTCGTTGTATAGATTCTCAATGGTGACAATTGCAGAACTCAACCGTTGAATTAGGAGGGGGATGGATTGAATGAGAGAAATATATATTTAATGTTTGTATCTAATGCAATTTAAATGACAAAGAGAGGGGGATAGAGTAAGAGAGAGAGAGAGAAAGCGAGCGTGGTGAAAAAAAAACATTTTGTTAAAATTGAAAGTGATTTCAATCATGAGTTGATATAATAAATATAAAAAATGTTTTCAAATGCCGGACATTGCTGCAATGTCGACATTTTGGCAATGATTTCAAACTACTACAAAATCAAATGAAACGATTTAAACACACAAATGCCGCAAAAAAAACGTCAACGAAATGAAATGAAAAAAATACTTGGTTTTCAACTTTTCTCTTTCATTGCAATATCTATATAAACTTAAAAAAAATTCATTCACATTTAAACACACTAAATAAGAGAGTAGTAGTATTGTGAAATCAAATCAAAAATGAGAGTCAATGCAATTTAATGTTGTTGAATTAAATTTTATTATTTTGTCTTTAGAGCGAAGAAGCACGGAGGGAAATCAAGGTCGAAGAGGCGAGAAGATGCATGCAATTTGATGAAATGAATGAAAAATCATTGATTTGAATTCAAGAGAGAGAGACAGATGAGAGAGAAATCGCATTTAGGGCCAATTACAAAAAAAAAAACATTTTATTGAGCAGTAAATTAAAGGAAAAAAATCGACACAAAACAAAAACCAAAAAATTCATCATCGCAATAAATTATATATTTATTTTTATCCTCATTCCTCCAGGCATTTTTGTTTGTTTTCGTATGTGTCGTTCGTCTCGCTCTTCTCGCCTCTCTCAACGAGAAGAAATATACAAAATAAAGAAGAAATTTGTTATCATCCCAATGAGTTTACTACTTCGCCTGTTAACCTTGAAATCGATTTTAATGTTTGTTTGTTTTGTTTTATATATTTATTTTTATTTTAAAATAAAAAATAATTTGAAATCGAATGTTGAAAATGATTTTGAGCGAAGGGGGCTGTAGTTAGAGACTGAATGAAATCCACTTAGAATTGAAACCTAAATAAATGTTTTGTTGCGAATTTAAGCAGCAGTAAATCTTGAATTTCTTTCTCTCTCTTTTGATCTATATAAATAATAAATAAATGTGTTTGTTTTATTTAAATTTCAATGAAATGATTTGATTAGGCTGTTGCAAATGTGAACTGAATCAAATTTAACACGCACTTCCGAATTTTAAATTAAATATTATAATTATCAATGAAACAAAACCTTTGAAAAATCTAATATTGATTTCCAGACGAAACCGGATTCAGTTACAATGCAGATAATAAAAAAATCAAATCAAGTCTCTCAAACGGGTTAAATGAAATAGTTTAAATATATAAATATAATATTATATGTTATCATCTAAATTGCATTCGCTCTCTCCAAATTTGCCGAAGTGTGTTCAAAATAAAGGTAGAAAAACACATGATGAGAGAGTCAAACAGGTGGCAAACATTAGCTGATTGAAATTGAAATACCATTCCAATCTGTTGCCACATAAAAAAAACAAATCTCATCAACGAACCAAATGCAGTACAAATGAATTTAAAATTCAACACATTTTGAATTCAGATAGAAACTTACTTGTTGCAAGTCATCATTAAAAAAAATCGTCGCTCGAATTTTGATTTTAATTGAATTTCCAAAGATCAAGTTTCTAGCCGATGATGATTTAAATTGACTTCCTAATCGTATTGAATACGTCAATGCAAATTGAGTCAATCTTAAGCATTGATTTAACTTGAAAACGCAACAAACAAACATATGCAATGGAGCGAGTTTCATTTGTGGCATTGAATGGAGAGAGATAGACATCATCTAGATATCGAAGTGCAGATAAAAGATAGAGAAGAAGCGAGAGAGATATTGCAATGCAGTGACGACGACAGAAAGAGAGAGATTTCAATGTGTATTCAATGATTGGACATTTCATTGCGTGAATATATAAATCAAATGAGAAGTCGTTGAGAAAAACTGACACACACAAATTTCAATTCATTCATTTCGTTGCAAATCAAGCGAAATTTTTATTTATTAATGACAATTTGTTTGTCGAAAATCAATTAAAATTTCAACATTTAGATTTGCCCAAAAATAAAACATATAAATTGATATTAGATTTGAGTGTGCGTATTTGTGCGATGGTTTGTTGCGAATTTCGTGATTGATTTTCAATTGATTGATTTTTTTATGGAAAATGCACCATTATAAAAAAATGTCAAATTTGTGTCTGTTTTTTTGTTTGTTTGTTTACAATAGGTTTTTCGAATGAAAGAGGAGTGACAGCAAAAGCGATTTCAATAACATTCATAAAATGTGCATGAAATGAATGCGAAAACAACTGAAATTCGAAACGAAACTGCGATCGAAACCGAACGAAATTGAGACTTAAAGTCAATTTAAAACATTTCAAGAAAATTATTGGACCATTTGACTTTTGTTTCGTTTTATTGGGATTTTCACAACATCTATTCATGTATTATGGCTTAAAGCAATGGCAAAGTCATTGCGCTCGTCCATGATAAAATGATGTAAGACCATGATGTATTGTTGCCATTGTTTGTGTTTAGTTTTTTAGTTTGTTTGTTTTTCTTCTAATTTTTAAGTGCACTACATTCTCTGTCCATATCAAAAGAAACACCAACAGCACTGCCAACCGAAATGAGTGTTAGTGTGAAGTGATATGAAATATGTATAATTGTATATTGTATGTTTAAATGTGTTAAGTTGACAGCACATCGTAAGATTCAAAGTAATTTGATGCTCGCATAGTTTCATTTTATTCGAGCAATCGTTCATGGATGGGATTCGAAAACCGTCTACATAATGCTTGTCGATTTAAATCCAATAAATTGTATATTACCACACTGAGCTCTTTTTCAATGTACGAACGTGTATTGATCCTTACTGTCTGCAAACACAATTTGATTTTATTTTTATTTTTACATAGACGAAGTGGTGCTGGGATCAGGCCAACGAGACAAGTCAACGTTTGTGAATAACAAGAGTGTATTACTTTTTTTTTTAATACATTAGGTATTTTGGAAAATATTCTCTGCATTTAAATGGCTGGCATATGAGTAAATTCATGGGAATACAGTATTGTCCGTCACAAGTAGCAAGCTAGGAGAAGACGATGACGATGAGAAAAGTGTAAAAGAAAAGGGCAACCAAAACATCTTTTATGGATCGTATATTAACTGTCGTACGCTTTGCTCTTATTGAAGTTGATATTGATAAATACCCTAATGTGTTTTCTGTATCATTTTTAATGTTACCACACTGCAGGAATCGCAAGCAACAAAAGTTGAATGTAAAAATTGCTTTCCCATTGAGATGTTATGCTTCGTTTGTTAAATATTTCTTTTATCAGTATGCTCTAGATGCAGACACGCATTGAAAGTTTTATTCTTTTCAAATGTATCCACATGAATGCTGTTAGATATGCAATGATTTTAGGATTTCTATATATTATTTCTCTCTTTCTTTTATTATTGTTTTCATTTTGTTTGAATCTCTGTAGTGAACACAAAATCCATGGTGATGCTGACTGATAAAAGAAAAATGATATTTTCTTTTCGCTTCGCAATTTCACTGTGTGTCTCCTCATTGCTTTTCGTTTTGCAATCGGTTATAACAAAGCTAATACGAAACAATATACCATTGTCTGTAGATAGTTATTTTATGCGTTTTCAATTTTTATGATGCCATAATATTTACCCTGCACAAACGAAACGATAAAATCAACTATGGCATAGAATGAAAATAAATCGGAGAACAATCTCGTCTGTACAATGAAAAAGGTCTCGCAAGAGAAGCAGAAAGAATGAGAAAAATGAAAAAGATAAGTAAAAAGACACCCAAACAAATGTGAAGCATTTCAAATGGAAAGACACGTGGCACAAAAGTGGTGCCATAAATTAATTAGACTTACTAACGAAAGCGCCAACAACTTTTATTCCACTTCGATGGATAAACAATGTGGAAAATATCTTTCACACTCAATCATACATGTAACCCAACCCAACCTCCCCGCTCCATATCGTCCAATGCATTCAATGAAAATAAAAATGAGATTGAAAATATTTTTTCTTCAATTTTCGATCCTCCCTGAAATGTTCAGACCATTTCCATGCATGGTCACAATGCTTCGTTTGATGTTGCTAGAAATGTAGCATTTCAGACGCCAAACATTTTAATTTGTTGCATTCAATTTATAGACCTTTGATAATTAAATCACAACAAAATTGCTGTCAAGCATGTCATTTGTACTGAATGCGATTTAATCATTGATTTTATTGCGTTGCATGGATATAATTTTAGAAATGCTCGGAACATATCATTTTAATTCTCTTTCTTACGAAGAAAATGTTTTGAATAGAGAATCTATATGTATTTCAAAGAAGAGAATTGGAATTGCTACTTTAATAACTACGCATATTCTCGACATTTCGTACAAATACACTGGTGAGAAAATTCTTTAATGCTTAGCGTGAGCCTATGCAAAAGGAATAGCTATCATTAGCTTGGGATCAATGTTGAATATTCCCTATAGAGCCATTGACATTAATTCACACTTTATCTGTTCCGCTTTCGATAAAATAATCCCAGATCGAAGCGCAGCACATAGACGAATCAAAAGAAACCGATAGAGATTGAGCGTAAGAAGAGGGTCCTAGGATCAGAATTTTTGTCACAGTCGACATTACTATCATAATCACATCACCATCACACCAATCATGCTTGCTATTTTATTTTGGCATTGTAGCAACACAATTTCGTTTATTACGTTCGTTTGTTCCGTTTGACTGGAATGTTTACCTAATTTTCATGTTGAACATAAATTCTCTCTTTATTCTCTGAGTCTCGTTTCGTGTGCTTTTCAATGGGAATGCTTCGTTTTCCATTTCGAATTCAAGGAAAGAGTGCACATTTTTTGCCACACCGATTCGACGAAAATATATCTCGGTACACAAAAATCGACAAAATATTGCGTTTCGGGGCGCATCAAAAGCAAAACAGTGACATAACAACATGGAATGTATTCTACTTATTTTTACATTGTATAAATCAGCTCTAGTTCAGTCGTGTGCAGCGCATTTACAAACAATCGTATGTTTGTGCTTTTGTACCGATGCGATGCGATAAACATTTGTGCGAGAAGGATAGAGAGAGAGCGAGAGGGGGAGAAATAAAATAACCCACGAGCTTCGCTCGACACAAATTCTTGTGGGTTTTTTGGGGAAGATTGCATGTGTATTAAGTGATGCACATTCTATTCCAAATAGATATAGCTGAATAGTTGTGAGTTTTTGGCTATTGTGGGATTCTTTTACAACTTTCGTTTTTCTCTATCAGCAAGTTGAATAAAATGGAGATAGAAAAGTATTAAACACAATTAAAAATATCTGGGATCTGTAGTCAGCCATATACAGAGAGTACAACACCGATTTGGATGATGACAGCTTGCTGGAGAACTGAAATGTATATAGATTACACGTTGCGCTCTTTTTTTCATCAATTCCCCAAGCGTTCTTCACGTTTCTTCAACGTTTCTCGTATTTCCTATTCATTTTTGCTGTTGCTTGAAACCTTTTGCACGTTTTGGTTTTATTTACTAAAACGTTTCCAATTTCTTGTATGTATTGCATTCAGTTACTTCATTTCATATCATCCGTAGACTGATTTTCATTGCTATTTGTCGCATTATGTGGAATGTCTGAGTGCTGAGCGAATGATTCATTTTCTGTCTGGTGCGAGGGTTTTAGATGTGAGTCTTTTGTCGTTGCTCCTTTTTCGCCTAATTACAAACTGGATCGTTTGCGTATAATTTAAGTATATATTCACTATCGCTAACTCCAACCCATTTGACTTTATCACCCGTCGCAATTATTCGATGGTATTTTAATTTTCTTCTATGTGGCAACAAAAATCGTCATTTTCACCAAAGATAAAAATCAAATCGAATAATTAGATTGATTATATCGGTCATACCATATTAAAATGCCACAATCACACACAAAATTCATTCCATTTGAAGTTTGAATGACTGGCATTTCATCTGATGCCAACAAATGAATACAAATTAATGAAATTTTTATTCCCAAACACAAAACATTTTTAATCAAAGGCTTGGCAACAATAATTTAGCATAAAAAAGTTTCGGTTGCCAAGTCAAACTCTTTTTTTGAATTTGTTGAGAGTTGCCTGCTGGCGGCATGAAATTGAAGCCAAGACCAAAGCAGGCATTTGACAGATATTGAAGTCAAATGATTTATCGGTCGTTGAGCAAATTGCTTAGAATTAATGGCATCGAAAACACATTTTTTTCGCTCTATTTTCTTTTGGAGCTTGCAACTTGGTGACTGTGAAACCAAGCGCTGGCAGCGGTAGCTTACTATCAAGTCCAGGCACAATAATATTAAAAGATTTTTTTCTAATTTATGTGCGTTTTTCGCAGAGTATTGCTTAGCGCTGCTGCCATCCATAGCATATTAAAATTACTTGCTGAGAATGCGTCGTCCGTCACATGTCGTCGGTCACGTAGCAGTTTTTACATCACCGCGAACAACAAAACATGCATTGTTCTCTATACAATTGTTTGAATGTTTTGAGTGACATAATCGTGGAGAGAACAATGCATTCATTCTTGCTACGTACATTCGCATGCGACGGACAACGCATTCTCAGTAAGATATTTTAATATGCTGTGGATGGCAGCAGCGCTGAGGAATACTCTGGTGTTTTGGTTTAGTGACTTGCATCAGTATTTTATCGCTACTGCATTTTCTTGCGCGGTTTAACATTAAAAAAAAAGATGATCCCAAGGGGGGTTTCTCAGGGAACAGTTCAAGGAGAAAAAAGCTCACATTTAAAGTGACGTTAAAATATGTAATGAAAAACATTGAAAATCGAAGAACAACCAAATCATCCGTACAGTAATTTTTTGATTAAATTTTCCCTCTTTTGGCACTAACAAACTTTTACATTTTCGCTCTGTAATGGATGCAGTAAAAAATTGAACACAATCTTGTTTTTTCTTTGTGTTGCTAAAAAGCAGCGAACAATGAAAAATTTGTAAAGAAAAAGTACTAGCTATATGCTGGTGGCTAATTCATGTTCAAACAAAACGATGTGCTTTTTTGTAAGGCAAAATGTTTTGTTGAATGAATAGCATTTGTTTATATAGCTTGCGAAAGCGCGACGAGAATTTTCCTTATTTTTGCGCATCTCTTATTCGTGGCATCTTTTTCGTGTTTCCGAATTATTGCATTCACGTCGTTTACGTCCTTTTGATACACACAAAATATATATATAATATATATATGTAAAATGAATGAAAAGGAAAGTAATTGTATCGATCAACATCAACCTTTGTTTCTCCTGTTTATATTTTATTTTCCCATTTTGCAGCATTGTTCCTATCAAAAATCGTTTCACTGCAGCATAACATATCAAAAATCCGTTACCATCTTTTCCAACCACCGAACCAGTTTTGCATAAAGGAATTCTTTACGTTGGCATGGTTTGCGTTTGGGATTGTGGAATGAGAGTAAAACGTTTGGTGCACATTTTCTCTCTGTGTGTTGGTTGTTTGCGTATGCACAATTTTGATTAAACCCCATTGAATTTTGAGCATAACAAGAAGTAGATGAAGCTCATTCTTCTGTTTGAAAAATGTTTGATGCGGAAATTGTTTGTTTTCCCTTTATGGCTTAGATGCGTTTCTAAATTTAGTGTTATGAGTTTTCCAACATCGAGAATCAACATTTGCATGAAGTGCAATCAAAAGGCATTTCCGCATTGCCATAGTGGCTTGATTTATCAAAAGTATTGGCTCTGCTGCTCCAAATATTGGCGCTTGGGTTAAGAATAATTCCTTTCTAGTA
This sequence comes from Contarinia nasturtii, assembly GCF_009176525.2. Classification (NCBI taxonomy): domain Eukaryota; kingdom Metazoa; phylum Arthropoda; class Insecta; order Diptera; family Cecidomyiidae; genus Contarinia; species Contarinia nasturtii. The sequence continues at coordinate 2,432,289 of NW_022198211.1, read as the reverse complement.
TAAGAATTTGAGAATTTCATTCGTTTTTTTTCTCGAAATAAATGGTCCGAAAATGTTTTTTCCCAGTTATTCGCAATCGAAAATGCATACCATTTCTTTGAATTATCAATGATGTAATGAACAAAGGGTTTCGTTAATCCATCTATTCAATTCCGACAGTGAAATGGTAGACAAACTTCACAAAAATTCTTGTTTCATCTCCAAAATAAATGCTGTGCCAAACTCTGCAAAATAAGTTTACGTGTTTGCATTGCAAACGTGCTTCGGTTTCATTTGTTGATCTGATTTGGATGTTTGCATTTTTCGTGCTTTATCTTGTTCTGTGCGCCAATGTATAGACTTAAACTGCCCAAGTCAGTATAATACTCTTTTCGAAGAGTGTACACGCTCTTCTCACACTCTTCGTTTAGTTTTATTCGACTCCCTTCTCACACTCTTCTCACACTCTTCTCACACTCTTCTCACACTTTTGCATAAAACACGTATATTGTTTTTAACTGAGCTTCAATTTTTTTCTCTAAAAAATTTTCTTTTTTTTCTTTATAATAAATTTTTCCACTGATGGATAATTTTTGATTTTGTTAATTTTTGATATTTTGAAAAAAATGAACGTATACAAAAAAAATGAATTAGCTGTTGCAACAGCAATTGTCATTCTGTTGTATTTTGACACAGCTGACGAATGCTATAAACGTTCAAATATCAAAATACAAACATTACTTCCACTGGAATGCAGTGACAGCAGTTCTCACTCAATATACGTGTTTTATGCAAAAATGTGAGAAGAGTGTGAGAAGGGAGTCGAATAAAACTATACGAAGAGTGTGAGAAGAGCGTGTACACTCTTCGAAAAGAGTATTATACTGACTTGGGTGATTGTGTGTGTCTACCAATCAAATATTGAATTGCCAGCGTTGAGTCGAAATGATGTTGTGATGTGACTGTAGTTTCCGTTGTTGTACAAGCAATTTCTCCGAATGCATTTTGAATACAATTTTTATCGGTAATTTCCATTATCTTTTGTTATAGCAGCATCAAAAGAATGTTGTACTAAATTGGTATTATACTCGTGACGACGAATCTCAACGGTCCATTTTTCGACCGTCTTGCTTAATTTATATATAATCGTGAAATGTTCGTTAGTCTTTATGCATAACAACTCGAGAATTCTAATACCGTTGATGTGATGCTACGAAATTGCCAGCCGCTTATTTCCTTTGCACGAAATGAATACGCCGCTTAACATTCATATCACGTACTCCGTTTACTGAGTGTGAATGCAATTCGAAGAAAATAAGATGAAACACAAGAACGTAAAAGAATTTGGAGCGCACCATTCAGCAGCAGTGCATACGTTTTAAGAAGTCGATTAATCAATCAGTCGGAGAGGCGCACACTTTAACGCAAACACAATTTCATTCGACGATTTTCAACGCAACGTTCACGGAATTTTTATGGTTAACACATTCCAATACAACGATATGAAATAGTTTTTGCTCGTGATATATCATTCGCACATTAAATCGACCGCATGCTTTAATTACCCTGCATGTACGTGTACGATTTAAAACGATGGATACGCATACCGATTCGTGTGCACGTATTTTCATTCTCTTCGGAACATAAAAATTCTTCTTCACTGATTTTCATTTGTTGAAGACAACGGTGACTTCGATCAAAATAAAACGAATAAATTTCAAATATATATATAATATGAAGAGAGAAAAAAAAACAGCAGCAACAGCAATGAAAATAACAAAAATAAATTGCTCGAAATATCGTAATTCATTTACAGCAAAGTTGGTCTCTTTTCAATTTTTGATTCCCTCGAAATGCTGCGTACACATTTGATTATTTGCCACTACTTCATTGATTGCCTCATTCCACCTGGCTACTATGCCACTTCAAATACGGAATGGGTCTCTTTTATTCTACGGGTGTACAAGGTGTGAAAGAAGGATGGAGCGCACCGAAACACTTGCAAGAGTGAGATAGAATCGATGTGAATAATTTTTTTTCGTTCGTTCATTTGATTTCATTTTACGTTATACATATATATTTTCGATCGATTTTTCTCCAATATAACATAAACTCAACTGAACAGAACATCATCTATTGTTTGCATTGATGTGGTAATTATACTCATATATGCATAAATAAAAATGTGAAAACTATCAAGAGAAGAAGAAAAAACAACAACTACATTGAATGGTGCGCGCTGTGAATGTCGAGTCTGTTTTATTTTTCAACTTTTTTTGATCATGCTTAGCTACTGTGTTTATGTTGACGATGTTACCGTTTTTCGTTCTCCATCTCTTTCTTGTCTCTTGCTATTGTTATGTACTTGTTTTCTCTTGAGTTCATCGTTTTTTGGCTCTTTTCGATTCGTTTAATAAGATTAATCGCTTGTGAGATGGAGTATTAGTTCGTGGGAAAGAGTTATACCCCCGACGTTGTGCGTGTCTAAGCTAATAAATGTTTATAAATGTTAAATTAAAATTGATTGGATTTTTCTATTTTTTTCATCATTTTGAGGATTCATTCATTCTTTCATGCATTTTTTTGTTCTCTTCATCGTACTCGGTCGTTTTTTTCCACTCGTGATAGATTAACAATTATTTTGAAGAAATCTCCAAATGCTGCTGTTGTTGTTTTTGTGCCTTTTTTTGCTCTCTACTGCATTATCCACTGACCACGTAGCACAAGCAGAAACATTATTCTCCGAAAATTTTATTATTATTTTGGAAACAAACGAATAACGGACCAAGTGGATGGCTCTAAGAAGAGACACATTGCGAATGGTTTACATTAATGCCATCTGTTGGCTTGGAGAGATGGGAGAGATTGTGACATTTTTGACATAATGTATTTTACGTATTCATGTTTTTGACAAGTCATTTCTCAATTTGGAACGTCCTGTTTCAATATCAATCCAACCACCAACCTATTTGTTAGGTTACATAAAATATTTAAAAACAAACATAAAACAATACACAGCTTTTGGTAAAAAAACAAAATAAAGAGATAAAATAAAATTAAAGAATAAATTACTGATAAAAAATATATCAGTGTAATATTTATTTCTCACCATTTTTATTTATTTCTCACTATTTACAGCGACTTCAAAATACGAAAAATGACGAAATGTCATAAATCTAAATTGACAAATGACTTGTCAAAAACATGAATACGTAAAATACATTACATAAATTTGGTTGGAGACGTCGGAGAAAAATAATATTTCATCATTGTCATCATAAAAAAAATAATATAGTTTTGTTCAAAAATTCGAATAAAATCAAATTTAAAAAAATTATTATTATTATAAAGGAAAAATATATTATTGTACTTAAAATAAAAATAAATAATAAATATGTGTATTTGTGTTACGTTACATAGAGCAAATTTGTTTACATGCTAGAGATGTAAATTTAGTTGAGAGATGTCAGGTATGATGGCGCTGATTAGGGAGACTCGCATAAAAAAGTCTCCAATCTCATATATGTGTCATCCACGTGTAACGGATCACATCAGCACATATCAAATCGATGCGTGAACCAAATTTTCATTTAGGACTTTTTCTCTTTTTAAATAATACTTAATAAATTAAGAATAAATAAAAATAATACTTAATAATTATTATTAATAATAATAACGAGATGATTGAACCAAACGAATTAAGATCGTGTGTGTGTAGTCTCGAAGAAAAAAAAAACAGAGTTACGATTAGAAAATGTATTCGTTTGACGAATAACATATGTGTAAATCACAGACCGAACAGCAGCCGTAAGAAAAAAAATCACAGTACAAGTGGAATTGTATCCGAATAAATAGGTTTGAAATGGTGCCTAATGCGCACAATATACCATTCTTATTCTCCAACAAAAATCGATCTTACTTCTTTTTTCCTCTCTTATTCACTCGTTCATTTGTACGCTCCTTGCTGTCTTTCCATTACCAATCGAAGTTATGCACATTGTTTGTGCTGTCAGTGCACACGAACACGTAGCATATTTTCGTTGTACGTTATTGTTATTACATGCTACAAATAATTTAATCGAAAATAAAATGCAATTCGAATAGACTCAACCACAATATAAAAAAAACTCAAGCTAGAATTTCGTGTACACACACGTACAGTGTACACTGCCAATAACTGTAGATACATTGATTCATTGTGCTGCACCATTTATAGTCGATTGTCTCTGCCCCTTTCTCCGATGAGACTCATAAATGTGAGAGCCATCCAACATAACAAATTTCACGGACTATGCATGAGCCAAGTACTTATCAAATGAATTCAAATTAACACCGTACATGGTCGAATTAAAAACAATAGTGTGAAAATCAGCATAAACAAACATAGATAAAAATGGTTGGTAACAATTATGTTATGACAAGTGTATGCAAGAAAAATAATGCCACTTGAGCAGCTCAACCATGAGCTCAATTAGAACAAAAAAAAATGTAAGATTATCGATAAATATATCTTTTACAAAAGAAAATAACAAATTAACAATTTATGTTTGTATCATTTTTTTTCTCGTTCGTTCAAGAAGAATCGCGAAAAATTCACAAAAACACAACCGAACGTTCAATACCATACAACTTACTTTAAAAAATATTGTTGATTTTCATTTTTGCCATTTTTTCGGGAAATCCCCCGTGAATTTTGAAGGACATGCACTGCAGAACAGGCTGTGTGTTATGTATAATTTCAGCAGGCACTGCTATTTCTAGCGCGATAGCTATGCTCTGCCTAAGTTCGACGCATTGCATACCGCATTGAAATCGGTGACTGCTGTAAGCAGTGTGTGTTCGTTAGGCCGCAATTGTGATACCGTAAACCATCAATACACATGCATGAATGCTGCGTAATACACGGTATCGCTATTGCCGCGTAATGAACACACACTGTAAGCAGGCATCGATTTCAATGCGGTATACAATGCGTCAAACTTAGGCAGAGCATAGCTATCGCGCTAGAAATAGCAGTGCCTGCTGAAATTATACATGACACACAGCCTGCTGCAGAAGAACACCATCGAAGTAATGACTTTATGATGATGTTATTTTGAAGGTACATTTTAGGTACAATTATTATCAGCCATAAAAATTTAAAAAATATCTTTGAGTTTTATTTTGGCTAGTTGACCGGCAAATTGAAGTGCCCCGAAATTTGAACCTCAAATATTAGCCAAATGAGTAAGGTACAATTAAAAATAAATTGCGGTACAATTAAGTACATTTTTGGTACAATTATTCAAACCTAGTCCCGAATTTCGACTTTCACATGTGCGGACATTCGGCTATACGTCCTACCCTTCTATCGTTAAAAGAAGTCAATGTAGATAAATCTAACGTCATACAGTTCAACTCCGTAATACAATAAAGCCTCATGTTTGTTTCAGTACAATTACAAAAAATCCAAAAGGCCACATTGAAACACTATCGGAAAACACTCTTTTAGAATTCAAATCACCACAAAACGTTGAAAATCTTCAGGAATTTCTCCAAATATATGATCTAGGTAGATTTTGAGTCATTCCAATGAAAATGGAGGATGTCTCTCGAACAAACTTTTCATTTTTGAATCAATGTTGACAATTTTATTTCAACCGGTAAATACCGGGTTTTAACCTTCATATGCCCTTCAAAAAAAATTACAAATTTTACCCTTGTGCGTGGATTTCTACGCATATGGAATTTGTATGGAAAACACATATTTTGACAGATTTTTTGAAGATATTTTTGATTTTACTTGATTTTTTTCAAAAATCATTACATTAAAAGTGATTTGTTTTTAAAGTAGGCATTCTACAATACATTTCACGCACACATTTCGATTATGGGTGCTTTTGAAAACACCTTTAGTACAAAAACAACAGATAGTTTCATGCATATTATTTCTATTGGCGGATTTCTCAGTATAGCACATGTGACATCTTGATCTGCCTTTCGGCACCGATGGAACACTTTTTGCTCTTTTACGAGGAATTTCGAATGATGTAGATGGTAGCAAAGTTGGTGAACCTTCACGTGACATCGAAGATTCACGAGAAATTGAGGAAGACGAAGACTGAATAGCTGGTGAACTTTCATGCCATTGTAGGGATTCTCGGCTCGCTGAAAGAAGCAATGCTGATGATTCAGATCGTGGCACACCTTTTCTCATTTGACAAACCTTTAGTTTTGTTGTAGTATTCTATAATTTCGGGCAATTTTTTGTCGCCGGATCCTACATCATTTGAACTATGCATTGTGCTTTGCAAAATCGTGCACTTGTTTTTTCGTCCGACATATGAAACGAGTGTTGTGTCTTTCGTGAATGCAAAAGTTGACTAGTACAAAGGAACTTTTTTACATTCAAGGAGCTTTGGTGGAATGCTTCTTTTATTTTTTCGCATCGTACCAACCATTGTGAGACCTTTTGATAGCAATTTCTGCCCAATATCATAAGATGAGAAAAAGTTATCCATTGTTACGTTGTAATCTTTCAGTCCGCCAATAAGATCCAATACTACGCGTGCACCTTGTCCTTTTTCAGCCGAATCAACACCAACGGCTTTTCCCAAATATGGCTGTATTTTCCATACATAACATGTTTCAGAACAAACTAATTGCCAAAATTTTATGCCATATTTTTCTGGTTTGGATGGCATGTATTGCCGGAACTTACATCGGCCACGAAAACCAAGAAGTTGTTCGTCTACAGTGACACAGTACCGGACGAAGTGTGATAACGTTTTCTTTACGCAATCTTCCACTTCGATCTGTCACTGGTTCAGAGTTCCAAACTATGCCATCTTTTGAAATAAACGTTGGATCAGCATTTTCATCAATTTCAATATCGTCTGCTGAGCCATCAATTTCGATATCGTCCGGTTCTTCAACATCAGAATCATTTGTTTCAATCAAACTGTCTTCTTGTAATTCACATTCGTCATCGCTAATGTCGGCATCTTCGTCGTCAGTCTCATTCAATAGTGTTTCCAACTCCTCTTGTGTAAGATATTTTGGTCTAGCCATGTTATATTTTTGAAATTATTCTTCAGAAAATTTCATAACAATACACAACATTGCACACACTCACTAAACTTGCAAACAAACGTTGACTGAATGACGTTTTTTCCGTCAAATACGTTGAAATTCCATATGAGTAGAAATCTACTCACTGAAGGTAGTCTATGTAATTTTTTTAATATTCCGATGCGAAAAATACTTTTGACATCGGGTAAAATTTTTTTATGTTTAAAATAAAGCAAAAATTAAAGTCAAGAAGTTTCATAAAAATTGGTTTAGAATTTTTCGAAAAAAAATAAAAAACAAAAATGATATGCGTAGTTTTCTACACCAGGAGCATATAAAGGTTAAAAAATATAAAATATATACATCCTGGCTTTTCTTTTGATTTCAACGTTTCCAGTTAGCATTTGCTTGCCCCCGCTAGTCTCTCTTCTCTTAACCTTTTTATTAATCTCCTTTCTTCTGACCTCATTTTTAGTTTTGATGACGACGTTACATTTCAAGGCAATGTAGATGTAAATGTTTGTATATGGAATTTTACAACAATAAATTGCAACGCAATGGGACATAATATAAACTTAAAAAAAAACTAAAACTGAGTCATGAAACACATAAACACCACAAATTCAAAATGGTCAAAGAAGCTGTTGCAATGAGGGAAGGCAGCAAAAAAAATCAAAGAGAGAGAGAAGAAAAACTGAGAAATGAATGAAATGCCAGCTTAATGATTTTTTTTCAATGGTTTTAAAACCAGTGATTCAAATTCGAAATTGCAAGGCAATCATTTGCACAAGAGATGATGAGAAATCAAATGGTGGTCAATGGTAAATAATTCTTGATGTTGATAACAAAAACACACACAATGTGGATTTAAATTTCATTAAATTCTGAATGAATTTCAATGTTACTTTCATTGAAAGAAAACATTGGGTTGCAATCAAAATCAAAGTTGGAAATTGCAATCGACACACACAAAAGAGAGGAGAGATGAAAGGAGATGAAACGTGAAGGAAATTGCTGCTATATAAAAAAAACATTTGATTAAACTCATGGAGTTGAAAAAATCAAACCCTTAAATGCAATCATTTTAAACGAAATTATAAATATTTGTTTTGTATGTATTTTATATTTCCAAATTGCAACGAAACGAAATCTGAAATTTGTGTCGTTGATGAAAATAATATGAAAACACAGAGAGAGAGAAATTTGAGTGAAATTGAAATGAGTCAGTGTTTCTGTGCATAAAGAGAGTTTCAATTTAAACATTGAATTTTTCAACGAACACATTTGAAATGCAATGATTTCGTTTTGATTCAATTGGAAGTTAAAATTTATAGTTTAAGAAAAATTAGAAAACGAGAGAAATCGATTTTTCATAAATTCAGTGCAACATTGCCCGTTTGAGAGAATGACATTTTGTTCTTCATGTTATTTAATTTTTTTCACTTATTTTGTGTGTGTGTTTAAATGTAAGCAAATGATTGTGAGTGTGAATTTATTCAATGACAATGTGAAAAAAAATTAATCCAATTCAATTTTCTCTTCTCTCTTATGTGCCAATACAAACATTACATTCATCGAGCTAGTTTCGCTCGCTCTCGACGCAAATCAAATTCAACAACATGCTCAGGTGGTGCATAATATCAATCCAATATTCTCATTGGTCATTGAAACTGCATTTCCTCCTTTTACTTGCGCTAACTACAAACAAAAAAAAACAACACAATCGTTTTCATTTCATTGAAATGATTTTGATTTGGAGAGTCGCCTCTCTTCTCTTTGATTTGCATGCCCATACATGCGCACGTGGGGTAGGGTGTCCTCAGTTCTGTATTTTATAAATCAGCATTTATAAATCAAAAGGATGCATGAAAACATACATGAAATAAAGAAAAATCCGATTGAAAATGGCTTCGATACGCCCTATAACTCTTTGAGACAAATTAGAAAGTTTATGACAAATTTTTTTTTGTAGTTTTAAGGGCTTCAATTAAATTAATTCTGTTGTATAATAACATTTTTTACTTTTTTTCATTACGTCGAAGAGTTTTTTAGCCATACGGATCATTGAAGTATGAATTGAAATCGAATTTATGGGACAAAAATCAGCTGTCTCACAACACTTGGAATCACTTAAAAATCAAATAAATAACAAACAAAAAAGTAACGAATGTGTAAAATTTCGAAAGGAAAGTTAATTACGCATCGAATCCACACAAAAAAAAAATCCAAAAAGAGATTTTCATAACAATTTTCACAGCAAATAAATCCAACGAAAAACATAACCTCAAATGTATGAATGAAATGTTGAACAAAGGCGACTTTAATCGATTCAAATAATTTTGCCGGCGCAAATTAAATAAATATTTCCAAAATATACACATCAATAATATAGTTTTCAAGTCACATGTAATAAAATTATATCAAAAATGTTTAATTCACGTCGTTCACGTCGCTTATCCAAATAGCACTTAACATTGAAGAATAGTGAAGAATTTTACTATATATAATCGGATGCGCACAAGATTTAAATTAAAATTTTATCGAAATTGAACTGAATTGTAAAACTCACAGTTCAATTACTGTTAATTTTCTAATTAAATCAAGATTTTGGTTAAATTAATAGTTTTAAAAAGAGATTTTTTTAACGAAACTGAATGAGCACGAGCAGCAAGCACTATGAAATATAAACAAACGTAATGTTTAATTTGACAGATGATCGTCATTCAAGCAGTTTCGTTCAGGTCACACCAGTGTGAATCTTACACGCACACAGAAAACGATCTCATGCATATGATGTGTGTGTGTTTGAATGAATTATGAACAAAAACACAATCGGTTTTAAATCTGAATTTTTTAGCGTACACTTTATTTTTATTTGGTTTTAAATTTAAAATGCATTTACCGAAATTAAATTTAAAATGCATTTGATTTATGCTCGATATTTGGATATAATCTACATATATTGACATAGCGTTATAAAGTTCGTTGAAAATTTTGTGCTTGATTAATGAAAATACCTTTGATTTTTAAATTTAAATCATCGTTTATACTTATTTTAAGATTAAGATCAATTATTCATGTTGTATATTAACCATTGAGTTAATTGAGAGCAAAATATAAGATTTTTGATCGCAATTACATACATTTTCTATTATAATATATTTTTTTTCTCCTCCCGTTCAATAATAAATCATTACTAAATTTTCATTATTATTTTTTTTAGCGGTAAACATCGCTGTGGATGTGTGAATGTGTACGAAATGTTGGCTATCGATTAAGTCTTTAATCAAAATTAGTTTCAATTAATAAAAAAACCTGTAATCTTTAAATAAAAAAAAATCATATGAAAATTGCTCATTTATTGTTGTTTGTTTTGTTGACAGTTTTTTTAGTTTTTCTCATGAAATTAGAATTTCATACATATTTAGAAAAAAATGTAACACATAATTGAAATGGGATAATTTTTGATAATTATATAAATTGAATGAATTCAAAATATACCACTGAACAATGTTCAGTGAACATAAAAAAATAATTTAATTGCTGCAAGAGTTTTTGGCAATCAATTCATTTTTTTTTTCATTTAGAGGTGATTTTTTTCTATCAATTTGCAGCGCGAAAAGTCAAATGAATGGCCCTTTAAAGAGTGAATGCGATATAATTTAAGTGATATTTATGTTTTATGGATTTGAATGGGGAGAAATATTCGTAGAAAATTTTCTCGTCTCGAAGGTCAAGGACCTATTGCAAAACTAACCGTGGAGAAAGAGAAAACAGCTCATTCCTCCCAACTGATAAAAGAATCATCAAATATTGGAAGGTCCTGCTTTTTAAGTGATAAGTTGAATGATTTGAATTAATATTTCATTAAAGATTTTATGAGACAGACTTATGTATTAGAGGGTTAAAATATTCACAATTTAATGGCATATATTCAAAAATTTTAAATCCAACATATTTACTGTAGTTAAAAATTTAAAAGGCGTTAATTGTAAAAAATGATTGGATTCTGGTGAAAAAAATGAGAACAAAAATAATATATAACTCAAAAGGCAAATTTTAAAGGGCTTTAAGATTTATTGTAATTCATTTCATTTTTCATTAAGCATATAGTGACGATAGCATGTTCTGAAGACGTCCTTCTGATCTAACTTTTTGACTTTTAATAAGCTGGTCCGCTTTTCCCAGTGCGCGTTCCGCAGGATCATTTACAACCACAATCAAATCTTCAATTAATTTCTTGGCCCATTTATATGCATTATTAAGTTCACACAAACTATTTTTGCTGTATGGGTTACAACAAAACTTAGCTATCAGACGCGATACAGTATTTTACTGTAATTTAAATCAAAATTACAATATTTTGCTGCAACTTATTTTAATTTTTATTTAAATACAATAAAATTGTTTGAATGACAATGAATTCGCTTGGATATTTTCAGCGATCTGGAATAGTTTGACAGTTCTGATACAAACCAATTTGAAAACGGCTTCTGTGATTGGTTTCAGTTTGGCTCAAACCAAAACGGAGCAAGCGAAACGTAGAGAAAATGGTTTGCACTGTGTCCGTGTAAACACACACACACACAGTCGCGTACAGCTGTGTTAGCATAGCACGCAACCAAATACGAATACATACTTTACAATAGTGTATATACACCAGTGCAAATCATTTTGAAACCGTTCCGCATGCTCCGGGTTGTTCAAAGTATCAAACCAAAAAATGGTTTAATCACTGGATATTTTAAAATATAAGATTTCATTGAATTTAAATAAAAATTAAAATAAGTTACAGCAAAATATTGTAATTTTGACTTAAACTACAGTAAAATACTGTATCGCGTCTGATAGCTAAGTTTTGTTGTAACCCATACAGCAAAAATAGTTTGTGTGTTGCCAAACTTCAGCATTTTCAGATAAAAAACTTCTGTCTATATTCAAAATTGAAAATAAAAAGCGAGATCGACGTGCGATGAAATCAGAGAGTTCCATTCCATGCACATAATTTCTTAATCTTAATGAGTTATTGCTTCGTTCAGGATAGAATCTGGAAGTCAATTGCGATCGCATTTGATTCTTTTCTTCAATGCTCACTTTGTCGGAAAATATACATAATGCAACAAGCTCTTCTCTCAAGTACCATAGGTGGTTCTGAAATGCATCAAATACTGCATTTGCAATTTCTGCATTGTAGTTTGCGTAGTTTTTAAGCTCTTTTAAAAGTTTTAAATCATTGATTGGTGCATCAACTGCATTTGTGCTCCGATTCCAGTACTTGCAATACACCAACAAAACAAATAAAGCAAATTGCAACAACTTCTCAGTAAAATCATCATCCAAATTCAATTCATACCGGAATAGGAACATTTTTATGCCATATATAGCTTTTGCCATCCATCTGGATTTTGAAACAGCACCTGGTACCATAATTTTTCTTTTCGTTTCAATTCCAAGAAATTTTTGACATAAGTCGACCAATTCTTTGTAATCGTAACGGATAAATTTACTTTTTGCATGATTGGTTAGGGTTTTTTCGCGTCCACGTAAAAATGATGCAGCCGAGGTGATATAAGAATTGCCTCATCACATTTTTGATAAAGAAAACCACGTGCTTCAATTTCTAGCCACTGTTCCTTTAATTGGCCGAATATGTTGTCAATAGTCGGTGATTCAACCACGCCAAAGGCAGCATAAAATGCATAAGCTAGAAGACGTTCATATATATGGTGTCTACGCGTAATTAGCAAACATTTTTGCATGGTTTCTTGTTCAAATACAGCATGAACGCCTCCCCATTCACCTGTATTTAATGTCTCTGTATCACACACTAAACCAATCACATTTTGAATCAGGTATTACTTCCACACATCTATTAAATACAGTATATCCAGATTTTAAGAAATTTCTCTTGATTCTTTTTAGAAAATTAACAAAAGCGAGGTCCTCAAGTGCATAATTTACGGTCAGCGTGAATTCACGAAATATCATGAAGACTTGCGTAAATTTTGTTATGAAATAAACTATCATAGTCCAGCTGCCTATCAAATCGTACGAAAGCGCTTCAACAATAATCTACCGCATCCACAAACTTTAATAGCTTGGCTAAAAAATTCAGACATTAGCGGTGAGCCTGGTATTAGAGAAGAAACCATGAAAAGATTGGCTGGTTTTGTAAAAGATTTAAATGATTCGACAGGAGAGATACTCGTTTGCACATTGATGCTAGACGAAATGTATATAAAAAAACAAATTTACTGGGATCAATGTAAATTTGAATATGTCGGTTATCCAACATATGGTATTCAGGAAGAAGAGGAAGAGGAGAACGGACAGAATGAACACAATACACCAAAAAGTGGAGATCAAAGTAATCAAATCGCTAATAAAGCGAAAGAAACGAATAATAAATATATTGAATCAGGCGAAAAGAGTTCCAGAGCTAGTGTAAAAAACTCAAACCTAAATGCCAATACAGGCGAAGACAAGAATATCAAAGGCCGCAAGATAAATGCGAAAAAGAATAAGCCAAATGAAACGAAAAGTGCATTTGCAACGCGTGCCTTGGTATTTATGTTATCTGGCATCAATAAAAGTTTCGAATTTCCCGTTGGATATCATTTCGTCAATAAATTGAACGCTGTAGCTCTAAAAGAACTAGTCGCTGAATTTATCAAAAAAATTTCCGAGTGTAGAATAAAAATAGCAAATTTAACATTTGATGGCGCCAGAGAAAATCTAGCAATGTGCGAATTACTGGGAGCTAACTTAGATGCATTAAGTGAAGATTTCAAACCGTTTATAAAAAATCCATTCGATGAAAGCTTCATTTTCATAATTCTGGACCCTTCTCATATGGAAAAGCTACTACGAAATTTGCTGGGAAATCAAAAAGTAATTTTTGATAGAAATAATAGAAAAATCGAATGGTCATTTTTTGAAAATTTACAGGAAATCAGTAAGCAAGGCAATCAATTAACACATAAGTTAACAAAAAAGCACACGAAAGAATTCAAACGTAACAAACAAAATGTGCGGCTAGCAGTTGAGACTTTCAGCACATCGGTTGCAGACTCAATGCAAATTCTTCGAGAAAAAGGACTTTCAAAGTTCGAGAATTCCACTGCAACAGAAAATTTTACTAGAATGGCTGACAAAATGTTTGATATTTTGAATTCGCGAGACACGCGTCATAGTAACATATACAAGCGGCCACTGAATTTCATAAATAAGCGAGAGATTTTTGAATTCATAGAGCAGTGTTTAGTCAACTTGAGAGGATTAAAAATGAATCAAATCCGTAAACACAAGACTGTCAAAGTTCCGATTTAAAATACAATTAACAAAACGCCAATTCTTGGATTTATAATAAATCTAACGAACCTTCCGCAAATGTATGCGCAATATGTTGAGGTTGCTGAGAACGGTCTGACATTGCTAAAAACGAAACCGATGAAACACTTTCGCACATATCCGTTAAGCCAAGATCGTATAGAACTTTTTTTTGGTAAAATCAGACGTAGAATTGGTTCTAACAACAACCCTAATTGTGCGCAATTTATTGGGGCTTACCGAAGACTTTTAGCAAATACAGAAGTAACCCCACCTGCGTCGTCAAATTGTATGATGTTTGACCCAGTGGACTTGTATATGTTTGCACCACAATCAAATGTATTCACGGTGTCATCACGTCGTCCAAAGATTGATATACTTTCGGATGACATTTTCCAAAACAACTTGAAGCGCTTCGAAGAAAATCGAAAAAAATTAGAAGAAATGAGTGATCTGGAAGGGATGGATGTGGCCGAACATTTACTTCATGGATTTGCCAACACAACGATTGCGTACGCATCTAAATTAATCGAGGAATCTATACAGACTGGTGAATTTTACTGTGATTGCTGCAAGTTAGTTTTTTCGGAAAATGAGAAAATGAGTGATCGTTCTATTTGTTTAATCCCAACTAAAACTCCATGTGTCAGTACATATGAAATATGTCGAATAGTTGACAGATATTTTAAAATTTATAAGCCAACCCGAGAAGGAAATGTTAAAAATGTCGATTTTAAAGTACTTTATTATCAAGTCTTCAAGGACATTGACTATAATAAGATATACATTAATACGGACTTTAAAAATCATGAACAACATAGATTTTATTTGGTGAAAGTTATTGTTAAAAATTATCTCAATTTGAAGACGTCTCGAATTGCAAAAGATATAACGTATGAAGATTATGATAAAATAATCCGGAGCAAATTGACAAAATGGATTCATTTTATGGGTCAATAATTTTAGAAACTATTTCTTTTTTGTCGCATTAATTGCGTTTCCAAATATATGTATATGTTGCATTTGAAAATGCTGTATTTTTTTTTGTTTTATTTTATGCGTTTTAATATTATGTTTAAATGTTTGAAATATATAGAGGTTTGTATTCACGGTATTTATGTTACAAGACAATACAGTGTTAAAGTAGAAAAAATGTTCAAGCATTTTATCAACAAATGTTTTTGGAGTCATATCCATCATATAGTCCGCGGATAATTTAATCGAAGAGAAACAATTCTCAAATGACTACTCACATTTTTTAGTAATATTACACTATGACATTTTGCCTGAGTGTTCAAACCACTGTTATCACTGATCATCTTTTTATCTAAATACGAAAAAATGAAAACATTTAAAAGCGAAACTAATCTTATGCATTGTGTACACATAATATACTCACATAAATCAAATCAACATTGTTTTGCGTGGTTTTTTTGTACTATTTTGATTATTCCAGTTGTTATAACATTTAATTTTAGACACATTTATATATTCAAGTAAATTGATAGCAATTCCGTGAGTCTGTGTAAGTCTTTAATATAATTCAACACACCGGATTGGCTTCGGTGTGAAGTTATTGCTGTTATCAACTAAAGAAAACTGTGGAAAACAAATACAAGTGCTTCCCCCTTAGTTTGTCAAAAAACAATAATGGCGCGAAACATATATCTTTTTAAATTTTATTCAACAAAATACGCAGAATTTATTTCTTCTATTTTGATGATCTTTTAATGTTTATTTGTAGTACATTTTTAATAAATGAAAAAAAAAACACAACCGTTTTGTATTAAATGTATATAATTAACATCTATTTGTAATAATTTCTAAATATTTGATTTTGATCGCGAAGAAAAAAATCACAAATTTGCGTTTAACATTGGTTTCAATTAAGACTACCATGTACAGCATCTTCTCCATTTTCCAGGCTGTGTGCTGTGTATATTTTCAGCAGGCACTGCTATTTCTAGCACGATATCTATGCTGTGCCTAAGTTTGACGCATGCCACCGCATTGAAACGTGTATTATGCATGCATGTGTATTGAACAAAATACTCGTATTGAAAAAATGTCAAAATATCAAAATAATTGAAAACATCTCGGTGTGAATTCTTAGCTTCTTTTATTTTTTTTATTTTATGTCAATAAAAAGAAAACATATTATAAAAATATGTGGCCAAAAACTCAATAAAATTGTATTGTTTGCTTGAATTTGTTTAATAAAAATTGAACGATTCTTTTGAAGAGAAAATAAGAGAATATTTTTTAGTTGAATTTCTGTGTGATTTCGTGACATGATTGCATGACCAGTTTTTCAAATGTATCCACGCGTTCATCGAAGAAAACCATACGAGAACTGGAACATCGAATCATAAACAAATCTGAAAATATTGTAGGAAATGATTAGATAATGAACAATTGTATGAAAAGTGCATATTCACCTTTAATAAGATCAATTGCAAATGGATCGTTGTGCCCGGACTGAATATCAGAGATCCCAATGCATGCAATCAAAAGTACTTTTATGAATTTTTTGTCATATTCTACAGATTCACGAAAACCATTCGAATTGAAGGCATTCAAACCTTTGACCACACGATTCGTCAGGCAAAACTGTTTCCATTGAGTACCACGCGTCACCATAAATGCTCTGTCTCCGTCTTTCTGTAACAAATCAAATTATTCAAATTTAGATTTTGAAAATAGTTCATGAGATGTATGAATAAACAGTACTTACGTTCGTAGCAAATGCCATATTTCCACAAAGGGTATCATTTTTCTTCACTTCATATGGATTTCTTTGAACCATTGGCGATGGCATCACATCGCTTGTGCACACCAAGCAGTCACCAGAATCATCACAATTTTCATAGCTTCCATTGAAAGCATCTTCTACAGCATGCAAATTTTCTTCTTCAAGTGGATTGAACGTAGGCTCCACTTTGATTGAGTTAGCAATTTCATCCTGAACATCATTTGTTCCTACGTTTATTGTGCCGTCCAGATCGTTTGAATCATCGTTTGAATTCGATGAACCAGTTGCATTTGTTTCTTCATCAATAGCCATTTGCTGATCTTCTTCATTGTCTGTTGAATCGATTTGAGACGTATCCGGCACATTTGAGTTTAATTCTTCGTCAATTGGATTTACTTCTTTACCCATTTCAGAACGATCATCGTTTGAATGTATGTTCATGTCAAGATTCAAATTGTTCGAACACATTGGTAGTTCAGCGATCAACGGGTCAGTTTCATCATCGTCATCATGTGTATCATGTGCATTATTTGGCACCACGACGAGCAGTGGCAGTGGTTTTTCATTCAATCTGGCTGGATTGTACACAACGGGCAAAACTTTGCGCCGTTTTTCTTTCATATTTTTGGCCTCGTCAAAATCATCTTGAATTTGATTGAAATTGATTTTTTTTAATTTTGGAAAAGAAAAACCACTCTTTAATGCAATTAATACATACCAGTGTAATAAATGGTACGTGCTTTATACCAAGCACCATTCCCAGCAGGCCAATTTTCTGAAATGATGGCATTTACATTCGGCTCTGGATAATACTGTCCTTCAATGCAATCTTCTGACCAATAAACCAACTGATCTCGGGATGAATTTTTGCCATAATTTTTCAACGCCTTGAGATTGAAACCATAAATATATCTCTCAGGAATAATTATGTGTTCACGCACGTTAGTCAAATACACCAAAACCAAATTCATTTTTGAAATACAGAAAATGTTACAAATATTTTAAATGAAAAGTTCTTCGTTGAATATTAAAAGGAAAAATGTCAATCTTTCAGTATTAAATTATATGATTATATTTGCCCAAGATATGTATTAGATGTTAGAAGTATTCTTTCTCTCACGCTGCCCAACTTGTAATGATTGAGAAAAGTGCGGTAAATGATATAAACTGAGCGGGTAAAATAAAAAAAAGCGCGCTCACAGTGCGTTACACGATCAAAGGGCGAAATGTCATTTCATGTTGCCGCATATAAAACGATAACAGAAGAAAAGAGATGCATATACATTATACACAGTAAATGTCTTTTACAGCCTGCTCGGATTTGCACTTGATTCTTGTTCCATATGAAATATTATACTGTTTGCATGTGTATCGGTCAATCGCATTGTAGCGATTTTTTTTTTTAATTTTAACGGCTGTATTTGGTTGCTGCAGTTATGAAAATCATTTCGTTTATTTAATACTGTTTGTCGTTTATTTTTAAAAAAATTAAAAAGGATTTTATATTTTTTGCTGTTTGATACACATTTAAAAGCCCTAAGATATGGAGAAAAATAGTAAAATGCGGAACAATTCACAAAACACTCGTGCTCTCAAATTTTTTACAATAGTTGATGAAATCGATCAAAAATATCGTTGTACTGTCTGTAAAAAAGAACTCAATGGAAAAAAATTGAGTAATTTAGTCGCACATTTTAAAGGTTCAAATGGATTAGATCACAAAGAAATTTACCATACACAAATCACAACGGGATCAGCAGATCATATTAAAATTCAAAGAGAAAACTTCGTTCACAGTTGTGTGGAACTTGTTACAATTAACCATCAACCATTCAGCCTTTTGTCGATGTCAGGATTTAGAAATAGCCATTCATATCAATTAAGTCGGCTAGAATCAGCTGGATGCCCACTCAATCTATGTGACAGACATGTGACCGAAATTAAGTACAAAGTTCGTGCAACAGCTGAACAAATCAAAGAGTTAATTAAAGTTGAAACACAAAGGAAACTCTTGTCTGTTATGTTGGATGTAGCTACCAGAAATGGGCGTTCGATTTTTGGTGTCAGCATTCAATACAAACATAATGGTGATCCAAAGATAATTGCAATTGGCATGCGCGAACTACATCGATCACACACGGCACATAATTTAGCACATGTTTTGATTGAAATTTTGACGGAATACGATATTGATTTAAAACAAGTATTATCAGTTACAACAGACAACGCCTCCAATATGCTTGCTATGGTAAAAGAAGTTCAAGACATTTTGTTGAAAATGCATGATGATACTATCTCACAGTCACAACCATTGGCAGAAAATCAAAACAACTTAATCGATCAGAGCATCGACGATGAAATCGTAGAGAGTTGGACGAGAACAATTTCAAGAGAAGATGAAGCCTTGGAAGAGCTATTTGATGATACAGACACATTCGCAATACTATTGGATAGATTGACAGATTACTTAAGGAAAAAAACAGGCAATAATTCATTGTTTGTGGATTCAATTAATTGTGGCGCTCACACAATTCAACTTGGAGTAAATGACTCTCTGAATTTGTTGCCAATAAAGGATAAGATGGTCATTGATTTATGCCGCAATGTAGCAAAGTTTTTGCGACTTTCCAGCACGAAAAATGCTATGAAGGAAGCGGGTTTGGTCTCAATACTGCCAGGTCTGGATGTTGCAACAAGATGGAGCTCTACATACCTGATGGTGGGAATGAATAAATTGATTTTAATCTTATACGTACTCATATTAATATACATGACTTTTGTTTGTTTATTGTAAATAGATTCGAAGCGTTTTAAAGTGTGAAACGGTTATTAAACACTTTGCAAGCCGTGTAAATGATATGAACCAGTTGCTAGCAAAATGGGATGTGTTAAAGGAAATTAAAACAGTCTTGCATTTGCCATATTTATCTACGATTATGCTTCAAAAAGAAAACTTTACATTGTCCGATTTTTATGGTTGCTTAAAAGTTATTGATATGAAGTTGAGCCAAATGTTGTCGAATCCACATCAAAATTGCACAGACCTTGCAAAAAACCTGAAATTGCATTTGGATATACGTAAAAAGCGATTGATTGAAAATCCTTTGATGCAATGTGCATTATTTCTAGATCCTCGTTTCAAATGCGAGTTAGATGGCGATTCGGAAAGAACTATTTTTATGAAATTAATACTTGACAACGTCCGGAATAGAATTCAATCAATTAAAAATGATAACGAACAAACAGAAGAAGAGGAAACAAATAGCGAAGTTCCAAACAAATCAACTGATAACATGAACGATTTCTATACTGAGTTGGATCAGCAATATGAAGCCAGTGGAATCGGTGCACTTGGTGGTAATTTTTCAACGATTAGTCCTGATTACTCCAAAGATAAAAGTGATATTGCTATTGCTGTTAACAAATATGAACATTTTGTATTCGGAACACGTATGAAGAGCAGTGATTCAGTGCACTCATTTTGGGAATCGAACAAAAAAACATTCGGGCCAGAGTTGTATGAAATAGCTTCCGTCATATTTGCCATTCCACCCACGCAGACAACGGTTGAACATTATTTCTCAGGATCAAAATGAAATAAAAATATTTTGTTTTCATTCAAATGGAATCTATAATCATTCAATGAGCATAAATTGGTATTCTCTTCTTGATTAAATAACGAGTATGAAGATAAAACTTAACTTCATTCAAAAATCACATCATTTGATGAATATAAAGTAGAATTTTAACTTGAAATTGAGTCAAATGATGCCAAAATAATAATCACTTGCGAAAATACTTTGAAAATGTAAACAAATCGTTTCTTCCCAATGAAAAAAAACCGAACGAAACATTTTCGTATGAGAACTTTGACGTTTGATACGTATGTGTATTTCGGTGTATTTTTTGTCATTTTACAAACCCATACTCATACATGAACGCTGAGAATCATACATTTATCATTTACAAATATTCAACCGTGCCGCTATCAACCGCGTATTGAATTCTATTCGTAACGTACAACCTTATTTCAACGCGGATATACTTGCATATTAACAAGATACGTTGGATACTAATACTAATGCGTCTTACCGTTAGATACATACAAGCATTCCGAATACAATACATGTTCTATACGCGGTTGATAGCGTCGCATGTATCGCGCCGTTTAGTGAACGAGAAAAAATACACCGAAATACACATACGTATCAAACGTCAAAGTTCTCATACGAAAATGTTTCGTTCGGATTTATTATTTTGGCATCATTTAACTCAATTTCAAGTTAAAATTCTACTTTGTATTCATCAAATGATGTGATTTTTGAATAAAGTTAAGTTTTATCTTCATACTCGTTATCTAATCAAGAAGAGAATACCAATTTATGCTCATTGAATGATTATAGATTCCATTTGAATGAAAACAATATATTTTTATTGCATTTTTAAAGATGAAGAGCATTTGAATGCATTAACAAATATTTTGTCCTTTTAGACTCTCTTCTACTTTCTTAATATCTAGTATCTTAACTTTTTTATAAAGATCTTTATTTAAATGTATAAGGAGACAACATTCTAACAAGTCTTCAGATAACTGACATCGATATTCAGTAAAAAGTAATTTTAATCCTGAGAAATAACGTTCAACCGTTGTCTGTGTGGGTGGAATGGCAAATATGACGGAAGCTATTTCATACAACTCTGGCCCGAATGTTTTTTTGTTCGATTCCCAAAATGAGTGCACCGAATCACTGCTCTTCATACGTGTTCCGAATACAAAATGTTCATATTTGTTAACAGCAATAGCAATATCACTTTTATCTTTGGAGTAATCAGGACTAATCGTTGAAAAATCACCACCAAGTGCACCGATTCCACTGGCTTCATATTGCTGATCCAACTCAGTATAAAAATCGTTCATGTTATCAGTTGATTTGTTTGGAACTTCGCTATTTGTTTCCTCTTCTTCTGTTTGTTCGTTATCATTTTTAATTGATTGAATTCTATTCCGGACGTTGTCAAGTATTAATTTCATAAAAATAGTTCTTTCCGAATCGCCATCTAACTCGCATTTGAAACGAGGATCTAGAAATAATGCACATTGCATCAAAGGATTTTCAATCAATCGCTTTTTACGTATATCCAAATGCAATTTCAGGTTTTTTGCAAGGTCTGTGCAATTTTGATGTGGATTCGACAACATTTGGCTCAACTTCATATCAATAACTTTTAAGCAACCATAAAAATCGGACAATGTAAAGTTTTCTTTTTGAAGCATAATCGTAGATAAATATGGCAAATGCAAGACTGTTTTAATTTCCTTTAACACATCCCATTTTGCTAGCAACTGGTTCATATCATTTACACGGCTTGCAAAGTGTTTAATAACCGTTTCACACTTTAAAACGCTTCGAATCTATTTACAATAAACAAACAAAAGTCATGTATATTAATATGAGTACGTATAAGATTAAAATCAATTTATTCATTCCCACCATCAGGTATGTAGAGCTCCATCTTGTTGCAACATCCAGACCTGGCAGTATTGAGACCAAACCCGCTTCCTTCATAGCATTTTTCGTGCTGGAAAGTCGCAAAAACTTTGCTACATTGCGGCATAAATCAATGACCATCTTATCCTTTATTGGCAACAAATTCAGAGAGTCATTTACTCCAAGTTGAATTGTGTGAGCGCCACAATTAATTGAATCCACAAACAATGAATTATTGCCTGTTTTTTTTCCTTAAGTAATCTGTCAATCTATCCAATAGTATTGCGAATGTGTCTGTATCATCAAATAGCTCTTCCAAGGCTTCATCTTCTCTTGAAATTGTTCTCGTCCAACTCTCTACGATTTCATCGTCGATGCTCTGATCGATTAAGTTGTTTTGATTTTCTGCCAATGGTTGTGACTGTGAGATAGTATCATCATGCATTTTCAACAAAATGTCTTGAACTTCTTTTACCATAGCAAGCATATTGGAGGCGTTGTCTGTTGTAACTGATAATACTTGTTTTAAATCAATATCGTATTCCGTCAAAATTTCAATCAAAACATGTGCTAAATTATGTGCCGTGTGTGATCGATGTAGTTCGCGCATGCCAATTGCAATTATCTTTGGATCACCATTATGTTTGTATTGAATGCTGACACCAAAAATCGAACGCCCATTTCTGGTAGCTACATCCAACATAACAGACAAGAGTTTCCTTTGTGTTTCAACTTTAATTAACTCTTTGATTTGTTCAGCTGTTGCACGAACTTTGTACTTAATTTCGGTCACATGTCTGTCACATAGATTGAGTGGGCATCCAGCTGATTCTAGCCGACTTAATTGATATGAATGGCTATTTCTAAATCCTGACATCGACAAAAGGCTGAATGGTTGATGGTTAATTGTAACAAGTTCCACACAACTGTGAACGAAGTTTTCTCTTTGAATTTTAATATGATCTGCTGATCCCGTTGTGATTTGTGTATGGTAAATTTCTTTGTGATCTAATCCATTTGAACCTTTAAAATGTGCGACTAAATTACTCAATTTTTTTCCATTGAGTTCTTTTTTACAGACAGTACAACGATATTTTTGATCGATTTCATCAACTATTGTAAAAAATTTGAGAGCACGAGTGTTTTGTGAATTGTTCCGCATTTTACTATTTTTCTCCATATCTTAGGGCTTTTAAATGTGTATCAAACAGCAAAAAATATAAAATCCTTTTTAATTTTTTTAAAAATAAACGACAAACAGTATTAAATA
The DNA here is from genome assembly GCF_009176525.2 of Contarinia nasturtii. Classification (NCBI taxonomy): domain Eukaryota; kingdom Metazoa; phylum Arthropoda; class Insecta; order Diptera; family Cecidomyiidae; genus Contarinia; species Contarinia nasturtii. Next base: position 2,408,420 of record NW_022198211.1, on the reverse strand, counting down.
AACGAAATGATTTTCATAACTGCAGCAACCAAATACAGCCGTTAAAATTAAAAAAAAAAATCGCTACAATGCGATTGACCGATACACATGCAAACAGTATAATATTTCATATGGAACAAGAATCAAGTGCAAATCCGAGCAGGCTGTAAAAGACATTTACTGTGTATAATGTATATGCATCTCTTTTCTTCTGTTATCGTTTTATATGCGGCAACATGAAATGACATTTCGCCCTTTGATCGTGTAACGCACTGTGAGCGCGCTTTTTTTTATTTTACCCGCTCAGTTTATATCATTTACCGCACTTTTCTCAATCATTACAAGTTGGGCAGCGTGAGAGAAAGAATACTTCTAACATCTAATACATATCTTGGGCAAATATAATCATATAATTTAATACTGAAAGATTGACATTTTTCCTTTTAATATTCAACGAAGAACTTTTCATTTAAAATATTTGTAACATTTTCTGTATTTCAAAAATGAATTTGGTTTTGGTGTATTTGACTAACGTGCGTGAACACATAATTATTCCTGAGAGATATATTTATGGTTTCAATCTCAAGGCGTTGAAAAATTATGGCAAAAATTCATCCCGAGATCAGTTGGTTTATTGGTCAGAAGATTGCATTGAAGGACAGTATTATCCAGAGCCGAATGTAAATGCCATCATTTCAGAAAATTGGCCTGCTGGGAATGGTGCTTGGTATAAAGCACGTACCATTTATTACACTGGTATGTATTAATTGCATTAAAGAGTGGTTTTTCTTTTCCAAAATTAAAAAAAATCAATTTCAATCAAATTCAAGATGATTTTGACGAGGCCAAAAATATGAAAGAAAAACGGCGCAAAGTTTTGCCCGTTGTGTACAATCCAGCCAGATTGAATGAAAAACCACTGCCACTGCTCGTCGTGGTGCCAAATAATGCACATGATACACATGATGACGATGATGAAACTGACCCGTTGATCGCTGAACTACCAATGTGTTCGAACAATTTGAATCTTGACATGAACATACATTCAAACGATGATCGTTCTGAAATGGGTAAAGAAGTAAATCCAATTGACGAAGAATTAAACTCAAATGTGCCGGATACGTCTCAAATCGATTCAACAGACAATGAAGAAGATCAGCAAATGGCTATTGATGAAGAAACAAATGCAACTGGTTCATCGAATTCAAACGATGATTCAAACGATCTGGACGGCACAATAAACGTAGGAACAAATGATGTTCAGGATGAAATTGCTAACTCAATCAAAGTGGAGCCTACGTTCAATCCACTTGAAGAAGAAAATTTGCATGCTGTAGAAGATGCTTTCAATGGAAGCTATGAAAATTGTGATGATTCTGGTGACTGCTTGGTGTGCACAAGCGATGTGATGCCATCGCCAATGGTTCAAAGAAATCCATATGAAGTGAAGAAAAATGATACCCTTTGTGGAAATATGGCATTTGCTACGAACGTAAGTACTGTTTATTCATACATCTCATGAACTATTTTCAAAATCTAAATTTGAATAATTTGATTTGTTACAGAAAGACGGAGACAGAGCATTTATGGTGACGCGTGGTACTCAATGGAAACAGTTTTGCCTGACGAATCGTGTGGTCAAAGGTTTGAATGCCTTCAATTCGAATGGTTTTCGTGAATCTGTAGAATATGACAAAAAATTCATAAAAGTACTTTTGATTGCATGCATTGGGATCTCTGATATTCAGTCCGGGCACAACGATCCATTTGCAATTGATCTTATTAAAGGTGAATATGCACTTTTCATACAATTGTTCATTATCTAATCATTTCCTACAATATTTTCAGATTTGTTTATGATTCGATGTTCCAGTTCTCGTATGGTTTTCTTCGATGAACGCGTGGATACATTTGAAAAACTGGTCATGCAATCATGTCACGAAATCACACAGAAATTCAACTAAAAAATATTCTCTTATTTTCTCTTCAAAAGAATCGTTCAATTTTTATTAAACAAATTCAAGCAAACAATACAATTTTATTGAGTTTTTGGCCACATATTTTTATAATATGTTTTCTTTTTATTGACATAAAATAAAAAAAATAAAAGAAGCTAAGAATTCACACCGAGATGTTTTCAATTATTTTGATATTTTGACATTTTTTCAATACGAGTATTTTGTTCAATACACATGCATGCATAATACACGTTTCAATGCGGTGGCATGCGTCAAACTTAGGCACAGCATAGATATCGTGCTAGAAATAGCAGTGCCTGCTGAAAATATACACAGCACACAGCCTGCCATTTTCAGAATCATCGACACGATATCGCGACAAGTCTACCCAGGGTGGCTGGTTATATAATGCATTATCAGAGTCCCAGCTGTTCCAAGAAGAGTCAGCCTCTGGTGCAAATGGCATGTCAACATTGTCAACAATATTCGTATCGCCATGATGGCGTGAAATATGGAAAACAATTTCTTCTTCTTTAAGAAGAAAATCCAAGATAACGTCAATTATTTTGACCTCATTCCGCTTCATTTCGAACAATTTTGGGTCGCATACCAGTCTTTCTAGCATAAAACGAAAATGTTTTTGCAATTGGATTATTAATGTTGCTTCTTTTTCATCAAGCGAAAAGCTATCCAAATTGTCAATTTTCAACTTATTCTCATCAGAAGACCATTTGATAGGCGATGTGAAAAGTATGACAGTATTTGTTTTCACAAGAGTAATATCTCGCAAAAAATATTTTGAACCACGATTTGATTTATCGCTATAAATCATCCAATTATCAGCATTTTTGACAATTCCATGGGTCACTGATGACAAATGTGGCATTATTTTATCAATGAATTCCGTTGAAACCACATTCGGATATAGCCCAGCTGTTAGACATCCCTTGACTACATTCCATTTTGATGAGTTTTTGTTCAGTTCTCTAAGGTGTTGATGGTCACTTGCATTTATTTACATGCTCATTGTTGACAATCCTTAGCACAAATACAATAACAGTGCGAAGCGCTCACTCACAAAAATTCATGACATAAACCAAAGTGAAACGCGCATGTATTTGTGCGAACAACATCGTCTTCATTGAGTCACATGATCAAAATTCTTTACGTTGATTCGTTCGCTTATGAGCATCGTGTACTATCATATGACTCAATGAAGACGATGTTGTTCGCACAAATACATGCGCGTTTCACTTTGGTTTATGTCATCCGAGTATCACCTGCGTTGTATATTGACAATGTATTTGAACGCGACTCGATTTAATAAGCGCCATCTCTTTCACGCCAGGTTCTCATATATTTTTTTCTTGCAAATATTTTTTTCTTGCAAAATTGTATAAATTGAATAAGTTTTGCAATAATAATAACGAAAATAATTAATAGAATTTATAATAAATAAAAAAATTGAAAAAACACACAAATATTTTATATTATATGATTCACCAGAATAGCTTCACTTCGTGTTGTTTACATTGTTTCTTTTGACAGGTATGAATGTTTGACAAATACATATTTTCTCCACGTAACCATCTCTACATGGTCTACAAGGCAAAGCTACATATCATATAACAATGAGCATGTAAATAAATTGTTATTTTGTGAGGTGTTACGTTATAATTTATTTCAATAACCTAAATATTTAAAATTATCGTTATTTTTGAACACAAATAATAAAATAATTTTTTTGTGCAAAATAAAAGAATATTTTCGGATGATTTTTTTTAATCAACAATTTAATATAAACAGATAGACAGCGACATCTATACGAAATCAACAATTTAATTTCCTCGTAATGTTTTTGAAGAAAATGCACGTTGACATATCACACATTGACAGCTGTGTGACATAAAAGGGGCACAAATCCCTGGGATATTTTACTCGCTCCTTTATACAGCAACAAAAATCGCTGTCAATCGGGCCCATTTCCAATTTAGATGAAATAAAGCTATAGTAGTTCGTTTAAATTCAAGAGGGATCCCAACTCATCAAACGTTCGAAGAAAACTATCGATGCATTTACCAATTTTATTATTTCTTGAACAGTGGTGAAAAATTCAAGTTTTTGTTGAGGTAACGTAAACTTCACAGTTCAAAGATTGCGTGGTGCGCATATGATCATCATAACAAAGCAGCATGGTTTTATGAAAAAAACAAATCAAAAACGTCAACAAAAATCTTTCTATGGAATTCACCAAACTACGTCATGAAAAAGTGAATAGCTTCTTTCGAGTGTGGATGTTGTACACCGATTCGAATCAAGCAATTGATGATACGAAATTAGAACACATATCTCTGCCACTAGGTAAAAAAAATCAGTCATCTTGAAATTGCAACAAAATCTCTCTCAAATGACTGAGGTCATATCCTAGTAAGATCGACGTCAATTTGTACGTTTCTTTGTTCATTGTTAGCCTGAAGATGAGCACACGGTTGCTCGAAAACGTTTGCGTAATGAAAATAATTCCTAATAAAGCATGAATTTATTTACATCAGAATAAGAAGATATATTTTCGTTTTATTTAATTATTTTCATTAAAGAAAGTTCGCACAAAAGAGAATGAAAAATGTACATATGTACATGGCTACTTGATGTTTTTTGACCATGTTGCAGTGAATTCTACTGCTGATATTCGCCTAAGTAGCGAAGATGTGCCGAGTGTACACGAATCGTGAATTCTTCTAAAGTCATGCTAAGTTGGAGCCCAGCACGTCGGAGTTTTTTAAAATACCGGTTGAAAGAAAATGGTCAATATTGACCAAAGACAGTATGAGATAAATCAATACTGAGGTCACATAACGGATAATATTTTCAATTCCTAAACTGCTTTGTAATGCTGAAGTCCATAGCGATCCAATACCATAATAAACACCTGAATCTACATCTACAAAAACCGATCTCGTGGTACAAAAATTATGGTGGTGTATATTCAAAACTTCGACTAGAAAAAGACCACTTTCTTCTTTTTTATTCATTCCGATTTTTTTTGAAATGGTGATTTTATTGCCAAATTTACCCTTCTATCGTTGGAAGAAATCTTTTTAGATAAATCTAACGTCATACAGTTCAACTCCGTAATTACAATAAAGCCCCATGTTTGTTTCAGTACAAGGACAAAAAATCCAACAGGCCTGATTGAAACACTGTCGGAAAACACTCTTTTAGATTTCAAATCATCACAGAACGCTGCAAATCTTCAGGAATTTCTCCAAATATATAATCTAGGTAGATTTTGAGTCATTCCAATGAAAATAGAGGATGTCTCTCGAACAAACTTTTCATTTTTGACTCAATGTTGACAATTTTATTTCAACCGGTAAATACCGGGTTTTAAATTTAAAAAAAATGAGACTTGCAGACCCCAGCTCAGTAATCAGCATAGTTCAGTGATCGGTAGACACGGCCCTATCATGCTATGATAGCCATTGCTATGGTCGTTACTAAAAATTCAAATTTATTGACAATTGAAATTCTTTAATTTTTCTGGTTTTTAACGATTTTTGAAGATTTTACCTGGATTAGTAAATTTGTATAATTTGGCCCTTTGAAGGATTACGAAGACCAAATTGGTCTCAATTGATGAAATAAGATCAATTTGAGCAAAAATAAATCAAAATTGTTATTACTAAAAATCACATTTTTTGCGATTTTTTTTGAAAAAGTTGTCTTCACTCTCGTTCAAGTCGCCACCCTATATGACATATAACCCCATCAAAAAATGCCTGTTTTGGAATCAGCTCATGCTTATATAACTACTCTGGGCTGTAGAGCCAAATCGAGAAAAAACAAAAACACTCTTACATTTCTCGCTCTCGCTTCGCTTTTGATGATCTGAATTTGACCTGAATGGCATCGAATATTACAAACTCAATCAATTTTACTTCGAAAATAAAAATAATGAAATGAAAGAAGATCGCAATTTTGATTTTATTTTTCGAATTTAAAAAAAAATAAAAATAAAAATCAAACAAAATCTTGAACTCTCGCTGCGCCACCTCTTCGCTCGTAAACAATTTGTAGCTGTTTTTTGAAATTTACACTACAAAATATATAAACTGCATAAGTAACATATCTCTTTGTATCGATTTTTATTCATCACTATTTGCGAGACGTTTTTCCCAAAACGAGGCAATGCATCTTGCAGAAAAAAAACGTTCAAACTGAATCATTCACACAAAAATCAAAAAAGAAGAGAAGCGATTATCAAAACTTTCAGGCTTTCGTTTTTTTTTCGCTCACTTCGTTTTGTATTCTGATAGAATATACACATATAGGAAATCGATTTCACAATTGCCATAAAGGTAAGTATATAAATTCTATTTTATAATAAAACATTTCTTTTGCTTGAAAAAAAGCGATATGTGTGAAAAAAAAATAAAATCAGACACTATATAGTATCCCATAATTTTTTCTCAATCGAATCATTGAATTGGATGCACTTTCTAGAGAGATCGCTGGCGCGATTTTTGAAATTGACACTTAATTTCGAGCTCAATGGCATTTCTTTTCTCCCATTCTACCAGATTTTTGCAGCGTTCAAAATTGAGGGAGACTTCAATGATGAAAACCGTAAGTCATTTTATATTACTGCTATATATTTTTTAAAAGTTTTTTTCGTTTTTTAAAAAAATCTGGAACGATAATAATAGAATTCTCTAGTTTTTTTCGTTTTGATACACTCAGATTTTTTTCATGTGCAATGTGTGGGTTTTTAATTTTGCCTGGAGATAAAATTATCATGGAACAGTAAAACATAAATATATATCAATTGTGTTTTGAAAGAAAGAAAATTAAAATTAAAACCTCATAACTTTGTCGCCATGTAACAGGCGGGCTGAAAAGTTCGTATCGTTTCTAAGAAAGGGCGCTACCATAACAAAATCCATTATGTTTCTGGAAAGTACCATCCTTTCAAGGCATACATACGAAATTTGGGCCATATCCGTCCACTGAGTCAGAAATTATAGCACTTGAAATGAACCAATCTCCAGCATTTCTCTTTGTGTGCGAAAAATCAATTTCAACCATGCTAATAAGGTCAATTTTTGTTTCATAAATCCATCAGCGAATCCAAAACTGAACACTTGGAGGTATTCTTTGGTCCCTCCACTACCATCTGATGCTATATAGAGAGTCACTATTGACATGTATGTGGTCACAAACGCCAGAGGTGACGAACGCCTCAATTTGTCATAGAAATACGGGTCTTCGAAGAGATGCTTGAAAAAATCTAAGAAATTGCCCCGAAGGATGGCTATTTTTTAGTGAATACTGAAGAATGGATCTCAAACATCTTGTAGAATACTTATTTCAATACATTACTCCAAAATTTGTGTAAAAAAAATTCATTCAAACAAAGAGTGCCGCATTTTCTCAAAATGACAACAAATGGAATCGAGTGGCAACTTTGAAGCGATCTAAAGTGGGTTTTAAGCATTATTCCAGTAAATATTTTTACTGAATGGTAACTATTTATGTCTTACAAAGCCCCTGAAATACATTTTGAGGAAATTTAAATTTCAACTGGTCACCAAAAATCAACGTAACGACGAAAAGTCACAAAATCTGAGTTTTTGACCTTATCTCGTATTCCTCGCCACTATTTAGTACTGCGTTGTTCAAAATAGCGTTTTATCATCTTGGATGAGATGCGACAATGCCAAAAGAATAATAAATGTCAATTTTGACATTTTTGGACAAAGATAATTCGGTGTTTTTTGTGAAAATGTAAGCTTTCAGAATTTCAGTGAAAAGCCATCTCGGGGAGTCATGCAGATGATGTCAGCATTTGATGAGTTTTGATACGAATCGATTCGTTATTTCTAATTTAGCTTGGGGGGACTTATATCTGCGTCCTGGGTTGAAAAACAGTTTAAAAATAATGACTCCTCTTTCGAATAAAGCGATAAAATTTAGAATTTAGGTGTATTTTGAGGTTATGTTCTTTTAAGTGCTATAATTTCTGACTCAGTGGACGGATATGGCTCAAATTTCGTATGTGTGCTTTGAAAGGATGGTACTTTCCAGAAACATAATGGATTTTGTTATGGTAGCGCCCTTTCTTAGAAACGATACGAACTTTTCAGCCCGCCTGTTATGTAATACGACGATTTTGGGAAAAGTAGTTAAACATTCAACTCTCGCAGGCATTTTGTGTCTTTAATTTTTTTTGCCCGACAAAACACATTTGAATTCATTCTTCGAAACTTTTCAGAGAAAGAGAGACAAAAATGGCCATTCTCTGTTTTTTGAAGACAACAAACAAAGATAGCGAGAGATTGATTTAAGAAAAAAAAAAACTGAATGTCAAAAAAAACATCCATTCCAAAATACGTGCCAATTTTCAAATTTCACTTTTGTGATAAGAGACAAAGTTGCAATTAATGAAAGAAAGAGAGAAATTAATTTCAATCTTGTGTCTAGTTTTTTTTTTTGTTACGAAATCATGTAAGGGAATTTTTGTTGTTAAAAACGAATTAAATAATAATAAAACTTGTATAAAATATTTTGATGGATAAAATGATGTTTGATTTTAAACAGGCGTCGTCGTCTCTTTCTCTCTTGGAAGTCGTAAATTATTCAAATCTGAATTGTATAAATAATAAATATATAAAATGATTGATTTTTTATTATGGAGAAATGGTGTGTCTTTGGTAATG
>NW_022198211.1:2361779-2364767 GCF_009176525.2 Contarinia nasturtii | reverse complement strand
CACTATAAGTACCATTTTAAAAAAAATTATGGAGCAACCTACGTAAGTGGAAATTAATTTGCGAATATTACATACAAATGCATTTCAATATAATCAAATATAATATTAGATTCTGGGCAGACGAGGTCACACTTAAACCTTATGTTTAATACCCTAGTTAATACCATAAAATGACTTACAGATTTTTTTAAATTCGATAGCAAGTGCTGTAGCTCCGTCCTTAATCCTGCACTAATTGTTCCCACCGATTTGTTCCTACATGAGGTTTCATCGTCACAATCAAATGATGCATCAAGAAGATTACTCATAGAACTTGACATAACTTCTGTATTTTTTTCCACAAAATTATTCTATAAAAAAGTTATTGTATTTAATAAATATGCTCAAATAAATGTGGAAAAAAAACATACCGCTGAGTATGTCACTTCTTGCGCAAAGTGTCCAATCTTAAAGCAGTCTTGATAGCTTCCATCTCTTTGTATTTTTGCAAGACGAAAATGCTTGTGAGTGGTACATGCTTCTTGAATTTTTCTGAGAAAATTCTCTGATGATGATTTCAGTGCTTTTGATTCATCTTCTAAAAGGGTAAATATGCCATTCATTTTGTTATCCGGGTAGGAATATCAAAAGCAAGCACTCAAAAAAACTTACTCCTAGCGCCACCAACCTATAAGTTGTGTATTGTGAGAGCCAACTTCAGACAGATTGTATATATGTGACAACTATTTTTTGACATTTGTAAAACCGGCAATTAGGTGTTTGTGTTTCAACTATAAACATTAAACATGCGAAAAGTAATTTTGCTTTTTTTTATAAATCATCATTTTACTGTGACTTTTTTTCTTAATTTTTACATTTTTATTTTTTTGATTCATTATTGGTTGTTTTTTGTGCTTTACTCTCATTTTTTCCCTGAAATTTTCATAATCAGAAGTTGCCGAATCAGCTTTTGCCGAATCAGCTTTTGCCGAATCAGCTGTTGCTGAATCAGCTGTTGCCGAACCATGATCTATTATCTGTGAACGTGTGAATAGATCAATCAACAATTTTTTTCAAAATACTTACATTTGAAGAAAATGTGCCTTTAAATTGTGCGGTCTCGAGCAAAATATGTCGCAATTCGGGCATTTGAATTTTTTCTTCATTGGCTGGTGAACATTTTCGACGTGTTCCCGCAAAGTTTGTAAACGAATGAACGATTTTTCGCACATTCCACACTTCTAAATTTCAGGGAAAAAATGGAAGTAAAGCACAAAGAACAACCAATAATGAATCAAAAATATAAAAATGTAAAAATTAAGAAAAAAAGTCACAGTAAAATGATGATTAATAAAAAAAAAGCAAAATTACTTTTCGCATGTTTAATGTTTATAGTTGAAACACAAACACCTAATTGCCGGTTTTACAAATGTCAAAAAATAGTTGTCACATATATACAATCTGTCTGAAGTTGGCTCTCACAATACACAACTTTATTGAGTGAATGCTTTTGATATTTCGACTTGTTATAACGATGCATTCACGTTTTTTATTGCCGATTAATATTTTTTTATGAATAAAACATTTTTTTAAAAGATTGGCAATCATAATATTCATTAAATTAACCACTAGAAACATATTTGTGGATTCATTTCGTTTTGATATTAGAATAGTAATCGATACGAAAGTAGATGGCGGTAGGATGTAAAAATCTTTTTGCAAAAGTGACATTTCAGTACAAAATACGTTTTGATATTCCTACCCGTGTTATCAAACAACTCTGAAAATAGCAGTGTTTCGAGTAGATTAAAAATCTTGAGATTTTTTAGATAGATTTCTAGATAGATCAAATCTAAATCTGATCTTAGATCAATAGAAAAAAGGTATAATAAATCTTATCTATCTGGATCTGGATACAAAAATCTGTATCTAACGAGAGATATCTAAGATTTACAAGCTTAACACCCAAAAGCATTATTTTCTGATTCAGGCCGAATATGACGTTAGTTTTAAGATGCGATCAATTTTTCACAGACTTATCATACAAAAATTCACACAAATTTTTTTTGTATGGAGCCATGCCTTTGTGGTAGCGTAATGACATGAAACTTTACACAGGTTGTTTTTTCCACAAGAAAATTATAGAGAGTTTAAAGTTTCAATGCTTATTAGGGATACCTCCCATACAAAACTTTCGGTTATGAGCCATATATTTATGAGCTATATTTATGATTGAAATTTCTTTAAACTTTGTGAGATTCTTTATATTGATAAGAAAATAATATTCACAAGTTTTCACGGCGATTTAAGTTACTGCAACCAAACATAGACCATAATTTCGGTTTATTCTCAAAATTTCGGTTCCATGCAGAAAAGTCAGATTGCAAATGTAAGGCTCTTTATTTTTTTGTGGCCTACTGCTGCACTTTTCAATCAACTGAGTTATGCTGCATAAGCCTTGGTCAGTAGATAAATGGGTGACCGTTTATAACATCGTATGTAGTCGTAAAATACTGTGTCAACAATTTTTGTGTACAACAAAGGTACAGATTTCATATATTTAATATACATAATTTGCATATTTCTTTTGATTTCAAAATTTTATTTGAATTATCATATTATAATAAGAAAGAGTATAAAAAGAATATAAAGTAATAATGATAATTAATACTATCAATTAATAGTAATGTTAAATTAACATTGATAATGTTGAAAAAATAACATAAAGTAATGGTTATTGCCTAAAGGCCAAATTTTGTCGATGACTTTTTTATTAGTTCAAAATGGCTGCTTCCAAAATTGCACCAAGAATTTCTTCGATCGATGTTTCGCCCCCTTCAGCCTTGGATTTTGGTTCGACTTCCTCACATTTTTGATCGAGATTCGATGAGCCACCATTTCCACCTTCGGCACCAACATCACGATCGATCTTGGCATTGGCCAATGTTTGAACATTGTCACCGACTTTTACGACTGTGTCGCCTGGAATAGAAACAAAATTAGGTTTTT
>NW_022198211.1:2348960-2361769 GCF_009176525.2 Contarinia nasturtii | reverse complement strand
CACCAACATCGCGATCGATCTTGGCATTGGCCAATGTTTGAACATTGTCATCAACTTTTACGACTGTGTCGCCTGAAATAGAAACAAAATTAGGTTTTTTTTATTGGTTTCAATATATTTTCAAAAGGTCTATGACTTACGCATGGGTCTGGCATTGATACCCGACGGACCTGGCTGAACATTGTCATTGACTGATGAACCTTGTGGTTGTACAAAATCAGCCTGATTTTGTTGCATTGATTTTTTGAAAACAATTGGGCCGTTTTCGGCGTATAATTCAGCTTTGAAACGTCGTTGAATGTTGCGAGAAGGACGAAGAATTTCGTCGACTGTAGCACAATCTTTGGCTTTCGAGTAATGCACACATCCAAAATACTGTGATTGCCCACCAGGAAGAGATGTGCTTTCTTGGTTCAAGGTTATGCAGTTCACACGAAAATTCATCGAAATGTCATTGACTTTTGCAGCATTTATTCCGATGACTAGAGCTGTATTCATCTTGTATTCATCGGGTAGAATGAGTTGGCGACCTTGATTGTAAAAAGTTTTTGCAAGTGGGAAACAAATTACACCATCTGTTGGTGAGCACAAAACACGAATTCGAAAGCGCCAACGACTGCCATCGAACACAGCAATGAGCACAGAAAAGCGTTTTGCCGATACCGCATCGTAATGGATTGCACGCGATGTCGACGAGCTTCCAGAACGGAAAATACCTTCAGTGGCTGGGCTTAACAGCATGAAATCATCGGTGACGTGTTCAAATGAACCCGTATTTTTGTCCCAGTGATACACCCAGTCAATGTCTTGAAAACGAATCGAAAACATTCGTGTTGGTGTTAGACCATAAACATTTGTTCGAAACTGTGCGACAGTGTGCGTCGGATAGCACGGTGTTGTGTGATTTTCACCATTGACGGATGTAACCAGACATCTCGGACAGCGTCGAATGAGACTTGGAAAGTCACAGTCATCGGTATTGTGAACTAAGCCACAGTTCAAACACTTTTCGTTCATTTGTGTAGACAACGACTAAAATCACAACAATACAAAAAATGATTGTATGAAAATTTACAATGATTCTTCTACGACTTAATATCGACTTACCTATTCTTCTTTGTGAAAATATAATCTATTGATTACAGTCGCTTCAAGTGTACTTTTACTCGAATTTGTACAATTGTACAAATAAAAGATAGGCAATGACTTTGGGATTTGAAAATTAAATTTTTTTAGAAAATATTCCAACTAAATGTTTGACTAAAAACTCAAAAAAAGAACAATACTCACATTGTCAACGTAGAAATACCGCTATGCAAGCAATTGTGAAATTTCACTTGTCGTCCAGAATTCAATTTATTAAAAAGTCAATTTGAGTTATCGCACAAAAAAAAGCAATAAATTTCGAACTGAAAAGAAAACAGAAAAATATAACGTGAACGATAACTAAAAATCTAATAAAAACTCAAAAACTCAAAAAATAATAAGCACCACTCACATTTTTATAGAAATGTTTGTATGCACATTGAATGTGGTGAACAGTTGCCGCTAAAGTGACTTCATTCTAGTCGATGACATTTCATTTGACAACGATTCACCTCAACGCGAAAAGGGTATGTTCCGGTATGTTTGAAGTGTGTCAAAATAGCTATTAAAAATGTACATTTGCATATACTTGCGAAACATTGCGAACTACACAACAATAAACTGTGATATAGGCATCGAGTTGACATTGACTGAATAAAATATTTTTATATCATTTGCGAATTTAAATTTAAAAAAATGAAACTGAGAAGCGGTAAATTAAGCAAGCCAACTGGAAAAGGAATAATGTCATTAAAAAAGGTAAATTTTTCATGTCAACGTGTGTGTTTTTTTCAATGACTATGGTTATGTTATAATTTGCATTTTTTTAACATTGTAAATTTCATTTAAAATCGATGACAGACACAAAAACAAAATCGACTTCAAAAAGTAAATCGAAATTGATTCAATTGAAGCAATGTCAAATTGTCCTGGAGCGTTGTATTTTTCCAAAACAACAGAACATTGTTGAGCAAAATGATGACAGTAATATCACATCGACACAGCTGCGAAGAAGTCAGAGAAAGAAAGTGACCAAAGAAGCACCGAAAAACTCAAACGATAAGAAAGTCAATGACAATGCGATTTGCCAAGTAAAATCGAATACAATCATCACACCTATCCAAATGACTAACATTTTATGGAGAGAATTAACTGTGAAGAAATTTGAAATCAAAGTCGGAATGATTGTTTTAGCAAAAATGAATACATTTTGGCCATGGCCGTCTCAAGTTATTAATTTGACTAATAATCGTAATAAAGTGCGAGTCAAATTTTTTGGTGACTTGAGAGAAGGCATTGTGGAAAAGACTGCATGTGTACCATACTTTAATTGCCATGCCATTATATTTAATTATATAAATGTAATCGATGACAAAACCAAAGAATTCTTTAAAAAAAATGTCATTGATAATTTGGATCCACGCCACATTCACAAGAAATTAACATTAAAACACTTGTACTTACAAGCCCTACGTGATATAGAATTAATGTCAAATACAGAAGAATCATTTATTTTATCATTTTTAAAGTAGTCATTCACAACTTGTCATTTTTTATTTGACGAAGTAGTAAATTCAATTTGCTACTGAAATAATTTGAATCGAACATAGTAGGCATTGACAAATAGAAAATTAAAATATTTTTAACTAAAAAACATCAAATTGTTTCATTTTTTGTATCAAAATACTCACCATGAAGTTTTATGTAAGTGGCGACACCACAAATCATTGAAGTGTCAATTTGAAACCATCTTATTTGACATTGACTTATGAAATTATCGTATATTTTCGCTTGAATGCAATAAAAGCAATTGTACGACTATTGAGTTTAAAAAATAAATATTAAAATGGACGAAGAATTGGGTAAGATAAATCTCAAAATGAATAATGCTTTTTGTTGGGCAATTGTTTCAGATTTTTTTTTACAATTTTTAGGCAATGAAAATATTAATGAGCATGAAGAAATTTTGACTGAAACAAATGCAAACAGTGAAACACAAATATCATTAATACGATCACGTACCGATGAAGTCACTGACACAAGAAACAAAAGAACGAAAGCCGATCCGAAAATTTTGGATGGAAAATTTTTCCAAATAAGACTTCGCGAAGGTGACCGCGTTCAGGCCACTTGTTGCATATGTGGGGTGCATCGATGGGGATCAGTAAAAGGCACCGGAAATTTTACGCGGCATATTTCTGATAAGCACAGTGAACGACAACATGAAATGAATATTTATTTAAAACAAGTAGGCAATGGCAATTCAACACTTCGGCAAACGACATTAAAAAACTACACATCTGTCAGCAATGAGCAGGTATGTAACGCTGATTTTTCATATTTGTCAATGATAAAACACTAGTTTGACAAAACGATAACTTATTCAGACGTTTTTTTATCAACAGTTGTGTGAGCTGGTGTTAGATTTTGTCATTGACTCTAACCTTCCGTTTCGAATAGTACAATCACATACATTTAAAGAACTTTTATCCAAAGTCTCATGTAAAGATGTAGTTATGCCATCAATAGCTAAGACAATGACTGCGTTGAATACGAGATTCGATTCCATGAAGTGCAAATTAATTGAAGAATTGAACAAACAAGAATGGGTTTGCCTAACAGCCGATATTTGGTCACATTTGCGAAAAAGCTATCTTGGTGTGTCAGTGCATTATATCGATTCGCAGTGGAAACGTAAATCATACATTCTTGCATTTCGATATCTAAATAGACGGCACACGTATGACTATTTAGCTGAAGTTTTAAATTCAATTTTGAAAGAATTCAATTTAGACGTTGACAAAATAACACATATCGTTACCGATGGGGGTAGTAATTTTTGTAAGGCATTCATTGTCTATGGCCGAAAAAATGATTTCAACGAGACACTTATGGCAATCAGTGTGAATTCGAACGATGACGGAAGTGAAGAAGATGTCAGCGATCATGAAATGCTTGATATTATGGAAAATAATGACAATAACATATTTGATATGGAATCTGAAAGGGCAGTCCAAGAAGCGAACATTGAAGGAAATCAAATTGATATTCCTAACCACTCTGATGATATAGACATTGAGATTATTCTGCCACCTCAAATGAGATGCTTTGCTCACTTGCTAAATTTAATTGGTAAATTTTTTTGAATTTTCAAAATGGATAGAATTCAGTCAATGACTTGGTTTTTATTATCTTTATAGGCAAAGTGGACTTTTTACAAGAACTGGAAAATTACGAACATACATACGGCCTATTTATGGGAGCATATGGCAAATTAAAAAAGATTTGGAACAAGGCTTCGAGAAGTTCAGTAGTTAGTGCAACAATTCAAGAAATAATGAAATGTGCCTTAGTAACTCCAACGCCAACAAGGTGGAATTCGGAATGGGATTCTATGAACCATGCGCATAAAAATAGAAATGGAGTATGTTTTTTATCTTTGAAATTTACTAAAGTATTTGTATAATTCATATTTCAATATTTTTGCAATTTTCCAGATTAATGACGTATGTAAGGTACTGAATGCCTCAGGCCATAAGGAGCTTAAAGAGCTAACAACAACTGAATGGAATATTGTCAATGACTACGTAAAATTATTGCACCCCGTAGCGCGTAGCTTAGATAAACTTCAAGGAGAGAAAAATGTTAGCATAGGTAGTGTCATGCCTTGCCTGTTTTATATTGAAAAAGAGATTTCACAAGTGCATTTATCGACTAGCCAGTCCACAAACACTAAAATTCGGGCCATTGCTTCCGATATGAGAAAGTCGTTGACAAAGGTTTTTGAAAACCGATTTAGTTCATTTATGAAGTTCGAGCGTAGTAACTGCGACCTAATTTTAGCTGCGGTTACTCATCCCGTGTATAAATTTAAATGGATCGATGATGTTGAAAATGTAGTCATTGCCAGGAGCTATTTAGAAACAGAAATGATTAGAATTAGTAATAACCCACAAAACACAGCCATAGCCGAAAGTAATGACAGTGACGATGAATTCTTACCCAGCACATCTATAACCCATCGTCGAATGTCTGATGAAGACATAGCCTCAAATGAAATATTTAATTTTATAGACGACAACGACAAACAATTGTCAATGTCTAAATATGAAAGAATCAGTGTCATATATAGAAAGCATAACACTACACTTTCATCTTCGGCCCCAATTGAAAGATTATTCAGCCAGGCAATGCTCATATCAACACCGCGTCGTAATAGACTTTCAAATACAAATTTCGAGAAGACTCTGTTACTAAAAAAAAATAAAGATCTTTCTAATTAATTTTAAAGCTATTGACTGAATCACCATTAGTGATGAACCATTTGATGTTATTTTGTTACTTCGTGTAAAATTCTTTTAGAAAAACACAATAAATATGTAATATATAAGAGTCAATGCCAATGTTGCTGTGAAAATAATTTCATTTTACTGCTGTTTACCTGTTTACCCAAGTCCCATTTGGACTTAAATTTAAAAGTATATTCCAGATCAGATTTGAGATTAATCTAGATTTATCTCGATCTGAGATAATTATAGAAACTTAGATACACTGAGATCAAAAATCTAAGATTTTGATCTCAAATCTGATCTAGATAAAAAATTTGATCTAAAAAAAACACTGATAAGATAAGATTGTATGTAATGCCCAACTATTCCACTAAACCAAAACAATACGTACCAACGATGTCATCATTACTAAGGAATGATATATTTGGTACTTCGAGACCTTGAGAGGAATACCAAGCGATTTCTTCTTTTATCAGTTTTTGGATGCAAAACTGTTGAATTCTTTCATTTGTGTAATTTATGCACATATGCTCGAATGAATTTTTTCCTTGAAGACATTCTTTAAATGGTTAAATCGGGTTAAATAAACATAAGCAGTGCGAATAAAAATATTATTCAAAAATCAATAAGAGCGAAATATTCACCGAATCCAGGAATGTCAATAATTTTTATTTTTGGCACTTCATTTTGTGAGTATTTTCCCCCATTGATCATTCCCGTTAGAACATCAAACACGCGTTTGTATATACTTTTAATCATGGTGTCTCTGCCTCTTACAGCCGCAAACTTATTCAAACGAACACTGTATTAAATAATAATTGAAATGAATAATTTAAAAAAATAATAATAAAATATACAAATAGCGGATAATAGCTATTATCTATCGAACTTTTGTGTCATATTTCCCAATATTTCCAAAGCATATTTGATACAACGAATGATTCGATTTGAATTTAGTTAAAATATAATAATGTATAATAAAGAGAATATTAACATACACTATATCAGCTTCATTCTTTCTTTTTAGTGATATTGTGCGGCTTAGTAAAGCACATTTTAGTAGCTCAGTATTAACATTCAACAAATTGGCAGCATTCGTTACCCAACTCAAATCACCGATTTCAGCGAAACCTTCTGTATCTTCAATGAAATCAATATTGCCTAGATGCAATATAACAGCTAATAATTTATAAATAGTAAATTTTTTGTCAGCTGATCCAAAAAAAGATAACGCAACATCAATTTTACCTGTGCACATTATATTCAAATATAATTGAGTAAATATAAAATGTAATTAAAAATATTTGATAAAAAGAAAATAAATTACTCGGAAATCTTTTCCTTTCAACAATGGGAGGAAATGACAGCAAATTTTAAAATTGGCGCGCTGTTTAGTTTCGATTTGAGTTGTAAAATTACATTGACGTCCCCTTTGAAATTCGATGCGCCACCGTCGGCTCAAGGAGACTTGAAGTCTTCACATCCGCTCATTGCCTTTCAACTGCAGCTTATTTTGAAGTTCATGTGAAGATCCAATAGCAAGATAGTAAAATATGTAAAAATTGTTTTCTCGCATAATTTCACATGAAGTAATTGAAGCTCTACTGCTCTCCAATAGGCTGTAAGTGTTGTAGATGTTTGCTACTGAACCTCCATCATATTGAATCTGTAAAAATTGAATAACTTGATAAAATCCAATAAAATTTATCAAAAATTAAATTCACAACTTACCTCAATAATTTTTATAAATCGTGAGCTATTTCGATTTTGTGCAGTATTTGCGTTACCAAATGCTTCAAAAAGCAATGGCGATGAATTGCATAGATACTTGATGAGATGTTTGGTCGTTTCTGTTTTCCCCGCTCCAGATAAACCGGTGATGATAACTGATTGTGAGTTATGCTGTTTTAAATTTTGAAATGCTTCTTCAGCTGAAATAAAAATGAAAATATATAAGCAAATACATGTAAATACTAGTAAATACATAATTCTATTTTAAAATTTCATGTAAACACTCACCTATTGAATAAATATGTGGTGGCATACTTCCGATCTTCTTCCCTGCATATTTTTGTATAACTTCGTCGGTGTACATGTTGTGCATTTTTTTGCGGATTCATTGCAATCAACACTTTTGCAATAAATGTCTATAAAAATTAAAAAAGAGTAAATTTTATTCAATTTATAATAATAATAATGAAAATTTTAAACTAACGTATATTTTATCATCAAAAAAGCGTGATCTGATATTTTCCAAAAAGAGCGCTTCACTTGTACTATCCAAGTTACCTAAACATAGCGAAACATAGAAAATGAAAAAAAACGGAAAAAAGTAAAGAATGAACAAAAAATATTAAATTTTCTCACAGCTATCGTCCATTTTTATCAATTTTGTTTTAAAATTATAATTTATTAATAAAAATAAAAAAAATCGTAAAAACAAAGCGTAAAGTCGTTTAACGTTGTTTTCTGTTTTTTTGGTTTTGCTTGTCAAAATCTTCTTGCAATCATATGGCATATAGCGCCACCTATTGCCGACAATACTTTCCAAATAGAAAGAATATAGCGAGTTTGTGTCAGTTTGTGTTATTGTTTACATACCATTGGATACTACGACTGTGTACGTTACGGCTTACAAATAACACGACTTTGAAAACCCATCAAAATTTTGAAAAACCCTCTGAAAACCATAATTTTATTTGAAAAAAAAAGCGAAAAAGTGAAAATGGTAAAACGTCTGCGATCGAACAGCTTTTTCATTGAACGAAACGTGACACCGGGTGGATTCAAAGGAGAACTGGAAAAAAAACTGCGACCGTTGAATTGGAAAAAGATAGCTCTGGCCGTTAACAAAAGAGTAAAAAAAATGAAGTTGTTCAAACTGAAAAAGGTAAAAAATTCTGAAAGTAAACAAAATTCGACAAAACCACTAAAAATGATTTTTGTTTAAAGACTGATGAACGGATGTATAGTCGAATGTCCGCACATGTGAAAGTCGAAACTTGGGACTAAGTTTAAATAATTGTACCAAAAATGTACTTAATTGTACCGCAATTTATTTTCAATTGTACCTTACTCGTTTGGCTAATATTTGAGGTTCAAATTTCGGGGCACTCAATTTGCCGGTCAACTAGCCAAAATAAAACTCAAAGATATTTTTTAAATTTTTATGGCTGATAATAATTGTACCTAAAATGTACCTTCAAAATAACATCATCATAAAGTCATTACTTCGATGGTGTTCTTCTGCAGAACATTCCTTCAAAATTCACGGGGGGTTTCCCAAAAAATGGCAAAAATGAAAATCAACGATATTTTTTAATTCAAAATTAGCATGGTACAATTAAATTCAGTGAGGTACAATTCGAAATTAGCATGGTGTTGATGACTCAACAATATATTTATATAATATCAGTTATCATTGTGTATTTTATTTAATAATTATTTTCTAAAATATCACGTTTTGTTATTTTCCAAATTTATGACCTTTATTCATTGTCACGTACACTTTATTATATAAAGATCTATCTAATTTGACTACAGCTCAGTTTTTACAATTGTTACGGTTAAGACAGTTCTCTTTCAATAAAGACTTTATAAAATTTAAATGTTCTTGTTTTATTGGAGAACATTTTGGTCCTTCGAATAAACTAAAAGTAAAAGTGCTCGACATAGAGTGAACATTCTCGACGAAGAGAAAAATAGATTTGAACTGATCACTCAAATCTAAGTCAAATACAAGTAGCTACACAATAACGACAAGTTAAAAATCGCCGAAGATTTCGAGTCAATTGGAAAATCGTCAAAGATTTGAATTTAATTAATTAATCGTCTAAGATTGATTTGGAAATCGCCAAAGATTTATTTAAACCCACCTACGGCATTGTGCACACAATTTTTTTCGAAAATCATCTAAGATTGTTCAACAGATTGAAAATCAACAAAGATTTTCAGACAACGAGTAAATGTAAAAACCTTTACAACAATTTAAATCGACAAACTTCAAAACCCCCAACGGTTTAATTAAAAATACATCTGCGGAAAAAGTTAAAATTTCAAAAAATGGAAATTTCTAAAGCAAACTTGGCCAACCAAATGGCATTTCAAAATAAAAAAAACATACAACAAAACCAAAAAATGTGTATGAATATCGAACGTCGGCTGGAGGAATGGGCATGTAAAATGGAAAACCTCTGGCTCGAGTTAGGAAACATTAAACAAGATGTGGAATCCAAAAGTGCCTATTACAAAAGCGAAAAATTCAACAAGATGTGTGCTTCGTATGTAGGCATGTTTGCAAAGTCTAGGATAAAACTCAAAAACAGTGACATGTTCGCCGAATCAAAAAATAAAACGAATGTACATTGTGTTGAAAATCTAAACCAAAAAACAGAAAAATTCAGCAATGAAAAATCAAAGAGCAACAAGGAAAAAACACCACATAGCAATTTCGGAGGTAATATTGCTGGTGTTATGAAACGACAACATAAACGGAAAGTACAACCAAAATATATAAATCATCAAAGATTAAACAAGTTGAAAAAAAATATGTATTACACACATAATAATATTGCAACGGGCATCATTTTTGTTCCGAGTTTCAATGAAAAATATACAAAAAATAACATTAATCAAGTGCGATTACACAAATTGAATATGTCAAACAAGAATCAAATAACTAGCAATTGTGATGGTATTCAATTTCCATTCATGTATATTCGGAAAAAAACAGTATGACAACACATGTTCTTAAAAAACCAATATCGAGTTCATTAAACGATATATTTTTGGGGTCGAGAAACAACAGTTTGAAAACACAAGGTTAGGTTCGACTATGCATCAAATTATCAGGTCACGACAAGATGAACAAAATCGGCAGGAAATGTTTTATCAATATATTTAGTGATCATCGAATGAATACTAATTTATTCAGCTTCAAAACCATATTTGTCACTAACAGATCAACTGTGATGAATATTTCGACATACACACGGGAAATCAAATGTGCTCGAATTCCACATTTCAGAGCTTCTATCGAGTTAAAATTACAGAATATTAATTTTGAACACAACTATAATATGGGAAACAAAATATTTTCTACAATCAACGACTATGCTATTCATGCGTTCTGGCTTCTGGGAATAAAGCAAATAAGACGTCAAAATGGAACAGAATTTTTTTGTAAAATGATTACATTGCCAGAAGAATACCATAATAATCAAATTGAAAGTCAGATTTTTAATGGTTTCAAATGCACTATAATAAATAAACAAACAATCGCTAAAATTGTGAGGAATAAATTAACCAAAACCAATATAAATGTGACGAAGCCAAAAATGTTAACATCAACATCTTTCTCAGCAATTTTAATAAATAAATCCAATACTTATTTCAAAAATTTGGATACGGTGAAAACAATGAATGAGAATATATTATTCGATTTTAAGTCAAAAACATATACAATTTTGACTACTATCAAACCAGCATTTTCATCTACTACAAAAAATATCAAAGATATCTCGACTAAAGATATAACGAGAACTAACCGAAGCATACTAATTTTGCAAACAAAAGTGAGGGGGTCATCCGATACAATTAAAACAACAATAAAAGTGAATAAAATTATTTCAGCCGTTGATTCTAATTCGGTGTCAACCAATAACGAAATTTTGGAGCCATATCAAAACATTTACAATACAACAAAACGTATAACAAAAAATGCAGAAAATGTGCAAGCAACAAATTCAGTTTCAGACATTCGTCCTTCATATCAACAAAAAGAGCTACAAAAACGAATACAAAAAATAATTTATTTCGGAGAAAATTTTCAGGAAAACAAGATTGGAAATTGTAATTTCATAAAATTATGTAACACTACATGTCAATGTTTCATCAGTGCTTAAACCAATGCTAAATAATATGGATACGTTTAATACGACTAAAAAAGAACAAAAAATCAATATAGCGTTAATAAAACATAAACGATTTTATAAAATGGAGACAGATCTTCAATTTTCGAATCATATCTCGCTGATGGAAAAATTTAATTATGAACTTAATAATTACAAAAATAAGGCATTTACCTTATGCAGTGTTTATGACAATACAGGGGGAGGAAAATTTTTTAAGCCTAGCATATAAAGAGAAGTGTTTTCAAATCATTCTTGTGTTGTAATTGAGGTATGAACTGTCAACAGTATTTCCACAAAAAGATGAGTTCATATCTCTCTTCATTTGTTAAGTTCAACATTTGACATTTAGTCATTTTGATATTTTTTTAAAAACTGAAAAATTCCAAAATCATGTTGAGATTAGGTATCTCACAAAAGATTGTATAGCATCAAACAATTTCAATCACTTCTTGCGTGTAATTTATGGTCACCCTCCTCCATCGTATACCATAGTCAAAGAATAAGAAAAATCTTCATAGTTGTGCAGAGACTTGATGAACGTTGACTCTCACACTTTTGTGACAATAGTGAAAACAGTTCTAGATCTTATGGCCAAAATCCAAGTGTAGTTCATGAAATATTCCAAATGCCCAATAGTACGTTAGCTACGATCCTCAGCATCACAGCAGACAGTGTCTTCAATATATCACACGAAAAATGTTACTTGGAGAACGTTTGTTCGCGTTCATTCGGAAAGTCTTTGATATTTTTTTGACAGATGATCACATTTCTCTTTGTGATTGATTACTCAAGCTTCTGGAATGTAGCGAATAAATCAATAGTAGTTGGTAATGAAGCCTGGTTCTAGTACTACAAATCAAAGACCAAAGCGAAGAGAATGTATTATTATACAGTGGTGGCAAGGCATCAGTAGAAAGTCGCCTCCAAACAGATGATTTCCAACATATGACTTCCGTTTCTGGGATACAAACGGTATATTAATGATTGGCTTGTCACCAAAAAATACTATGGTCTTGGGTCTGTACCACGCTCAATAGATGTATGGATTGCGTTATGTAGTAGAAGTAAAATATTGTTTTCTTCTGGCGAGAAAATTTGTCTTCACATGACAGCTCGCAAGTGAATATTTGGAAAAGCATTGTCACCACCTGAATCTTGATTCAAATTCACCATCTATTGCATTTATTGGGGCCGGCCTCTAGCTAGTATTTCCACTTTTCAAATATGAAAAATGTCTCAATAGAAAAATGCGGTGCTCGATTTTATAAAAATTTCCAAGGATTTCGAGGTGATGACCAATTGACTAACGTAGAAAACTCTCTATAAGAGATATCAACCAAATTTTTTGTGGGAATACTGTTGATAGTTCATACTTCAATTATAGTACAAGAATGATTTGAAAATACTTCTCTTTATATTCTAGGCTTAAAAATTTTTCCTCCCCCTGTATCAAAAAACTCAACGATCAAGCCATGCTTACGTAGGTTGCTCCATAATTTTTTTTAAAATGGTACTTATAGTG
>NW_022198211.1:2312701-2338960 GCF_009176525.2 Contarinia nasturtii | reverse complement strand
CGTTTTAAAATTTAATAAATAAACAAATTGGGTGGAAGCGATGATTCCTCCTAAAGAAATAAAATTATAAACGCTTTGTTTTGTGTGTGAATGTTTTATAAGCTCTCATATTAAATGAATGAGGTCTCAGATACATTTGTGTGTTTTGTTTTATCCAGCGGCAATGATTCTTCATTCAGGGGGCATGAAAAATCACAAACGAAATTCAGTCATTGGCAAAAATGGGATGACGACAAAAATGAAAAAAATGCAAAATCAAATTCCATACAAATTCTGTTTTTTGCTTGCTTTATGCATTAAAATCAAAATGTTTTAGTTTTCAAAATCGAACTTGCAAATAAATGACACGTGTAAAAAATTGCATCGATGACGATTTGATTTTTTGTTTGCTTAGATGCGTTTTCAACTAAATCAATGACAAGGAGGACTTATAAATTCAGTGCCGATTCGGTTTTCATTCACAAATCATTCAAATACGCAAGGGGCTTATAACATATGTGAATCGCAAGAGTCTCATGTAAATTATACTAATCAATAAGAGTCTGTATGTGATTTGCGAGTCAGTAAAAAGTCTCAATGACAGGTTTTAAGCGAATGTTAAATCATAACAATTTGTTGACCACCAATAACAACAAAAATGTACTGATACAAATTGAAGAACTGATACAAATAAACGAAAAAAAATAGACACAAATTTAGAAAAAATGCACCAAATATAGCATAGATCACAAACACAATAAGATAAAAACACTTCTATCACAAATCAAATGAAACAGTAATGTAGGAACGCATTATAAATATCAAGTCTTACCTCAACAAAGGACTTTGTATTCTAAATCGAATGATGAAAGGAGCTGCGTAAAATCACGGTCTAAACAGCATTATTTTAGCACAATAGAAATTTAGCACATTCAACGAAATAGAACTAAATGAATTATTTTTTATTTGCGATTTAATTATTTTTTTTTTTTATAATAAAAATTATTTCCTCAAGAAAAGATAAAACTATATTTTTTTTCTTTTAATTATTACTTTTTTAAAGATATTTCATCACAAAACTAACAAAATATAATGTCGAGTAGTATTGGTTGATTTTTATCACATCACAAAATTGACACTAGAGGCGCTATATGTTTCACAAAGTGTGTCGCAAGACTTTATTCGACATTAATTATTCCGACATGAAAGTATTTATTTAAATATTTTTTTTTGCTCTAATAATTTATTGCAAAAACATTTTTTTTATTACTGCAATTTGTAGTTAAATATTAGCAATAAAAAAACAAAGTAATATTAAACTTTTCAATCAAAAATCTCTTAAACCTTTGAACTATCCATTAGTTTGAATACGCATTTCACCCTGTCCGAAAGTACAACACGCATGGTGCTTGCTGTCACATATGTGTAAACAAACAAGTGTTATGTGTAACCAGCAAAACATATATACAATGTCAAGCTATTGTGATGTTGATTTTGCAGTGAGAATGTGGTTTATTACAATATTTGGATTAATTTTTGGTGCACTATTTGCAATTTATGTTAAGTTTCAAAAATGGTAAGTTTATTCGAAATAAAATGTACAGATTTCGAAATAGAAGTGAGCGCCAAAAGTGTTTCGTATGTCAAAATTCAGACCGTTTTGCAACTTCTCTAAATATATATATTGATTCTTGTATCTTTCAATCTACAGCTTACATTTTTCGGATGTCCAGTTTATAGTTTATTTAATTCCAAAATGGTTTATTTTATTCGTTGTTGCATTTGCTATGATAGTTTTGAACCCGGCCAGCGCCTTAGTGTTATTCAATGTGGTGAAGCATGTCATGAAGATTGTTTGAAACAACATAAAAAAAACATCAAATTTGTGCCCGGTTTGTCGTCTTCGTTTTAATCGATGTGCCAAGCTTCGACTAAACTTCATCACACAGCCAAATAATACCACAAATGGAATTGGATCGCAATTAGAAATATTGCCCCAAGAAGACATCGATGATGATGTTGAACATGAAAATAATGATGTTCCCACAATTGGCGAAGAAAATATTGTTCTTCAAAACAACGGAAACTCTGACAATCACCAAGGTAAATTGCTTTACATTATTATTTACAATGATTTATTTTTTTAATTTTTATGATTGATTGATTTTGAAACAGAAGAAGCGAGCAATTTCAATGATCTCACCAACAATGTGATCAATGAAGTGGACGAAGCAAATCGTGAGTTTATATACATTTTAAATAAAATTCTTTTCGAAATTATTGATGACAACGTCTATATTTTTGCAAATTTAAAGCAGTTCATACATCTATGGATAGTGAAGATGACACCGAACAAACTCATGCAAACAATTCTGTTGGTCTAATCTCTGACGATGTGGCAGATATTGGTATTGAGGAGAACATTGATGGAACATCAGTCGTACCTCAACAAACTGAAAGACGTTCGGGCCGTGCACGTAAGCCAGCTGTCGTTTGCAAGAAGAAGTTCAATGGAAATAATATTCATGATGATTTTTCTGATGCAGTCTGTTCAGTTGATTGTTTGACACTGCATAATGTTCGTTAAGTAGTTTTTTAGTGGCACGATTACATAGCAAGATCTCAATACACGGCTGTTTTGTTGGTTTTAAGTAGAGATATTTTTTTTTCAAAGGAACTTTTCGTTTTTAGTGCATTTTCAAGTACAAATTCTACTAAGTAGAATATTCAGAATAAAAATACAATTAGTATTAATGTCAAACAAAATGAATTTCTTATTTAAATCACTCGGAGTCAGCATCAGAATCTAAATCGATTCCAAAAAAGTTATTCATTTTAGCAGAAGGTAATTTGATATTTTCTACATCTTTGTTGCATAGATAAAATATTAATGTGAGCGTATGAGAACAACAGCCCATGGTACGAAGTCCAGAAACACAGCTGCATGTATAACCTTTGACTGCATTGATACCATTCTGATTCAAATCGAACAATACAAAAGTCGAATGTACTTTATTTGAAACATACCGAGATTTTATATTAGTCAAAACTAAAGTTAATGTCCGCAATATTTTTGACAAGCTTCTTTGGTGCAAGCAAAAACTGGAAAATTGCCATTGTTTTCATTATAATGTAATTGAAGATAACTTCGAGCTTGCTTGAGCTGATACGTTCCAAGTGCGATACGAATGAAGTCATCTTCAACCAAGGACGGAAATGCATCTTTGTTTTCTAGATATTGAAATGCCGATTTTGATATTTTTCCTACTGCGGCCGATAAATGATTTGGAAAAAAACGTCGGTCAAGCATTAATAAACCAAATTCTTCTGAACGACCCTCGTCGCTGCCGAATGTCTTGAAAAATGCGTTGATCAAAGCAATGCAAATACGAAAATCTTGTCCGAGATGAAACACTGAAACTGTTGGTAAAACATTCGCGAAATATTTGAAAATAATTTTAATGTGACCATTTCGATTTTCGACCATAAAGCGAGTTTTGGTAACCAAACGAGATTCATTGGCTTCTCTTGTACTTAATTGGCTGTTTTTCTTTTTGTCTTTAATAAATTCGGGAATTCGAACCACGTATCCGGCCGACTTCAAAGTTTCAACGCTATCTCGAAAACCACGGTCGATTACCATTACATCGCCTTCATGTAATTGCCGAAATGCTTCAGGATGCTCTTTTAGAATACTGTTCAAAATAGTAGCATCATTTGCGGTGGCTTTATATGGACCAAAAACATTTGCAATTTTTCCATCGGGTGACACGCACATCATCATTTTTAATAAATTTCTATGTTTTTGACCACTGTACGTTGATTTCTGAAACGTATAGTTTTCACTTTTCACAGTATAAATATAGGTTCCGTCCCAAATTAAGACGGCAGTATCAGGATTTCCTCTTGCATAGAGAATCTGACTTATTTTGCTCGTATGTTCAATCAAATATTCACGTGGCCGATCATACAGGTGATTTGGCACAAAGTTTTCAAACAAAATATTTCGAACGGCCACAATGCGTTTGTCGATCGTAGCAGCACTTAATCCGAAAAAAATTGCAATTTCGCGGTTAGTTTGGTCCGTTCGCATTTTCATCAAATAGATTTGAAGTGCATTCTTGGAATTCTTTTCGTCTCGAAACTTGGATTTTAGCGGTGCCTGCACTGACTCATATAACGCATCGAATTCGGTGCTATTTAATCCAGTAATTGTTTTGATTTCATCGTCTTTCGGCACTATTCATTAGTATAAACAAATTAGAAAATTATATAAACACACAGACAAATTCAATTTCTTACTGTCATGTTTTTCTTCTTTTTCTGGCAAACACAGAAGATCCACCATTTGTTCGATAAGTTTTTGCGTGTATTTGTATGGAATTTTTGGAAATTCAACATTTATCCAGACTTCTTCAGCGAAATGATTTGCACATACCTTGGAACCAAAAGGAATGAATATTTCTTTTGCTTTCATGACACGAAGACGAATTTGTTCAGGAACATTTCGCAGATTCTGCCGCTTCGTATCACATTTGGGAAAAATACAATCATTACGTGCATATGAAGCACGTTTGATATTTAAAAATATGATATCTCCGGGTCCTAAAAATATTTTTTTCAAAATGAGCGGTAATATAATAAATTCGCCACCTGGCGGTATTCGTACATGTGTGATAAGAAATGACATGTGTAAGAAACTTATGTCACACATGTGACCTTTCAGCATGTTTGTTTACATTAAATATATTGTTTTGATAAAGTGACATAGCGAACAAGTGGAATAATGAATTGTTACTTTAAAATTTTTATAAAAATTTATCAGTATTTTTGAAATGTTTAGGTCACATTTAAATGTATTTTACGATGATTTCATCTATGATATTTTCAAGTTACTTATTTTACCTTGATTATTGTTCGCCATGGTTTTTCAGTTTTTCAAAGTGGTGTTTGATTCATTCCATTTGATTCTTATTTGAAAGAAATTGTGTGCAATGTAAATCATTGTAAATGTTTATTTGGCGCTCAAATTAGATGTAAACATTGATTTTCGAATTCGAAATGTCATTTTTTGTCATTCTTTGTACAACATTTGAACGACACGGACATAACAACTGAAAAAACATTCGCTCTTGACCATTAATACAATGGAGCAAAAATCGTCGGAATTTTGTGCTATTTTCATCGACGAAAATACTGAAACCATGGAATACGATGATAATCTCACAAACTCGGTGGATCCTCTATACATTTCAATTGGATTTGATATCAACAATGAACAAATTATTGAAGCACCAGATGCGGAATACTTTGAGGAAATTGATGACACAATTTCTGATCATGAAGGTAGGCAAACCAATTTGAATGGAAATAGAATACATAGAGACCATAACAATAATAGATAAAAATATTTGTATAACAATTACAGAAAAGGTTGTCATTGGAATGCAAGTCACATCTGAGATTGCTGCGATCAAAGAGGAAGTTGTCGAAGTGGTTCGTGATGCATCAAATGATGCCATAAATTTGGATCCAGTCACTCGTGACCATTGTTACTCACGTGATCCAAGTCTTATGGTTCGAAAATCTAGACGAATTCGGGCACCAATCAATCGGCTAAATTATGCGCAACGCAATGTTTGTGTGGTTTGCTCGGCCACTTTGAAAGATATCGGTTTGAAGTTGGATTCCGTTGTGTGCTCGCCAGAATGCGAAAAATTAAATAAATAATGTTAAATACATCACAATGAAATAATAACAAATTTTCTTTCTTTTAATTAAATGTGATGTGTTGAGTGCGCCATCTATTGTTAAAATAAGACCATTTAGAACTTTTTGTGTGTTCTAAATTAATGCCGTTCTTACGCAGCTCCTTTATTTCCAATGTGACATCAAATATTTTTCCTATCGAAATGTTGTTGGAATATCCACAGTAAATTTTATCAACACTCTATTATTTCGAAATAAAAACAAAAATGAATACAAAACCAACTGTGAATATATCCATTCCACAGCAAACAGCGAACACACAAAATTGTTGAAATTGAAATGACAATAAGACCAATTGATCGCCCAAACCACGCTTCAAACACTCTCATATAATTCTCAAGAGATCGTATTGAAAACAAAACAAAGCTCTTTTGTAAACAAAATCGGTTGGTGCGATTGTAGTTTCAAAGTGATGGAAGTTGTTTATACTAACAATACTGTCACACGATGCGAGCACATTGACACATATACACCGCGCCAAACGAAAAATGTCAGTTGCATTTCGAAAATTCAAAATAATAATTCCACAAATAAAGAAAATTAAATGCAATAAATGACGTGTAAAAGAGTTCTTCTGCAAAATTTTAAATTAAATTGGGCAAATCTCTTTCCGAATAAATTGTTTATTTTTTTATTTGAGCGTAAGATTTAGATTTTCAATTTAAAATTTAATGTATTGGGTTGTGTTCACATTCTGGAAGTCATTTTCGTGTCAAATGGAACGGAGATTATGTGCATAGTTTCCACGAATTCCAATGGAACGGATCCACTTGTTTCTTTCACTTCCAATAATATTTCATTTGACAACATATGACAACATTTCAAAACTAACATGACAAATGTGCACAAAATGTTTCCATTCACATGTACATTTCGTACTTTGTACTAAGTACATATAATCGGAAATATTACGTACAAACTTTCCCATATAAATTGCCGTTAAAAAAATGTACACACTCATCTATAGAAATATCGTTACATTTTCACAATTGGGTATTCGGAAAGAGATTTGCCTAATTTAATTTAAAATTCTGCAAAAGAACTCTTTTACACGTCATTTATTGCATTTAATTTTCTTTATTTGTGGAATTATTATTTTGAATTTTCGAAATGCAACTGACATTTTTCGTTTGGCGCGGTGTATATGTGTCAATGTGCTCGCATCGTGTGACAGTATTGTTAGTATAAACAACTTCCATCACTTTGAAACTACAATCGCACCAACCGAATTTGTTTACAATAAAACTTTGTTTTGTTTTCAATACGATTTCTTGAGAATTATATGAGAGTGTTTGAAGCGTGGTTTTGGGCGATCAATTGGTCTTATTGTCATTTCAATTTCAACAATTTTGTGTGTTCGCTGTTTGCTGTGGAATGGATATATTCACAGTTGGTTTTGTGTTCAATTTCGAAATAACAGAGTGTTGATAAAATTAACTGTGAATATTCCAACAACATTTCGATCGGCAAAATATTTGATGTCACATTGGAAATAGATTTCATCATTCGATTTAGAATACAGAGTCCTTTTTTGAGGTAAGACGTGATATTTATAATGTGTTCCTCATTACTGTTTCATTTGATTTGTGATAGAAGTGTTTTTATCTTATTGTGTTTGTGATCTATGCTACGTAATTGCTTTGACACAGTGGGAATTTTTGAGAGAATTAATATGATTCCTTTGGATGCTAGAAAAATTATATGTCTTCAATTAAATGTTGATAATATTTGAAATTGACATTAATGATTGACTAGTGACTCGCGCTACAGCCATACATTTTGTGTATGTTATGTATGATGTGACTTGTGAGCAGTTTGTATGAGACTTTCACGAGTCAACGCTGATCCGAGTCAGTCATAAGCCCCTTGGAACGTGACACTGAAATTCAGATTTGTTTGTTGCCCCATTTGTAGTCATCCGTTTACCCATTTAAACTCCATCATTTCATCGCTCTCGTTTTAAAGATTCAATGAATGTCAATGTTGAAATAAAATTTCGCTCAATGCTTAGGTAATTTGGTTCAATTCGCGAATTACAACAAATGAAATCATTTCAAGTATGTAGTTTGATTTCATCATCAACTCTCTCCATTTCACGCTCTCTATTTTTCTCTCTCTCGTGCTGCCTGTGAATTGCAAGGCGAACGCTAACTGAAAGTTTCAATGGCAGAAATCTGTTTCATTTCTCTCAAGGACGGATATAATAAATGTTTTGTGCAGTGTTGAGATTTTATAAACAACCGTATACAATACAATTGTATATACGGAAGGGTTGTATATACATGTCTACAGGCAGTGTCCAAAAACAACAACAATGCTGTGCATACCTATGGAATCATTGTTTCTCATTCTTCCATTCTCTTATTCGCAAAACAACGACTCCGTAGGTACACTGAAACGTGTGTTGTAAAGTAAGACATTGTATATTGTCATTGCCTACAGTTGTATATACAATCGCTCTTATTTTGTGCAGTATAGACAACATCACTGGTTTTGTGTGTGTTTGTGCCAATGTCAATTGTTCAAAAAAAAACTGTGAGAGAGCAAAATGAAGTCAGAAAGCAATGGGTCTCTCATCGCTTCAAATGCTATTCAACAACTTGAATTGCAAACTGAAACCGATTTTATTTGCATGTCGACTGTATATATTGATGGGGAGCCAAAGCATACTCTAAATATATATTCACTTTTAATACAATTACGAAACTGAATTATGTTTCAAATTGTACCTGTAATTTACCGGCTAGTTGTTTTATACTGTTAGGATTCCCTTTATCTATAATGATTAACTATATGAAAATATATATTAATACAAAAGGCCACAATTAATTTCGTTAACCTGAAATTGTTTGATTAATATTTATTAATGATATGCCTGATTACACTGACGTTTGTATGCTCTCTGGCTTTCATGCAACCATCATGACTGAGAGATGTCATATTGTAAAAATGCCATCTGGTGACGTGTGCAAATGGTAGTTGAAGACAACCGATATAACAATTTAGTCAAGACACCATCCAACAATTCTATCTCTGTAATTACATAGATTGATAACCACGTCAACAGATGGCGCATTATTGTTCTACTTTCTCTCGCCTATATTAATATACAGGGACTCATGGTGGTTGCTTTCATGAAACATGGATTGCTTTCCGATACGCTTTGCGAAAATAAAATAGAAAATACATGAACGACTATCATTTGATCGTTTCAATAATATTAAACTTCGACGTATCAATTCAAATACTGTTCAACTATTTAATGATATTTTTATTAGATGAATGTGCATTTTGATTCATATTGCAGATAATTTGTAATCAGACCAAATAAAAACGAGAAATATCATTAATAAAATTGTATCAAGTGTTTAAAGTCTTTTTGGGAACTCGGTGAGATTATAACGTTTGTTGAATTCGTAATAACCGAATTGTTATCATTCTTTCATAGCACAACCGAGACGGCAGCTCTAGCCAATTGTAAACAATATTATTGTTGTAATATACAAGTGAAAAAAGTATAAATATGCTGTCGCTGAGTGCGTGGTTCTTTCTTAATTTTAATTATTTGAGGGAATGGTTCGTATATAAAAATCTTATAGTACAATATTTTTATAGCTATAATATAGTACAATACTATATTTATAGACTATGTTTTGCCACATGTTCGCTTATACAGCAGCCGCTGTGTGTACGGAGCGTATGTGTGATACAGGCTTACGCTTGTATTGTTTCATAGAGACGGCGACTGTTGAGTGAACAGAGCACACGACAAACAACGAATGAGCGAACATGCGGCAAATAATAAATACTATATTATAGCTATAAGAATATTATACTATAAGATTTTTATATACGAACCATTCCCTGAATTATTTACAAATATAATGATAAATTTACAAAATTAATTGGTAATTTGATTTATAAAACTACTTTTTTGTAACATTATCGATAAAAGTGATTTCAGCTACACATATTGCAATGTGAATGATTTTGTGAGGGGGTCGGTCGAATCAATTACTAGGGCATACAATTTTTTTAACCAAATATAATTTAAATCGAATATCGTGCTAAATCCATATATATTCAAGTATTTTTTTTAATGATATTTCTTGTCAGTTGCTGATTGACATGCACATTTTTCAGGTATAAAAACACTAGCAAGCGCGTGAAATTCATTTGTCTTTGGAAGCAGCCACCGCAAATAAAATGTTTGCGCCAAGTCTACAGGTTGGTGCGACAAAAAAGAAAAGATTCAAGAGTGAATTGAATTTCCATGGTGTTCAAAGTCCACCAAAAAAATCCATTTTCAAAACACTGCAAGAGAATTTTATTCAATATCTCTTAAATTCGACATTGCACGGGCTAAAATATGTTGGTGACAGAAAAATTTCTCATTTTGAACGGTAAAAACTTTCGTGATTATTACATATTAACGCATCGGTGTGCAAGTATTTTCATTTTCCCTTTTAGGTTTTTTTTCGTTTGCATGTTTATTTTGGTGGTTGGTTTATCCGCGTATTTCATATCGAACATATGGGCCAAGTGGAATGCAAGTCCAGTAATTATAGTCGAAAGTGCGATTGCAACTTCAGTCACCTCGATTCCATTCCCAGGTAAATTATCAAACAATTATTTTTTGTTACTTTTTGTATAATGATGAAAGAGATCGATGATTGTTTTTGAGTGCTGCAGCCGTCACAATATGCAATATGAATCTAGTGCAAAAGAGTGATGTGGCCCATTTACCACGATCAAGCGAGGAATATTCAATGATACAAAGTATTTGTCAAAGTACAAGAGATGATAATATAACTAGTTCGGTTGCGGGCAATTGGTCAGTTTTGAAAAAAGTGTTACTTAAGGTAAACTTCATTTTTTTTGCAATGAAAACAGATATATTCTTCAGCGTCGAACAAAAAATAAAATAATGGAAAAGCATGGGTTATCTTAATAGGTATCACAATCATGCGCAGAGATGCTTGTGTCATGCAAGTATGGAGGTATTGAATATGAATGCATGAAGATCTTTAGTACAATGTAAGGAAATACGATTGAGGTATTGTCACAGGCTGGATTTATTACGCATGACAATTATCAGATCCGGTCAGTTGATAAATCCAGCGCGTAATAGTTCCTGAAAAAATGAAAATTATTTCATTAGTAGTAAATCTAATTGATGAGCATAAAATAAATTGGTTGAACAGACTCACTGACGGTGGAAAGTGCTGCATCTTTAA
Source organism: Contarinia nasturtii (assembly GCF_009176525.2). NCBI lineage: Eukaryota > Metazoa > Arthropoda > Insecta > Diptera > Cecidomyiidae > Contarinia > Contarinia nasturtii. The sequence continues at coordinate 2,327,975 of NW_022198211.1, read as the reverse complement.
CGGATTGCATCGCAAATTTATGATGAAATTAGAGTATAAGTACTGAAAATGAACTTTATTTTGCAACATCTCTAAATTTTGTATTTTTTCTTATCAAAGTCGATCAGAGGAACTGAATGATAATGATTATTTGGAGAGTATGGCAAATGATTGGAATCCAGAAACTGGATTTGGATCGAAGGATTTGAAATTAAACAAAGATAGTTATCCACGCCCTGGAGCAGGCAATTTACCGTTTGATATTCATAATTACAAAAAAGCCAAACTAATCATTTTTTCAAAGGTGCTGGAGCTCGGTTGGGACTCTCTGTTACTCTGAATGCAGCTTTAAATCAATACTATTGTTCGTCAACCAGTGGATTTGGTTTCAAGGTAGTTTTACATGCACCACACGAGTTGCCTCAGGTCGATTCATTTGGACTTGGTATTGCCAATGGTCACGAATCCCGCATCATTGCCTTGCCGATGATTTCGAGCACGTCAGAATCCGTTCGAAAAACACCCATCAATATCAGACAATGCGTCTATCAAGATGAGAGCTTTTTAACATTTTTTCGGCGAGTTAATCATAACTTTTTGATTATATTTTATCATCACTCGAATGCCGTCGAATAAGTATTATATTTATCATTTGCAGTGTTTATTCGCGAGAGAACTGCGAAAGTGAGTGTATTACCAAACTTTATCTGGAAAATTGCAAATGTATTCTGTACCACCAACCTCGGGCTAATAACAATATACCAATTTGCGGTCCAAGTGATGCCGAATGTTATAATAATGTAAAACAAGGTAATTAAAGTGTGCTGTAACGTTTTGAAACTGGATTTGTTCGGGTTAAAATTGTGAAATGCATTTTAAATGTATTTGTATAAGAAATTCAACTGGGGCTAAATGACAGTTTTCAATGTGATTGTTTCTATGGCTGTGACGGAATTAAATTCGACATGGGATTTTCCACCATGCCGATTCATGAATATTCACCACAAGTCACGCAAAAAGGTCTAACAGCAATCAATGCATCCATATTGCATGTTTACTATCAGCGAGGTTATTATAGAGGACAAGACAAAGAAGTTTTCATTGGTTTTACGGAATTTTTATGTAATTAATCCAAATTGATTTACTTATTTCCTTGAAACTGAAGCATTGTTTGTGTTGTTCGCAGCAAACATTGGAGGCCTGTTGGGATTATTTATGGGTTTCAGTGTTTTTTCAGTCATAGAAGTTTTATATTTCGTATCAATTCGACCGTATTTCAAGTTCTCAGAAAAGCGTCCACAATCAATTCAACGCTTATTCCGACGATTTAATAAGGTAAAATTGAAAGGCAAAAAAAATATGAGAACGAATGTTGATTGTTCAGCGATGACGAATAACAGGAATTTTCCAATCTCAAAATGAATTTGTGTCAATTAAAAGTATGTTTTGGAGGGTGAACGTTGTGATCATATATATATTGCCATGAACGTTGTGAATATATGAAATTTACATTAACAAGCACCACTATTATGTTTTTTTTTGTTTAAATAAACACGTTCATTATAAAAATCAAAATAAATTGTGCATTTTCTTCAATTGAAACCGTGTTTTGTTTTGCATTGTTTGACTACTGCAAATAATAAATGTAGCGCAATTAGAAAGTAATAATTTCGACAAATCTCGAGCTTGGATCATTTGGTATCAACAGTCAATCTCGGTTTTCTTTATTTGCAATGGCAATTATTATGCAATATAAAACATTTTTACCTTATCAATAGGCTTTATCAATTTTGTATGATAAATATTTCGAGTGTTGTGCCTCGTCAACCTACGTTCACTTGACATGAACACATAAAATACCATTTTCTCCACGTGTCATGTATCAGACATAAGCGTGCATTTTATTGTTTTTTTTTGTCGTTTGGAGTTAAAACTCATGAATGGATTTCGAACAGAATTTGTTTTGTGATGCAAACAATGATGGCATTCGTAATGGCAAATATTATGAGCTATAATTTAGGGACGCCCAATTGTGTATATAAAAGGCGATTGAATGCAATGAAATGGCAAAGTTTTCAAAATGCACTCTTTAAATGGGGTTCATTTGCAGTCGCATCGGAATAAAAAGTGTTTCCAACCAGAATTACAATATACCTATGGTCATCGGAAAAGAGAACAAACCGAGCACAGGATTTTGTCGATTGACAGTGAAACAAAGAGAAACGTACGCCTTACTTGCAAAGAAAATTTCAACCAATATTTGATGAACACCACTCTACACGGTTTGAAATAGTCAAAGACTTTTCATAATTTTTTTATAATAACACAAATAAAAATAGTTTGGATTTGTATTTAGGTTTACGCTATGTTGGAGATCGAAAAATTACTCTATTCGAACGGCTTTTCTTTGGTGCAATGTTTTTATTGGTTTTCTTATTCTCCATTTATTTCATAACCAACATATGGATCAAGTGGTCAGCATCGTCGATGACTTTTTTCCTTTGAAAACCACACATGAAATATGAAACAAAAATGTCACTTTTACCCGCTTTAAATATTTTTAATTATTATCATTGCAGGTCTGCGTCGCCGATGATAATTGTAAATAAACTGTATATATTGTATTTCTAGATATTTGAAAATCTTAACTAAATTTGTAGACACTGAATGCACATTCGACGCCTATTTCGGAATTTCCATTCCCCGCCGTGACGATTTGTGAGGTAATTAAGCACGTAAAAGTCCATTTTATAACAGATATTTCTGGTTATCCGTAGGTAACATGAATCAAGCTAAAAAAAGTGCTGTTGACAAAATTCCCCGCTTCACCGTTGATTATTCGCTGGTCCAAAGTTTATGTACACTTTCCCGCTATGATGATAGCAATACAACAAAGCCAGGAAAGTGGCATGACTTCAAAAGAGTGCTACTAAAGGTAAATTAAGCAGAATTCTTTTGAATGTGTAATGTTTACTGAAATTCTTGTTATTGTTGATGAATTTAACAATTGTAGGTGTCTCAACCATGTGACCAAATGCTTATAAGGTATTTATTTATGTATTTGCCGTTTTCCGTAATAAATTTGTAAAGCCAAAGGTCATTTTTGAGCCGACTTATTTGGATTTCTAATAAATTATGCAAATATATGCCAATTTAGTCGATTTCACGATCTATTGACAGACATAACACGTCGTCTATATGTCCATAGAAATATCAGTGCCTGCTGAAATCAGCACGAACACATAGCCTGATAAAAAATTTCTGTTGCTGAAACTAAAATTGAATTACATAATTGTTTTTTTATTTTTTTAAATAAAAGGTGCGACTATGGTGGTTTCGAATCCGAATGCATGAGTCTTTTCAAAAGGTATGATTTTAAATGTTATTCTGAATTGTTCTGAGTTGAATAATGTAAGTAATCGGATAATATGATTCATTAGCATTCTCACGGATGAGGGTTTGTGTTGCATTTTCAATGGCTTAAGTGAACAGCGACTTATGAAAGGTATTTATTTTTTGAATCATTTTAATACATTTATACAGTTTTTATCCATATTTGCAATTAAAAAAAATAATCTATTGCAAAAGACAAGTACAGGTTAGTGTGACTAAATCAGTGAATTTTTACTTGAATTGTTAATAAAATGTCGGTATTATTTTTCAAGTCAACAACAACTGTTAACAACAAATGGTAGCGAGACAGTAGATGGTGATAAAGATTGGTCACCAGAGAAAGGATACAACCCAGATGATTTAAAAAACAAAAAAGACGGTGTACCACGACAAGCTGTTGGTAATTACCAATAATGATATCTAATATTATTATATTTAAACTTTTCCAAAGCCAAAAATCAATTTCGAATATCAGGAACTGGAAACAATTTAGGATTGTTTCTTTTATTGGATGTGGCCGAAGAAGAATATTACTGTTCCAGCACGAACAGTTATGGATTTAAAGTATTGCTGCATTCTCCAAATGAAACGCCCAAAATTGCCTACTTTGGTACTGCGGTAGCAAATGGATACGAAACAAGAATCATTGTCATACCAACATTGTCTGAAGCATCATATTCTGTTCGTAAAGTTCCGAAAAGTGTTCGACAATGCTTATTTGAAAGTGAAAACGAATTAATATTTTATAGGTAATTTCCTTCTTCTTCACACCCAATGTCTATCATCAAAAACTAAATTCTTTGTTGAAATTCTTTTCAGAACGTACTCCAGACGGGTAATATTTTCTATGCTTTTTATACATTTTCAAAAAATGAAAACATTTCCTTGTTACAGAACTGTCAAATGGAATGCGAGGCAAGGATCTTTTTGACGAATTGTGATTGCGTACGTTCACGATACAATTTAAGCGTTAGTTATCAATGAACAACATAGAAAAGTTGTTACTTTGGCTTAAAGACTCTGCCAACTATACTGATTACTACTGGATGCATCCAGTTGCAAGTTGAAAAAATTATTACATGTGTGTTTATTGCAGGTTCTCTACTACATGCCCCGTTTCCATGAGGACATAAATATTTGTGGACGCTCAGATAATCCGTGTGTCAACAGAGTAATTCGTGAACTACGGACAAAGACAAATTCAAGCTTTATATGCGAATGTTTGCCAGGATGCTATGCAATAGCATATGAAACAGAAATTTCACTTTCACCGCTTTTACCACAGTCTCCACTTTTACAGGGGAAAAAATTAGTGGTATCAGACACTGCCGTACTAAATATCTATTTCAAAGAACCCTCAGTACGTGCACAGCGTAAAGAAGAGCTAATAGGCTTTACAGAATTTCTATGTAGGTTTTTGTCTCATTTTAATGGATTATTCAATTTGATTAATACTCTCAATTTACCTAATTACAGCAAACACTGGTGGTTTACTTGGTGGGTACTTTTTTTCTATTTCATTTTTAACAGTCCGCACATTTTCACGAAATGAAATACTCTCTTTTTTGTCGCATCAAGGTCTTTTCATGGGATTCAGTGTCATTTCAGTCATTGAGCTCTTCTACTTTATGTCAATCCGTCCTTACTGCAATTACTTGAGAATTTCCGAGAGCCGACGCCGAACATTTCGAAAATTTTTCCACAAGATTCGAAATCGTTTCGGCAGGAAATCGGATAAAGTCTCAAAATCTATTGTCGCAAAACACGTTAACCATCCTGTGTTTCCTTACATAGATTGAATAAGAGTTCACCAAATAAATATTTAATTTACATTGAAAAAGTGTAATCAAGATTAATAATGCATAACATGTGAACGTAATCGCTTTCACTGGGCTAGTTCACTCACTGTTACCATGTGTGCTTGAATCGATTTTAAAATGTTTGAATAACTTTAATCATGGTATACAATCTTGATAAATCACACAATTATTCATTTTAGCAGAGTTATTTCTCATTTATGAGTCGCATCTTTGCACTTGAAGGATATTTTATTCAAAGTTGACAATCGATATTTAATTTTAGTGCTTGTGAATTGTCGTTTCTATGCGTGGCCAGTTGTTTCAATGATTTGTTTGGTAATTAAATGTTGTTTTTTCGAAATATTTGGCTTTTGTCTTAATTAATTGAAATAAAAAGAGTACTCCAAATATCCAGGTGTTTTTTTTGCTTGGGGAGCTTTTTCTTTCTTTTGTGTGTTTAAAGACGATATATAAAGGAAAAGTGAGTCTAATTAGATAAACTAGTATTTGTTTGGATTTCGAAACAAAAGCATCATGTTCAGATCGCATTTGATTCAAAGTAAATTAAAACCAAACGACGCAAGAAAGTCAATTCTGAGAAATCGACACAAGAAGGACAAAGCAACGCCAAAGGGAGAAAATTGCGATGAAGATATTCAGGGTGTTTTTTGCGGCGAAAATGTAAGAGAATATTTGGACAACTCCTCTTTGCATGGAATGAAGTATATAGCCGACAGGTAATTTCAAATTGGACCATAATTTATTCAACGAATTCAGTTTACTTCAGCCCGTAATGAATCTGTCGATTCAAAGTGTAATTTTAGATCGATTTATATGGAAAATTATTATTAATTATTTTTTATTAATATACGGTAATCTGTGTAAAAAAAAATTACTTAAAATTACACTTGCTACCAAAAGGCCAATAAAATGTTCTTATCATTAATACATTTTTATGTTTGTCCGACAGCAATATAACATTATTTGAACGGTAATGATTGATTTTTTCATTGAAATTCATTATACTCAAAATATCACATTTTTTCAGAATATTTTTCGTTTGTTCATTTTCGTTGGTGTTTATGCTGTCGCTTTACTATATTTCGAATGTGTATGAAAAATGGTCGAAAAGCCCGGTATTAGTGGTGAGAATACCTTTATCTATATTAATTCGAATCATTTTTAAAAAAACCATAATTTGTATGTCGGTGTCGATGAGAAGACAATGAGTGCAACATCAACTTCTATTACTGATATGCCATTCCCATCAGGTATCATAACAAAACAACACATTTTTAAATGTTTTATTTTATAATTGAACAGTAAAATGCAGCCCTTTCAATTTTAGTTACCATTTGTAATATCAATAAAGCTCGTTATAGTATCGCAAATCAATTTGTGAGTGGTTCAAGTCAAAGTGCTTGGCTACAAAATATCTGCATGGATGAGTATGCAAATAGTACGGTGAAAAATGATGACGTGCCATTGAGGGAATGGGAAAAAATGGGAGAATGGGATTCATTTAAACAATATTTATTGAACATTTCGCAGCCATGTAGTGCCATGCTGTTGATGTGCCGTTATGCATTGGATACATTCAACTGTATGGACATTTTCGATACAAATCTAAGCGACGAAGGAATTTGTTGCACATTCAATAAGGCCGAACCAAAATTTCTCTTCAAAAATCCAACAAAGTTGGTATTCGTTTTTGTTTTGCTGTATTACAGATTTGTCGATAATTTATAAAATCGTTTTTGTTTTTCTTATAAATTTTGCGTGGAAGCGCTTCGAGCAATTTCGATGATGATGCTCATTCTGAAGAATTCGGTACACCGATTGATTGGACGCCAGAAGTGGGCTATCCTGTGAATTCAGAGCTAAAACAAAAATCTTCACCCAGACCCGCAGCAGGTAATTTCATAATAAATTTTTCATATTACATGTGTATAAAATAGAATTTTGTCACGCAATACTAGGACCTGGCTCACACTTGGGACTGTATGTCATACTTGATAGTGAAACGTCGGACTACTATTGTAGTTCAACAAACAGTGCAGGTTTCAAAATTCTACTACACAATCCAACTGAAACTCCGCGCATCAGGTTACCCTTTTTATTCAATTTTTGTTTTCTTTTAATTCAATTTTTTTATTTGTATTAGCGACTTTGGGCTATTAGTTGCACCAGGCCGTGAATCACGCATTACGATCAGGCCAAAAATACAAACGGCATCCCATCGCATACGACGTATTCCAATAGAAAGCAGACAGTGCATTTTTGCGAACGAAGCAAATCTCAGCTATTTTCGGTAACAGTCTGTCACATTTTGATGTTATCCATTTTTAATTTATGTTATATTCTCTTAATCAGCACATATTCTCGTAAAAATTGCGAGATGGAATGTTTTTCTCGCTTTGTCGAACAGGTTTTCTTCAATCTTACCTCATCCAATTTGTTATTCAGTATTGATCGTGTATTAATTGTTGAAACATTATTTTCAGGTGTGCGGTTGTGTTCAATACTTCATGCCGATGATTACTCAAAACACAAAAGTCTGTAATCGAGCCGAAAGTAAATGTTACAATTCCGTGCGATTGTCTCTTGAACGCGGAGACAATGCAAAATATACATGTGCATGCTTGCCGGGTTGTGATGAATTGAGTTTTACGGGTGAAATATCAAGTGCAACACTGACAAAGACCAATTTTCAATTGGAAAACCATCTTCAGAATTTTACCGACGAAGTCATAAGGTAAATGCATGCAATTGATGATTTCTTCTCTAGTTTATTCATTTTTTACACGATTTTAGGCGGGACGTAGCAATTGTTCAAGTATTTTATGCAGAAAGTTTTTTTCGAAGCTACGTTAAAGATGAGCTTATTGGCGTTACAGAGTTTCTATGTTGAGTTTCATAAAAAAACCACTCATTTCATATCTCAATTCAAACAAAATATTTTTTTTAGCAAATATTGGCGGATTATTGGGCTTATTCATGGGTTTCAGTGTGGTTTCATTGGTCGAAATCGTATACTTTATATCACTGCGAGTTTATTGTCGACAATTCTATGGCGGAAGACGACCGAAAAATTCGTCAAGAAAAATCGATACAATTTCAAAATTGATTTCAAAAAATCAGCACCAAATAGCTTGGACTCATGGCCAAGATGTGTGTCCTCTGAAAAATAGAAAAATTTCAATTTCCCATAGCAGCAAGTGTCACCGAGTTACCTGGAGAACACCAAATCCAACCATTATCTATCCATATTTGGATTAAAATAAACACCAACAATTATTTGATTTAGATTTGGAATTTATTCCACAGCAGGTGTAAAGTTTACAACATTTGAACGAGTGAACCATTTAAAAAATAGACATATTCTATTTTTCTAATAGATAAAATTAAATGCTATAAATTGAATTTATATTGCGTCATGTTTTTTTTTGGTATGTAAGAAATATTTCATTACACATTCAAATAGAGTTTACAAAAATTATGGCAGAGTTCACTAAAATCACTAGAAAGGCTTTCAAAGGAATTAAATTGTATTTGAGCACCAATATTTCATTTGATCTTGAACATTTTACACGTATTTGCGATAGGTTCTGTCCATTGCATGGTCAACCGCGTTATCGATTGGCCGAATGATGAGGGGAATGGCCGCAAGGCCAACAATGGTTGGTAACCATTTGCGTGCAATGCTGGGCAGCTTTTTATTTCGTTTCATGAGGTACCCTGTACCCCATGTTACACGATTAATAACAAATCCGGGAATTATGACAGAAGCAAGCATCTGCCAGAGAAATACATCGCCGCAAGTTTTGGCCGCTTCAGTAATTTGTTGACCACCCAATATTTTTGGTTTCTGCAATGGAAATTTGATAAGTTTTTGCTCATGATTTAGCATCATTTTACATTTTTACGTTACCTTGTACGTTTTTCCAGTTTTATCGATGCAGTCACCAATTACATAAGCTACAGCAACGCCATAGCTCAAATGAACCACTTTTTTAGGAATCAATGGCCTTAGTGCTTCTCCCACCTCATTTGCATAGCCTTAAAATCAAATGAAATAATCATAAAATACATACTGCAAAATAGAAAAAGTGATTGTAATAAGAAATAGTAATAATGTTACCGCAGTATCTTAAGGCTGTGTCACGATATAAATCGATATCTTTTCGAATATTGTCCATCACACTGTTTTGTTAAAGCTGTCAATTCCGAAATTCGAATATTTTATATAAATAAAAATGTCACAATAAACTGCTTATGATATCATTTTATTATAAATAAAAAAATGTCCTATAAAAACTGCGGTTGTGTGTTTCGGTATGTTGTGTGACACAAACGATGAACAATTCACATGCTCTATTTATGCCATTGACACTTATTAGAACACAATCTATGCATTGTGAAACATATGATTTCGTAAGATTGTATTTAAATACACGAGAGACTCGATTCGAATACATACAGCGAAAAAACCAAAACAAAGCATCTGTCAAACGAACGAAACTTGGTTTATTTGTGTCTAATACCAATACATATGGCATACCATCTGCACGTCCGACACATATCACACATTATTGTGAATGCTCATTTCAAGTGTGTTAACCTAAAAAAAGAATGTCTATTTGACACAACATTTTCGACAAAGACGTTTTGAGCGGTATTTTATACATGTCATTTTGTTTGTTCGCATCGACACTTCTATTCAAAGAATGTTTCTATAACTACATAATACATTTTTTTCTTCCCCGATTGAAATTGAATAAAAAATAAAGAAGTTATTAAGAAAAGAGTGATTTAAAAATGAATAAACCAAAAACGTGTACGGATACGTTTCGATTCGAGACGCAACCATTTTTTGAGCAGCTGAGAAAGGCCATTTCAAATCGTACAGTGAACACACAAAATCTGATCGAGTGCAAAGATGATATGCTTTTCGCATGGAATCCATCGGACTGTTGTGTGATTGCGTTCAATTGGCGATTGGCACAGACAAAAGGCGATGATAATGTCAATTTTCAAACGTTGATACCATCCACACCGGTCGACTATGTTGTGAACAAAGTGACAGCCTCACATGAGGGACAATATCTTGCACTGAGCGGTAGTCGTGGTGTTGCAATCATGGAAATTCCATGCCGTTATGGACCGAATGGTCAATATAAAGAGGGAAAACCGCGAATTTTGTGCACCACACACATTTTGGACGAGAATTACTTTGCATCAAACACATTGGTTTGCATCCAACAGGTTCGATGGCATCCGGCTTCACCCAAAGACAGCAATTTGATGGTATTATTGTCGAATAATTCGATTCGGACTTATGATGAAGCGAAATTGCAGCACATTTGGAAAATCGGTCCCACACCATGTGCACCAACCAGATCATCATTACCATATTTGAATAGTCTTGGAGATACAGCGGTTGATTTTGATATATCGGCACCGCGCGTTACAGCAATGGCCAATGCGAACACAACGTTGAATACAACAAACAATGATACAACCGTTAATGGAGGTGCATCGACGAAAAATGTGGAATGGCCATTGGTGATCCTTTTCGGAAATGGTAATTTATACATTGCATTGATTGGTCTAGACACAGATAAGCCACGCATTCAAGGCCCATTAACAATTTATCCAAGTACAAAGGATAATTATGGTTTGGACTCATGCACTATATTGGCATTGCCATCGAATCCAACTACATTGGTCGTGGCTGAATCGAGTGGACGGCTATTTCATATGATTTTGGTTGAATCCGAAGCCGAACTAAATAATTCGGAAAATTATGATGAAAACGGTTTGAAGTACGAACCATGCGAATGGATTGTCAATGTAAGAAATACTTTATAATTACTGCGATTCTATTTAGAAAGTATCGAATTCATTACATTATGTATAAATGTTTCACCCTCAGGTTGTTGAAGTGGTTGAATTGGAGTTTGGTTTGAAAAGCACTGAAAACAAAGATGACGAAAATAATCAGATATTCCTGAAGGCTGACATAAACAATGACTCACGGTACTTTGTCTATCACAATGCTGGTCTGCATGCTATTTCGATTGAATTTTTACCAACTCTTCAGCGATATTTTGAGGATAATGGTAACGTAATAATATCGCCTCTATTTTCACTTTTCAATCGTTCACTTCTTTATTTTCTGTCTTTTCAGGTGATTCCATTGACATTGAATCCATTCTGAGCAATTTCAAAGGAAACTCAGAGTATCTCGTGGCATTGGACGCAAAATTGAATGCTGTGGTTGGTTGAGTTGTTTTTTTTTTGCGTTTTTCAAATCGATTAATTTCTCTAATTTCGTGAATTTTATTTTGATTTTAGGTTGGTTTTTGTTTGCTACAAAGTCCACCAGGTCTAGTACTGGTGTTAAGCAGTGGTCAGGTGGTTACTCTCAATGTCATTACAAATCCATCATTTCTGCGAAATATTCGGTCATCGGCTTCGTCAAGTGAAAATCCAAAAGAGACCACCGAGTCGGCCATGTTAAATTCAAAAGTTTTTTCCGGTTCATTTGTCGAAAGTATTCGTCAAATGTTGGCATCAGGCACAACACAACCGATTCTAAAATTGAATGAACGAACACCAAAAGAATCACTTGAATTATTGCTGGATGCATTTCAACGACTGCGCGATCAATATATTTCAAAGCACGATAGTGTTCGTCAAAAAATTGAACAACGTGTAAAAATTCTGCGCGTACTGGACGAACAGCAACGCCAAGAAGTGGCCGAATTGTTACAGGAAAAGTGTAAGTTGCGAGAGAATGCTGAACATTTGGCAGAGAAGTATGAAGAAATCAACGATCGACAACAAGCGCTAATGAAAAGCTTGCATGAAATTCTACGTTTGATTAATTTACGAATGCCATCCGCACTAGTTGCCGAACGCAATTTCAGCGAACAAATCAACAAAATTCATGCGATCACAAAAGATTTGGCCAACAATATTGCGGCGTGCAAGAAAAAAATGGAAAAACAACAACGAATAACCACAACAGATAAACCGGCCAAGGTGCTAACGTTGCAACCGAAGCAAGAAACCGTGCTGAAAGAGATAATTGGCGAATCAAACACTCAAATCGAAACACAAATTAACGAAATTAAACGTATCAAAAAAACTTTAAATATGGATTAAAAATCTCCAGTTAATAGATTCCATCAACATATGTACAAAAAAAAAGCAAGCAAAAAAAAAAACTTAAAAATAAACAAATAAAGATATAATGTCAACATAACAGACAATATATTGAATTAACTGGTCAGTTGAGCTGACAGTACGTTAGCCAGCTAAATGGGCTAAAACAATAGACGTTATTGTTTTAATGATGAATCACTTTTCTTGTTTTAATAGAAGTGATTGTTCATTATAACAATAACTTCTATTGTTTTGGTCCATTTAGCTGGCTAACGTACTGTCAGCCCAACTGACCAGTTAGTTCAATATATTGTCTGCAACATAAAAACGAAACTTTTTTTTATTTTGAATTTATTCAATTGAGTTTCACATAGACATTAAGGCAATTGTCTACTAGTATATGTGTATGCCTTCTCATATGTGCCTTTGTGAATGAGCATTGACACGAAATGCGCTGCAATAACGACCATGTTTCGATTGTGTGTATATCGTGAATTGCGCCACAAATTATTGTAGTATTCAGATGTATGCAGCGCCCCCTACACATATACATACACAGACATTTTGTTGAAATCGCATCAAAACATTAAATTCATACACGACCCAGACTGAACTAGTGTGAGAAATCTCTTTGTTGAACGTCTATATTCAACAACAACAGTAACAACAATGACGACGACGACGACGACATACAAACACGAACGAAGCCACATAAACCTTAGAATTGTGTGAATAGACGACGACGACCACAATGAAAAAAAAAACTAAATTCACAAGCAAAGGAGAAAAAAAAATCAACTAAAAACAGCAGATCATCCATAGCAAAAGCCATCAAAAAATCTAGTGAATAATTGTCTGTCATTTGTTGTGTTGTGATTATATCTCTATATATTTCAGAGTGCACAAAGTGCGTATTGCTTTTATTTAATTCCTCGAAACGCTAGCCAATTTTCATTTTCACTGTACGTTCGCATCGTTTACTAAATTGAATGTGGTGAAACAAAGAAGAAGAAAATTTTCTTTTTTAGTGTTCAATTGAAATTAAAGTCTCGCGCAATATTTTCCATCTGACGTAATGTGTTGTGTGGTTTTTTTTTTCACTCTTATTGTTGCTGTAAATTTTTTAATGAACCAATAATTTATAGTCATCATTGAGGAACAATTTTTTTAAATCACAGATCATTTTCAATTTAAGTCCATTTTCAATACAATTTGAATGGCATGAAAATAAAAAGGCGAAAACGCATTCAATGCAGCAACAGCAGCAGCAGTAGCAAATTGTGTGAATTCAATTGACATGGTGGAACAGTGGAAAATAAACTAAAAAACAACAACAGCATTCAGTGCATTGTATGAAATAACAAAGACGAAAATACTTGAAATCGCTTGAAATGAAAGAGCATTTTTATTGGACAAAAGACACATTGAGCGAAAAATAAAATCAAACAATTGCATTTTTCCGCTTTAAGCGTTATATTATTGTGTGTGTATATCTGTTTTATACAGATTAGATTTAGTCACATCGATTTTGGTTTGTCTCGTGGCTCATAAATTATTAAACTTACCGAGCTAAAAAAAAATTATTTAGTGTTTGTTATATTGACGGACTGCAATATACATTTTTTTGCGCACCGTTCAATTCATTCGCGTGGTGTATTTTTCATGTTTGTAACGGTTTTGAATTGTGCATGTCTCCAAAAATGCCTGTGCTGTTGATATTTTGCAAGAAAAAAGTGTTTTCATTTTCATTTCTAGTTTAAAAGAAGAAGAAAAAAAAAGTTGGAAAGAAAAACACAGAGAAAAAAAACTCCAGATTCAAAACAAGGAATTAAAACGGAAATCAAAGTGCGGTGTACTTTTTTTTGAAGACAATTTTTTTTGTTCATTCGTTTATGCTTATAATTAACGGAATTCCAAACAATATAGTTATAGCAGTACAGCAACAAAGAGTTGTTCATAAAATTGCTTTTTCAAGTGGAAACACAAAGCAATAAATTTCACCGTTAGTCCAACTTTCGTGCAAAAACTAAGCAGACAATTGGTAAGTGGATTTTTTTTTGGTTTTTTTTTACATTTTATACAATCAACACGAAACGATAGCTATATTCATGTGCAAATTCAGGTTAATGGTCGATTTTTTTTCTTCACATTCAACCCAATTGAAATTTGCGATTCGCGACTTCGACACAAAATCGATTATATTTAGTTGTCAAAAAAAAAAAATGAAATGCGTCAAGAACGATTCGTGGAAATGGTGTTAGTAACTGTGTGACAATAGAAAATGGAACACATTTGATAAGCAACTCAATAATTGCTTTAGCTGTTATTGGGGTTATTGGGTGCCATTCTGTCATAAATACATGGGATATTGGCCAATTCTAATTAGAATTTTCGGCCCGTATGGCATCACTTGAATAAGATGGTTATTATACCTCATTAGCGATGAATTACACTATTGTTGTCTCGGTCGTCAAGTCGGTTTCTAATGCATTACTATGGCAATTGGCTATTAAGAGAAATCGAATATCATTCGTTGATGTCTGTTGTTCAAGTTTTTCTTTCTTTCTCTCTGCTTCTTTAAGTGAGCACGAATGTGGGAAAATTCCCTTAGCTATTGTGTTAAATGCATGTGTCCGAAGTAATGTATTCGACTGGTTTATTAAAATTTATTTTTAGTTCTGTTTCTTTTTTGTACTATGACCAATGAATGTTTTTCGGTCCGTAACAATGGATATAACATTATTGTCGGATGGAAAAAGTGAAAAAATGGTTGTCCCGATACCGTTTACAAGCCAAAACACACATACACATCGACGCAGAGCCTAGCATCATAAATTCCTGTGTTCATGATTACGCGATTGTATATATATATTTATGTGTGTATGTTCTCTCTCTCTCTCTCTCTCTCTCTCTCTCTCTCTCTCTCTCTCTCT
>NW_022198211.1:2286318-2312691 GCF_009176525.2 Contarinia nasturtii | reverse complement strand
TCTCTCTCTCTCTCTCTCTCTCTCTCTCTCTCTCTCTCTCTCTCTCTGCGTGTGTTGTTTATCACATGCCATTTTTCGATTATCTTTTGTTTGTATACAAACATGTGTTTTGGTTTCTGTTTTATTTTGTCTGCCAGCCAGAATGAATGTACTATTGAATAATACTATACACAAAAAAACAGCTTTTGTACAATCGAAACTTAAAACCAGAATTGATTGTGTGTGTGTGTTGACTTGGTCGTTGGTGAAGTTCGATCAACGTCCCTAATGCGCGACTATAGAAGTATTGGCGAAAAATAAAAGTGAATTCAAAGCGACAAAAAGCAAACCCTACATCTTGCTCATTGAAATGTTTTTTTTTTTCGTCAAGTATCTTCACTTATCGCAAACTCATGCGGCAATAGGTAATAAAGTGTTGCAAGTTGCGTACTTCATATTTGAATTTCAGAGCAGAAAAAACAACGACAAATGATCTGTCGTATATTGATGACGACGTTATTCTCTTCTATTTCTTGCTCATTTTCTCTTCTTGCATCTCAGTCTTGCTATAACATTTAAGCAACCTAGTAATTTCTAGTTTTTCAATGTCACACACAGCGAGCACACAAACAAGCATATAAGCACAAAGAGAAAACAAAATATAAACGCATAAATGTGAAGAAAAATAAATCTCGTGTGACTTGTGCACGCGTTATTTTTTTCTTCTTACAAATAAAAAGCGTAATCACCCGATTCTCTGTATTGCAAATTAAACGAAAATCTCTTACATGCAATCTGTATATCGTGCAATTCAGAAGCGTGTCAGAAATTGAACAAAATTAAATGAAACAAAAAAAAAACGCGAAAGAGAGTATGAACGAAAGAGTGAGTCGATTTGATTCAACGAGAGAGATAGAGAGAGAGAAAAACTCTTTGTTTGCTGCCGACCTATTTGCATTGGTATTTATTGCTGTCACACAGATGTGACTGTTATTGTTTTTCATATACAAACATACGCGACTTTGTGCATCCAGTTAGTTTTTGGCTTGTCCACACATACATTGGTCATTGTCGTTGCCGTTATTACTTGTGAGGTGCCATTTATCGAGAATCATTTTCATTGTTTTGTTCCGATAATTTGAATTTTGAAAATGAGCAAGGAAAAATGTAATTTATTATGATAACTTCCAGCTTCATTTTTTAACAGATAAAGAGAGAGCAAAAAGTGTGCAATTCCAAAATAGAACCAAAAATGAAAACAATAATAATCAACGGCAAGCGATCATTGTCTTTCACTCGGTTCTGTATTCATTGCAAATTGCCTTGTGTCGACTTCAGCCGTTTTTATTTTCTTTCATCTGTTTCGTACTTTTCTGTGTGCACTTTTTTCGCCTTTGTTTTTGTTTTCATTTCTATATGATTATTTATTTTCGTTTTGTCTGTTCCATTCCGTTCAATTCTTTTTTTATATACATCTTAATTGAAGTATAATATTTGTATGCAGATGTATTTGTGGTTACCTTGCCGCGATCTTATGCGGTCGTCACTGCCATACATACATTAAAATATTCAATAGCAATAAAAAAAAAAGCGCAGAGAAAAAACGCGTGTATTGTGAAAGAATGTGATATAAAAGAAAGAAGAATGCGAAAACACGAAATGAGCAACGATTGTATTGGTGTTATCATGACATAGACACAGTCATCATTTGGTCGTTCGCGCACGCACACAAATATAAGTGCATATTCAAGTACAAGCACACACCGTTACCGTGTACTGTTGCCGTTGGATTGTTTCTTGGCACGGTATGAGTTGAGTAATTTCTCCTGAGTCCATGCACACAATACACATAATAAAAGTCTATTAATTTTTCTACATGGAGAGAATGGTCGGCGTACACGATCGCATTCGATTCGTCGTGTGGTGGCCCATGCCGATAACAATGTTTGTGTGCACGCAACACTTCAATAGATATGTAAACGGTGTCGTTGTTTCAGTGATTATGTGAACATCGAATGGTATTGTTTATTATCAAACGGTCTGATGCGACCGCGATTTCTTCACGCTTTTTTCCATCATTTCATTTCAACTTTGCTGAATTCCAATCGTCTACATACACAAGTGATTGGAAAAAAAGAAGATAAAATCTCGTTTTACCTTCACATTGTCGTTGACTTTTTTTCACACCAAAACTAAATGATCCGATCCCAAGTGGCAGTGACCCAGTACATTGATGCTACGTTGTTTTGGTGACACAGTGTTTTTTTTTTACTTCTCATTGGTCTCACATAAATGTCGAGTGTGTGTTAATCGAATCAAGAAAACAACGATCCGACAATTATCACGTCGAGCTTTTAGCATACGTGCGCCAGTTTAATTTTGGTGGCGACAGATTTAAAGCTATTTTTGATGACAGACAAGAAGAAAAAAACGAGCTAAAACAAGTGCTCATTTATAATAATAGGCGAGAACTTTGCCATTTTGTGTTCGCCGACAAAAACGTTCATTAAATTCATAATTTAATGCATTTTCGATAGAATTCGTAACACGTATCGGGGATTTTCCTCGAAATTTCATATACGTATATTCAGAATTTTAGCAAAATCGTTTCCAATTCGACGAAATTAGTTTGAGTGTGTGCTGTAAAGTTTGATGTATCTTGGAATGTATATTGACATGTAAAAACCGACAATTTATAGAAAGTGCATAATCAGACCTATTTACGTGCTTCATAATATTTAATATGAACATTTTCATTTCGAAGAGGCAAAACAATCAATGAATGAAGTGTACAGTGGAGTTTTCGTTGCATGTGAAAAATGTGTTGGCTTACTTTTTTTATGTGATCAATGACACGTACCAAAGTGATGTGTTCACGTTGGATGAACAACAACGAATGAAATGGATGGATTCTTTCAATAATTTACCGATTCAAATGAAGTTTTTTAGCGGTACTTCCGTTGTTTGAATTCCAGTTGCAACATTAACGAGATGAGACGATTTTTATTCTGTGTTGTTGCAAAACATGCTAAACATCATCAGATAAAGAGGAAAAGAAATCAACAAAAACACATTGCAATTACATCCGAAAAGAGAACGGGAACGTTAAACGCATCGAAAAGCAAAAACTTTATATTTTACACACATCGTCTTGAACATTGACGAGCGAGAAATAAAGAAAGAAATGATCCAGTTTTGTATGTTTCATATAAAATGTGTAAAAGAAACTATTAGCTCAACGAATCGATCGAACAATAAATTATTACGATTCTACCCACACACATCGATACTAACTCACACACTTGAAAATCAATATATATATTTATATTTAAGTCGAACAAACTCGGTGAATATTTTGGTTCTTCTTCTTCAATTTCGTTGCGAGTTTTCAAGTTTTGTTATGATGAAAATTGAATGAGTCGACTGATGAAGAAGAAAGTCATTAAAAGCACTTCGTGTTAAATTACATTATATATCAGCAGTCAGTGAACCGTTTTGTTTGTATCGTTCATCATTATTATTGATTACAAATAATAAATAGAGCCAAACCGATAGTGCCGGTTTACACATACGAATTCAATTGAGACATTTTCTACTCAACAAATGAAATCGTTAAGATGCCGATTGCATTCGAATACACATCGCTGGATAATCTGGCTATTGATGTGAGTATAGTGGATCTTGTTTTAATTTTACCAAATATAAAAAATAAACACGAAATTCGATGAATTATAAATTCGTATAGTGGATCTTCTTTGAATGCCATAAATTGCAATGCATAAGGTTTTCTTTTAATGCCATACATTTCTTGGAAGTGAATAAAGCGTTGCAATATGAAATTCTCTGTATCTAAATCTGAATATATTCGGTGTTGGACGATTGTATTTGTGCTTTTACCAACTTACTCGAGGTCGAAATTATGTTAAAGGCTTCTTACCTCATTTAAACTTATATGTGTCGAATGAGTTTTATGTTTTCTCTTTATATTCTCACCAAAGTAAAACATGTATGTGTGTTCCTTGAGAAAATGGTTGCGTCATTGGTCGTTTGATTGAAATTGGTTCGGTGATACCAGATTTCGAAAATGGGATTAAAATCGTCTTCCGTTTGAAGAATACTTCACAACTCATTTGCATTGCATTGAGAATGATATTAACCTAGATTATTTGTTCGCATCTAACTTTGTTCAAGAATTTGTATATTTTCTTTGAACATAAGTCTTTCAACACTAAAATTTGTTGTTGTTGAAAATTAGCTGTTCTTTATATTCATGGAAAGTAAAGAGGACAATTGTGATCGATGTCATGGAAACAATATTAAAGAAACGTCGGTTGTCATAGTTCCTGCAACCCACGCACATACATACACTGATAAGTGCACGTTCATACATCTCCTTATTAAATGCATTCAGCAATTATTGCCATACAATTTAAAGAATAAATTGATTACGATTGATTACAGAAACTATTGCGCTGTCACGATGAAACTATTCTCATTTATTAAGATTCCACAAATTTGCCCGTAAATAATATCAGCAACAGCAACAAAATTCGATGAAATTGCTAATGGCAACCATACATCAATAATATAAAATTTAATAGCAGAGAGCGGTTCACGTTTATTGCTCTATGGCTCTATCGAGTCAGAAGCTCAGAATTGAAGTCTGTGAAACTTTAGCAACAAATCACTTTTACCTCCACTTTTTTTCTCTCTACTCCTCCACCTCCTCCGCTGCTGCCTTCTTCTACTTTTTCATCCAGCTCTCGCATTCGTTTCATATATTTTCCAATTCAGGTATTGTTCAAATGAATTCCGCTTTCTCGTCGGCCTTGTACAGTCTCGATAATTCCGTTGCGCTTTGTTTTCCCAAGTCAGTGGCATTTGGCATAATGCATGTGAATGTATATAAATCTCTTTCACTCGCCTGACTCAGCAGCAAATCATAAGCGTGAAACGCCTCCACGCAGCTATCATTAATTGTATCAAGAAAATGCAAGAGAGAAACAGAATAAAAGGATCACATTCAGGTCGTGCGAATTATACACATGTCAAAGAACGAAAGATATAGTGAATTATTATAAAATGCCATTTGTCTGTCCATATTCCTTTGGTTTTTTCCATCCATCTATCCCCGCTCTCCGGCCGCTCATTTTCATCGATGCTTTTTTTTATTATTCATGTTGCGAATCAGTGTCCAAGCCCACGTGACACTTTAGTATGATGAAGCAATTTTTTTCCTGTGTGCATTTCTTTCAATGCATAAACGTGTTTTCAATGCATAGTACTTTTTTTCTCGACGTTCAAAACCAATATTTTTTTAACGGAAATCAATACATCTCTATTGAGCCAACGGTATATGGGCATTAGATTTATTCGAGAAAGACGTCGGTATATTCATGTTCCGTTTCTATCGACTACGACTTGAGATAGATGCAATGCCCACGAACGATACCACGCATTCTATATTTGTGTTTGGCGTCCTATTTTCAATTTTTTTATAATTGTTTATACTCAAACGCCTACAATGTCGCGTTGTGTGTGTGCATATAAAATTCATTTCAGTCGATTGCCACCGTTGCCGTCATCTTTGTTGACACCGCCGCCGCCATCCATTCAATATATATCGAGAGCTAAATTTTCACAATGCACAATGTACCGCCCGTCGTCAGCGCTCACTATGTTCAGGTATAATCATTTTCATTCGTCGCAAATGCATTCAGCGCTTCAAGCTGTTTTCTGAATGAAGAGCAAGGAGATTTAACGAAGACAAACATATGTCATCAATATTGTTTATGCTCGTTTTGTACCGATTGCAAGCGGATACATTTAAAACCACACATGAACAGATTCGATGATAACTTATCCGTTTTGACTTCCGACCGATCGGTTTGTTTCTTTTTATTTTTCCTTATAGTCAAACATAATTATTTCATGGCGAAAAATGAATACACGTTTAACTCACAGATGAACAAATTTGTCCAACGAAAAGGATTATACGGCGAAAGAAATTTCCACACAAAAAAAAAAACAATAAAGAATTATTATTATTCACGGTAGAGGCATGCAACCTGACTGTGGCCTGAATGAAAAAAATTAAAGATATATACGCAATATACACCCAGCTATATTTGTGTGACTTGAAATATTATATGGAACACTCACACAATCGCTTCCAATAGTACTATGCACTGGCTTCGTCGTTAAAAAACCATAAATGTCTCGTATTAAATGAATGAAGCGTTTTTCAACGTTATAGCAAAGACCATGGAACTGTGTCATGGCTATTGTTTTTCCATATTACAAACGCAAATGTATAACGTTAGTTTAATGACAGAAAGTCGTAAAGTAACTAAATTCCTTTCAACAGGAATGATCCAACGCAGACACACACACACACACACGTCACTTTCAATATCGTTTCGTTTACTCGATGGAAAACAGTTTCATTTAACTTTGTTTTTATAAATCTGTGCAACATATCAACTTCATTTTGAATTTTATGTGCATAGAACTTACTCGTTCATTGTTCTTCTTGACTTTTCGTCAGCAAACTAAAGCTTAAGTTTTAGAAACTTTTTCTTGTTCAAATCTTCTTCAACTCGCATTCACTGTTGAATATTTAAATTGAAGGAAGATGTTGACTTTAATAGATGATGCATGAACAGTCACAGCATATGATTTATGGCAATCTCTGTGCTTTTTATAATAAAAAGATGTGAATTCCACTTCACGAAGGATAAATAATTAATAGACTATGGCAGTTGAATTGTGATGCAAAATCATCATTTGCAGCATGAAGAGAAAAGCTAATTACCTTGCAAAATGTAAACAATTCAATGGTTTGACATTGTGTAATCATGCAGTGATGGTGGAGAGAAAAGTGGAATAGCTTTCGAAATGAATGTTATTAACTGACAATGGCATGAAAACAAGATGTCAATTATAATTAGAAAGTGACACTTCATCAATTGGATGCGTTCAATTAAAAATTGACCATACAGTTATTGTGGCTCGCTTGATATGCCACCATACAAGGGAATGAATGAAAACCAGCTCATTGTGTGTATCTTATCGGGTAAGGATTTCATTTCGCAGCCACAAATAAGCATCAAATTCAATGTAGACACGAATTTATTGGATGAAATAAACTGAATAAAGGAAGATAACTTGTGATAGGTGTACCTAGTTTTCTTTTCTTCTGGTGCAAAATTGAATCTTTATTCTCTGCACACATGACACATATGATATGCCATTTTCCCGTGCACAATATCATTAATGTGTGCATCTGTGCGCCCGTTTTGAAGGATGTCACTTGCACAAGATAAAACATGTATGTTCTGTTACTTTTACTTTTGTAGAAGATTCTCTCTTCGTCACATATCTCAGCAGGGATATGTTTCTCGGTGGAACTGTGCACGATATGCCATTGAGTACATTGCCTTGCATGCAATTCTGTTAATCCTTTAGATTGCATGTTCTAAATTATTTGAAAATTACAAACTCGAGAGAGCAACAGCATGAAACCAGATGCAACACAAACACACATACACTCACACGCTGGTTGACATAAAGGTTTTACTAGAAAAAATAATGCTTTATCGTATGCATATGCAATGTCTTCAACGAAAGTTGAAAAAAAAAATGCAATGAAAGTAATGGAAAAAACTCACGATGCGATTGAAATACAACAGAGCTGATCAAACTTATGTATGAATTGAAGACATTGTTGTGCTTTCTGTTGAAATGCTGTACATGCAATGAGAGAAATAAATCAATTTAAGACACGCAAAAAACAAACCGCTCAACCAACCTCAGCTACATTTTTTCGCATATTATATACGAGTGTCATCCATTACTGTGAGCAAATTTTCATTTTATTAGCAATCAATTTGGATGTGTTTTTATTTATCATCAGGCTTTTTTTTTATGTTCGTTCGTTTAGTTGTTTATTTGTGTGTCAAGTGTGGCGTCAGTGCTCCAAGATAATTTCAATTTCATGCACGTCATATTGCCGCATTATCATTGACGGAGAGAGTGAAGATTTACAGTCCTAATGGATGAACTAGAGAAAGACAACATCATATTTTATAGAAAGAAGAAGAAAAAATTGTGAAATTAATTACAAGACAAGCGATTGGCAGCAATGCGTCAACTTGAATACTAAATCAAAAACAAAAACGAAAATTGCAATTGACATTATTCATTTTTTGTTGCTTCTTCGAGCGAATGGTGAAATATTCGATGTGAGCGCATCGCCTGGAATGGCTGGAATCGGAAGAATACCAAATAGATGGCCAAAAGGTCATCGCTTCACATGATTGAGTTTATCTCTCTAATGCGGCTGCCACACTCAAAATATGACGCTCATTGTTTTCGCTTTACTTGCTACATTTCTTTGGTTAGAGCAAGAGTTCAGAGTCTGCTGAGATTAAACGCACTCAAAAATACATCATTTGCTATTTTTAATTCATTTACGTTCGGCTCAGTTTTTCTCGCAAAGTGTGAGACCATTTATTTTTTGTCACATTTCAAACAACTATTATAGCGCCATTCAACACGGACATTTGTCATTTGCAAATTGCAATTAAACTTGTCAGCAGAATAAAATGATACCTACAGTATATACCTCCAGGATGCATTTAAATCGAGAAATACTATACGTTTTGAATAAAATCAAATGATAACAGAAGAAAAGAGCAATAAACAAATTGCATCATCAGCACACTACATAAATAAATCGACGGCGAAAAAAGCTGCGAAAACAGTTTTCAAACGTGATCGAATCGTAATCGAAAAAGCGAAATTGTGCAAAACGAATGTCATAAAAATTGAGATGCAATCGTGAAATTTTACATTGTTGCAACCGTTGTTGTTAACGATAATTTGTTTTTTTTTCTGAAAACTTTTTACAATTTATACGATGCGATAGAGAAATCAGATTGAATACATGTTCAACAAATTATATTATACATATGGCGTGAACTTTCTGATAAAATAAGCCACATCTTTTGAAAACAACAAAAAAAAAGAATGGTTTCTTATCAAACCGCAAAGTATTTCAAATGGGAATTTCCAAAGAAAAACAATATCGAATAAACAAAACCAATAAAATGCGGCTGCTGCTGCTGCTGCTTATCCTCATGTGGTGCACTCGTGCACTTCGCCACTGTTTGCTCATTTCGGATTTTGATTTCGAGTGCAACCAGTTTGCAATCAACTTGAAATCAAACAATGAACAAATTACAAAGTAAAGACAATTACGGAAGGTCAGTTTCCAACAATCGTACAATCACATACGAAATGATCATTTATTGAGCATGTACAGATACTTCTATGTACATGACGTATTTTGTTTAGTTTTCAAGTCATTGTATTTATATTGTACATTTTAAGCGCCTGCCTTTATTTGCATTCAATGTAAAAGTGTGTAAAAGAGAGAGAGAGAGAGAGAGAGAGAAAAAGTCCGTTCCCTTGAATTTGATTCATCTGACTGGCATAAATATCTATAAATAACTCTATTAAATGTTTTACAAATGCCGTAGGAAAATCAATCACGGAAGTAATATCAACGTGTACGTGTGAAAGTTTTACCGGCAATATACTGATACCTGTGAACAAAAAAAATGGAAAGAGATTGTAGAAAGTGTATGTGTGTTTGTCAATTGTGTCACGAGCATTGATTAATTTACACTTATTTGAATTTCAATGGCAACTATGGCTCATGAAAAATTAGAAGAAAATCAATCGGTTTGAATCATTAGTCGATGTCAAGCACTATATATCCATATAAGCCATGACGTGAATAATCACCATTTATATTTTTAAAAGATTCAATTTTTACTCCAAAAACTATTATGAATTTGGAAATTGATGAAAGAAAAACACAGACACACAGATTTTGTGTGAACACGTGCTCACGTTAAATAAATTTATTGCAAATTCAAGGTGAGAATGCCATCTGGATTTTTTTTATATTTTGGTTAATTTTTTTATCAGCAATTGTGTGCAAATGTCGTGTATCAAATTACCGGGAGACAAACAAACATTTATGGAATCTCATAATTGGAGCAAATATAAGATTACTCTGATATTTAATCAGACGAATCAACAAATGCTCGCTTCGAGTACCATATAGTAGCGTAGTTTAATATTGATACATGTAATAATTAATAGCCATCAGTGCAAACATGCCATTTAACGTCATACTAAATTATATGGTTTGGAGAAGAGAAAAAAAATATAATCGAATTGATGCAATCAACACACTGAATCAAAATCAGACAGATTCATGTCGGCTGCATCAGGCTGCTTTTTTTATTCTTCGTTTCAATATATATATATGAACAAGGTTGTTAAAGGTTAACTGGCTCACGTATTTTGATGCACCATACGCACTTCGTGCACATTTATACATTTTTTCCTCTAACGATCTGACTACAAATGCATTTTGTCATTTTCTCGCTTTCGTTCATTCTACTTTTTGCACGCTCTTTCTTCCCTCTTGCAAGCATACACACATATAGCCGTAATTGCAATTTAGAAAGCGAAACTGTGAATGTCGTGTGTGTACGCGAGGTGAGCTGTTGATATCAAGGCCGCATCGAAACTCGCTGACTCATATCACGCATCAAATTTGTTTCCTAAAATAAACTCAAACACAAAAAAAATCGCGTAATTCATGAGTGCTCGCTCTCTTTCTCTTTTATCAAAATTAAAAATGCATTTCATTACTAATTTTACCGATTCGACTAATTGATAATAATAAATAAATGTACATTTTCAATTTCCGCTGAATTGTTTTTCAATACGCTCCCGGAAAATGATTGTATTCATTTGAATTTTATGAAAATGACTTTTACAGAAAATTTAAATGATGCATGTGTTTTCATCTCCATCATTGCGAAAATTCGTTTGCAGTCAAAATGAATCATTTATGTGATTCAGTTCAGTATTGATTTGAATACGTTGAGCAAATGCACTCTGATTGCATTTAAAATGATAGAAAGAGTTCCCAGCCCAACGGAAAAGAGAGAAACCGAAAATCTATTCAGCTTTTAAATGTAATTAAATAGAGAAAAAACGACATTTTAAGTGAAAACATAAACTGTAAATCAAATACATAGCATATGGCGAAACAAACGAAGTTCATGTGCATAAAATATTGTAAATTATGCATGAAAAGTAAAATAAGCCAATGTCTGCACATGTTTTACAAATATAACAAATCAATCTGAAATGGAAAGCATACGTTTATTTATAGCACTGAGATAATACCAAATTCTATTTTACGCCATGAAATCTCAGATATTCCGCATCGAGTAATGGTGTATAATTTTCCGAAATCCATTTCACTTGAGTTAATTGACGCCTTAACAACAATCCAAAACCATCTTCCCCGCAACATTTAAGCTCACGAGATGAATTTTATCCATCGCATTTCGAAAATACTTGAAGTGTTATGATTGAAAACGGTACATAGTCGAGCTTACTATCATTATGTTATATTTCAGTTGCGTTCGTTAAATGAAAAAGATGTTTCGAATTATACAAATGTTACGTTATTTACATGCTTGTAATCAGAAAACAGTAACAAATGAACACACGAAGAGTTCACAGAGGAGTTCAGCAACTATTTTCCAATACTTCTTATTATGTATACATGTATCAATTGCATCTTATGCGTTGAATAAATCGTTGTAATTTTTTCCAAACAAAAGAAAAACTTGCAAAACTAAATGCGCTATTTATACTTCTCACCTCTGACTTGTAACGTTCGTCGGCTCTTTTTTTTAACTCCCTTTCGCTTCGATATAATTAGCATAATTAAATAGTAATTATTTCATTATTTTTTATTTATTTTAAGTATACCGGCCACTTTTGTTGGATTTATTTTTATACTCGACGCTTTTTTAAACACTCTGACTCTGGCAATGCAAATGAAATTCGTTCATTTTATGATTATAGCTACGTTTTTTTTTTGTTTAAAAAACGAAACGCCCAGATTACCCGAATTTATCTCTGGTGTGAAAGAAATTGGCCCAGTTGTGATGATGTCATATATATTAATTTTACAGAAATGTATAAAATCGTAGCCAAAAATAAGAATAAAGATACTATGTTTGAAGCAATATCACCGTCAAATGCAATCTCAAGTTAGCAATTTTTTTCTGGATTTGATATTTTCCGTTTGCTTTTCAATTTTTGGTTGAAACTGATTACTACAAAAATGTCTACACCAGACACCGAAGGAATTTTTATACTTCATCAAATGTTGTGGCTGCAAAATAATTTTTTGTCCGTTTTTAAATGATTTTTTTTATATTTGTAGTAAATCCTTCGATCAACGTGTACTCATCTTTTTTCCCTTTGCATTGGCCGCAAGTTTTACTCGATAGAATTGACTACATCGTAAAATATATTGACATGAAAGCGAGCCATTCATCCATATAGCAACGAATTACGTAATTTTACACCGAAAATTCGGATGTTTTTTTGTGTTGTATGTTTGTTTCGACGGGTTTGTTAAAATTTGAAATTCATGGAATTGAGTTCTGAAGAAATAAAATGTATGTGGTTTTTAGCCTCGATTTTTTTTTTGTTCAATCACGTGGAACTGTAAATCGAACGAAAGTAAATGAATGTATATATAGCAATTTAAATGTGGTGTTCAGTTAATTCTTTCACCCTTATGCAAATGTGGCGTTGATATTTTTTGTGTGTGCAATTTTTCTTCGTTTCTTTTCATTTTCGTTTATATTGTTTTCGTTTGTTTCTTTTGGGTCAATGTATTGCTTACAATAACCTGTATTTTTAATTCATTCCATTCCTTGATCGGCGCGTACATTTCGTATGGATGAATTTCGTTAACAATTAAAAATCGACTCAGCAATTTAGGCAATTTTATTGATAGAATTCGATTTGGAATATAAATGGGAAATTTGACATTTATTGACGGCACAAATATGCAGTTAAACTGGATTTAAAGCGATCAAAAACTAGAGTGAAAAAAAACATTTGATCAGCTTAGTCATAACAATCGAATGGTGTTGATTTATCGAACAAGCCAACGTCAATCATTAAAAAAAGAAATTAACCTCCGCACACAAATACATTCACGAAACAAAAAATATCTCCATGCTGCCCCACGGCAATACACACATATTTCAATTAATAAACAACTAAAACACATAATTGCATGTTTTTTCTCTCTTCTTCATGCCAAACAACACTGAGAAGAAGAAAAAAAAACGCGAAGAAAGTGTCTGACACAAAATAACAATCTCGTTAAATATTTAAAAGCATTGGTTCAGTTTAAACTTGACTAACCGTACAACACGTAGAACAACTATATTGAAAAATATGCACCTGTATATGAACACCTGAAGTGAGTAAAAAAAGGAGGAAAATACCAACAGAAAATAAGAAATTTTATACCGAAATGGAGAAAAAACCGTTGATGGATTACTCGATTTAAAATTAATAGAAGGTCAGCACTGTTAAATTGCTTTTCGTGCTCACTGTGTGACAACCAATCAGTAAATTGTTTTGCAAGCGTGCGTTTTTTTTTCTCTCTAAAACAAATCGTTCTTTGCGGTTTTGCCATAAAACTTGGTGTCGATCAAAAAGTGTTTTGATTACTTTGTCATTAACGGTTTAAAAGCAACTCAAACACGTACACAATGTGCAACTCAACTTTTGTTGCCCCCTTTTTCATATCAACATTTATTATGTCATTGCTTGTTTTGAAGCTAGAGCGAAAGGTTCATCATACCGACGTGTTATCAGCGATGTCTGTATGTTTACGTTGACACAAAGTATTTGCATTGGATTAGAGTGAAAATGTTATTAAATAGGTGAAGCACAACGCATAACGAACACACACACACACACACAAAATGCCATTACTTTAATTGTTGCTAGTGATAACGATAAAATAACATCAATTCACTTATATATATAACGCGAACGCGACATCAAACCGATCATCGGACTAATGAATAATGCGTTGGCCCAATACGAAACAAACCCATATTAAGGGAATTGATGGAAAATTAAAACAAAAATGCAACCGATTATATTCCGATTTATGATTATATTTAGATGTACTTGTTGCACATATAATTTCATGTTTCTCTCTAAGAAATAGAACTGAAAAATTATATATAAATGTTGGTTGGGAAAAAGATTTGATTAAAATTTCATTCTTCGATCCTAGATAAAATGAATAATCGACAGTTTGGTTTTAGACCCATTCGATTGCCTATGAATGGCCATCAAAGAGTACCTCGTAAGTTCCTGACAAATTTATCTCTTCGTTTTCGTCTTCGTATTCGTCTTCGTATTCGTCTTCGTATTCGTCTTCGTATTCGTCTTCGTATTCGTCTTCGTATTCGTATTCGTATATATATATTGGTTTTGGGTAAAAAAGTTTTAAATCAAATCATTGATTTGTGATTTGTTTTGTTGATTTTCAAATCATTTGATCTCAAATCTAAGAGCCCTGGATTGCATAATATGCCCACGCATATTGCAATATTACCAGTAGGTGGTGCCAGCATATGCTATATTGGGTAACCCTTTTCGTATCTACGCAGAGAGATATATTCAAATCCAAACCATCGCCATTTTTGATGTTTAAAAAGTGTCATTTTGCCTAATGATCCTATGAAAAATTAGACTCAATAAGCAAAACAAACTTCCAGTTGTCATTTACATAACCTTATTTTCTCAGTGTTTAATATACGAGATCCATATAGGAAGCAATGCATATTCAACTCTTTGTTAAAATACAAGGTAAATGCGTTCAGATTCTATTTTCATGTTAATAAATAAGTTAAAATAGGATATATCATAAGAAAGAACGTTTTTATCATTGAGGACTTTTTTGATTTTGGAAAATTTAAAGTGATTCAGGAAGATTTGAATATTTTATCGTTGTGCCTACGAGGGCTGTCTTTTATTTATTGAGCCTTGACGATATTAGTCCCTTGTGGGAAATTACTGACTGACTAAACAGTTAACTAATTTGGGACGTTTTTGGCTGAAGCCAACTGAGATTGAAGTTGTTTTAAGTTGATGACTTCTTTTTGTTCCCGAGCGTGAAGAAAAAACTACATGGTCAACGATTTTTGACACCAGAAGAAGCAGTTGATACGTTCAAAACACACGTTTTTGAGATATCTCTTTCGGAGTGGCATGAATGCTATGACAAATGGTTTCGTCGAATGCGAAAGTGTATCGATCATCACGGAGAATATTTTGAAAAACAATAAAACCATTTTCAATAATAAATTATTGTTTTTTCTTCATTAGGCTCAATAATTAAAAGACAGCCTACGTATCCCCTAGATTGATTGGTGTACTGTAGTTTGTATATATAGTAGTTAGTTTATTAACGCGTCGAAAAAAGTATATAGAATGGATCGTTTATATATTAGTTAGTTTAACACACATTTTGGAAGCAAATAAATCAAAAACTTATTTTTAAAATTAAAGTAGTTCGACCAGGCGCCATTCAAGCCCAACCTGGTGGTATACAGCAACCACCGATACCGCCACCACCGATATTCCAACCACACATATTTCAACCACCGATACCGCAAGCACCGATACCAGCACAACCATCACCATCATCATCATCATTATCATCATTATCTGTACCAACTCCACCAACTCCACCAACTCCACAACCTCCACCACCACCTATTCCAACACCTCCATCACCTCCAGCACCACCAATACCCATTATTATTCCACCATCAACATTTCCTTTCGCGGCATTAATAGAGAACCAGCAATTAAAATTAGAAAATAAAAGATTGCGAAGACAAGTGGTAATCAAATCCTTCCTACTAAATTTCTGTTTTAAATAATGCGTGCCAAGTTTTACTACATAGAAAAATTGCGTCTATTATAGAAAGTTGTCATTTTATTGCACGCCTAATTTCGAAATCTAATTTCTAAATCTCTCATTCAAATGTTTTTTTTTTTTCACTTAGAACGAAAACAAAAGAAAAAATTCAAGCGATCGCGAACATCCACCCAAAAAAAGACGAGACTTCGACGAAGCTGGTTCATCCAGCCAATAAATTGACAAGATTAAATAAAAAATCGCTCAAAAATTTAGTAGGGAATACACCATAACACAAATAAGTAGGGAATTTCAATTAATGCGATTGTATTGGCCGTACACATATGAAATAAAATCACTGTGACCATTTGACCCGTAACACAAACAAGTAAGCTACAAAACGTTCACTACATTGAACGATTCAATTACAAAATAGTTGTTGAATTTAGCTCATCACTGATTATGCGTTGAATAACATCGTCAATAAGATTTGATGTGTGAGAGCTAAACGAACTGTATGAATTCAAGTGAAAAAACCCTCAGCATTTCATTTTAATTAATCAATTACTGTCGGAGTTGCGAATGATGTCCGTTTTAACCTGAAATATTCACTTGCATTGATAGTTTGTTGTTCGAATCAATAATGAAAAAGTTGTTTATACAAGTCGCGATTAAATTGAAAAAAATTTCAAATGTTTGTTTCCTCATTTAAACATTTACCGTTTTATTTTTGCTGTATTGAAAACGACACTTTTTTCCTCATGAAAAAACTGATTTTTTAAATTTTTTTTTTTTTTTTTTTAAACAGAAAGTCATAATGGAGGGAGATGGTTCACCGTTATCTTCATTGTGCATGGTTCGTGCAGCGGAATTATTTCCTAAACCAGAACCAGAAAAAGAAGACGAATCATTAAAAGTCCCTTTCACCGAATGTAAGTTGAACTAAAAAAAATATTTCCTTTGCTGTGCGCAAAGAATGTTCTTGAAGTACAGTACGTTTTTTATATAGAGTCATCGATTCTTTAGACAAAAACACATACATTTTATTTAGTATCTAAGCTACGGCGCACACAATCAATATTTAATCCAGTCACCGTCTTTCTCGACCACACGGGCACATCTTTTGGGCATATTTTGCTCAAATTTTCAGCATATTCGCGTTGAAAACCTTTCCACTGGCGCTGAATGAATGAACTGAGCTGCTTCAAATTGCGGTGTGTTTTACCACGAAGCCTTGCCTTAATATAAGCCCAAACATTTTCGATCTGATTGCAATCGGGTGACTGTGGTGGCCAGTTCATTTGTTTAATGTCATTTTCCTCCTTCCAGCGGTGCTGAGACCACTTTTGTGTTTTGGATCGTTGTCTTCTAATCGAAGCCAATTTGAATTGCCGTTGCCATGGAACTTCTTGGCGTTGGGTAACAGTGTCGATGAATAAAGTTGGTTCATCCTCACGGCGTTTGGAATGCCCGTGAATACGGTCAACTTTTCAAAACCAGCTTCACAGAAGCAACCATAAGCATGGACCTTTTTCGGATGCTTTACCGTGCGAATGACCACTCTCTTTTCGGCTCTAGACTAGGCATGGGTAGTTGCTATTCAGCAGCCAAAAGAATGACTCGTCAGTGTATATAACTTCGCTCCAATCTCTTGTTGAATTTTGCATTGCCCAGTCAATGCGTTTTTCTTCTGGTTTTCAGTCAAAAGTAATTTCTTCAATTTACTGCGATAACGAACACCGGCCACATCTAATCTTTTCTTGACAGTGGAGCGCGAGACGTCTAATTTAAGACGTCGTAGCCGTTCAACACCTTGGCTCAGCGACATACCTGGATTTTGATCGAACAACTTGACTACCCGTGGCGAGGAAGCTCGTTTGGCTTAACATTGGGTCGATCATTCACGTTTTTTTCGTGCTTATACTGCTGGATTCACTTTGTTACGAACCCTCTTGACTTTTTAGTGTGTTTTGTCACTTTCACTATTGACCATTTTGGTCCAAACTGGTGCAAAAGTAAAAAACTGCTTCAAAACGTTTTGAAAAATGTTTGGAATTCATGTTTTGATTGCACAACAAACACTGTACTGATTTGCGAACTGCCAAATTTGTTGTGCGTCGTAGCTTAGAGTGCCATCTAGCGACACCAAAAATATTTTTAAGATATTTGAAATTTTTGTCAAAAAAATCGATGAATCTATATAAAAAACCTACTGTAATGAAAAAAATCCATAAAATGAATGTGTGCATAAAATATCCCATAAAATATTTTACATTGCAATGCAAACCGTATAAAAATCAATTCTAAATTCCGATATTCTTGGTGTATTTTCAGTGTCCGGCGAGTTTGTGCGTTATATTGGACGAACTGATGACGGCATATTAGCTTTATCAAATTATAGAATTTGCTTGAAATCACAGACATCAGCACCTGAAACCGAAATCTCAATACCGCTTGGGGTTATTGAATATGTTTCTGTACGTGATTTATTTCAATTGGTGGTCAGCTGTAAAGATGCATCTACGTTTAGGTGAGTAAACAAAGAAAAAATGAAACGGATTTAACGAGTACAAGGTGATATATTCGATTTTTCTTCCACAGATGTACATTTCCCTCATCAGAACAGGCGTCCGAATGGCAACGAAGAATAACATTGTTCGTTGGTGTTCCAACAAGTTTGGAAACATTATTTGCATTTTCGTATTACGCTTGGGCATCAGAACAACTACCAAATCCAGACAATGAATGGCTGGGCCGCATGCAACGAGCCAACAATTATGATGAAGATTTTCGACGAGAAGTTCGGCGCTTGGAATTCAATACATGTGCATGGCGAATATCAACGGCAAATGTTGATTTTAAATTATGTACATCGTATCCACGTCTTTTATTAGTTCCAATGTGCATCACCGATGAAATATTAACAAATGTGGCCACATTTCGAAGTGCACGACGTATTCCGGCCGTTGTTTGGCGACACAAGGCATCCGGTGCTGTGGTCGGACGATGTAGTCAACCGGAAGTCGGGTGGTTGGGATGGCGTAACCCCAAGGACGAACAATTGCTGAAAGCAATCGCCGATGCGTGTGCATTTGATGGTGGTGAAATAAGCAGACGACATACAGCAAATGTGAATAATACAAGTGAAACCAGCAGTACCGATGAAAGTCATGAGGAGGTTGTATTGGACGAAGTGAAGAAAATTTTAATCGTTGATGCACGATCTTATGCATCTGCTGTGACAAATAGGGCACGCGGTGGTGGCTGTGAATGTGCTGAATACTATCCATGTGCGGCGATTGAATTTATGAACTTGGGCAATATTCATGTGATAAGAAAAAGTTTTCATGCTTTGAGAGCACTCGCTGCATCACCAACCGATTCACAGAGTTGGTTTACCGCCCTGGATCGAACGATGTGGCTATCACATTTAGCTGGTTTGATGCAATCGTCAGTGCGAATATGTCATGCAGTCGAACGTGAGGGTCGTTCGGTTATCGTTCATTGCTCCGATGGATGGGATCGAACACCACAATTGGTATCAACTGCACTGCTATGCCTTGACCCCTACTATAGGTAAGATATTGTTATTGTTTTTTAAAGAACTCGAAAAATTACCGAAACAAATGTCTCATTTTCCGAATAGAACCGTTGACGGATTCCGAGTTCTAGTCGAACGAGAATGGTTAAGCTTTGGACATAAATTTGCCGATCGAATTGGTCATGGGCCTGGATCCGATGAAACAAACGAACGATGTCCGGTATTTTTGCAATGGTTGGACTGTGTACATCAAATACAAAAACAATTTCCATGTAGTTTTGAATTCAGCATGGCCTATTTGGTATGTATAAAGAAGGAAATCCCAATGCGATGATTGGAAATTAAATGTCTCTCTTTGTGTATTTTTATTTTGCAGATAAAATTAGCGCAGCATGTATTCTCGTGTATGTTTGGCACATTTTTGTGTAACACATACAAAGAACGGGTCGAAGCATCAGTATTTGATCGCACGTATTCAGTGTGGCCTTTTCTGTCTGGACCGATGTACAAAAATCCACTGTATATACCAAATCGTGAGCAAGTATTGTGGCCCGCATATCATATAAGCAATTTGTCATATTGGGCCGAAGTGTATTCAAGTAGTTTTGGTAACCAAAATCAAAGTGATAGCTCGATGACAACAAGCATCTCACCATCGGCACCAGTCGCAGTGGCAACGGCAAGCGTTGGCACATCAATTGTAACACCGAGCACAAATGATGTATCCAATTCGGAGCCACGTAGCCCAATGATAAAAACACGTTCATATGGTGATTTACAAAATTTACAAACAACCGGATGCAATGGCATTTCAAATGGAATGATTCGTCGTTCAAGTGATCCAAATATGACTGCAGATACGCAGTAAGTATTAATGAGCAAAAACCAAAAAAGAATTTAAAAAAAAGAAACTTGTCTTGTTTCTTTTCTCTTTGTGTTTCCACAGTTTCAATATGAATTTATCGAATGAGCCGTCAATCGAAACGTTGCCCGAATTTTATGCCAACGGAGCGAATGTAGTCGATATGAATGTGATAAATGATCAAACGATTGCAAATTTTTGCAGTGATACAGTCCGTGAATTAAATAATTTAACCGAAGAATTACAACAGACAGATTTGGGCGAGATTTACATCCGTAGCAATCATCATGAGAATAGTAATCAAATCAATAGTTTTAGTAATAGAATTATGGACAGAGCATTAAGTTGCAGCAGTAGAAGTGTTCATGATGATGGAATTGCAAGTGTTCAAACTTCAAGCGAAGGTTTTATAAATAGTCAATCAAATGCTCATTGTTCCATCATCGATCATAATTATGCGATTCCGAATCATCACAATGGTACTGTAATTTCAAATAAATTCCGTACTGAAACCGAGATTGGTAATATAAATTGTGATGTCGTTGATTCTAGTCCATTTTATACTCAATTCAATAAACATCATTTAGAGAATAATTTGGACGACAATGAGATGAGTAGGGTGTCACGAACAGAGAAACCGACGCACGCCAACGGTAGAGACAACGGCAGAGAAAGTAGTGAGGGTACAAGAGAAGATGACTACCGTGTTGCCTTGTGCATGTTACAAAGTGTCGATTTAAGAGGTTAGCGCACCATTGATACCATCTTTTGAAATGGACTTTTTTTAATTGTTTTTTTTTAAATTATTATCCAACAGACACATCACCACTTTCATTCTCACCAATGAATGCACAAACACAATGGCATGGCAATATCGAAACCAGCACTGACACCTTAGTTCCTGTTGATACATTAAGTTCTGATTTGGCCGAAGATCAATTGCGTTCGGAGCTATCAACCGCCATTATTTCACAGTCAAGAGATTTAGCGACATGTGAAAATGGCATCGAACTGGCACGAAATAGCATTTTACCGGAGGTTTATGTAAAGTCAAAATCCCTTCCAAACGGTGCGAGTGCATTAAATACGATGGATGAAAGCATTTTAATTCATCCCGAACAAAATCGAATGGACATTTCAAATGGCGTTAGTCGCAATGAGTCAAATCAATCAACTACTGTGCCAAATGGAAATATGTCGTTGTATCGACGTAGGCGTAATTCATTCAATTCAAAGCCATCACCATGGATTACTGATATGGCCACAACCACATCAAATGTTCGCTCCGACAGTGTCTCACCAAACACAATGAACAATTCAAAATTTGTACTATCAAATACATCACGTTCATTGATCACGCCCACATCAATTCGAACGATCAATACACCATCACAATCGAACAATATTTCGTTGATTTCATGTCCCGATGGATTGGCGCACGCGCTCAACGAACAAAATCTGAGACTACAACAAATTGTACTGGATCATAAGGTAAGCCACCTGGGCTTTACTTACTTTGACCAAAATCAATGTTTTTTTTTGGTATTGAATTCGAAATCTGAAACTAAATTGCATTTAAATTCATTAGAATCGAGAGGAAGCGTTACAAAGGGAGCTACAAGTATTACGATTAGAACTCATACGAAAACGAAGCTGTCCAAATTGTAGCAATGGCCAGACGAACAATGGCACAACAACAAGTGTTGTTGATGAAACCGTAAGTTTATAGGAAAATATTCTGAGTTTGTTTTACACTTTTCCTCCAAAATATCTCAAAGCACTCCATTTATTATATTCTCCTCATTTTGAAGGGATTTTTTTATGTAATTTTACAAGAAAAAGAACATAACGAGGCGGTTAAGAGAACATTCAATGTACACTATTTATTCC
This sequence comes from Contarinia nasturtii, assembly GCF_009176525.2. Lineage (NCBI taxonomy): Eukaryota > Metazoa > Arthropoda > Insecta > Diptera > Cecidomyiidae > Contarinia > Contarinia nasturtii. The sequence continues at coordinate 2,290,569 of NW_022198211.1, read as the reverse complement.
ATATACTATAGTTTAGTTGATCTTGCACCAATTTATTGTTATTACTACCAAAACTATAGTTAGGTTCAATTTATGAAACAAAATATGTGTGTTCTCTCTCTCTCTCTCTCTCTCTCTCTCTCTATACATATATAAATCCTCATGTCTCAATGTTATTCGTGTCGATAAGGATGAATTGGTATTTTCTTTAAATCTTTCGTTTCATACGAACTTTGAAATGCTATCGCATTACTAAGAACGTTTGATATTCAAAAAATTATGCAACGAATACGTAGGAAAAGTATAATTTTATTCTTGGGATTATGTTTTCCGTCTCTTTTTTGCAATTTTTTCATTTGTAGAAGATCTTTAATTTTATTTTTTCCTTTCTTTTTTTCCGTTCGTTACACCCCAAAACAAAACTGCAACGTTGCAATTTACGTGAATATTCCCATTTTGATTTTGAAAAAAATACAAATGTTGTGGGGAATGAAAAAAAAGGATGACGATGATGAATCGTTAGTGGCAAATTCTGATAATAGCGGTTCAGTGAGATCGCGACAAAGCTCTGAGGGTCCATCAACTGATGTGTTACCAAAAACATACAGTTGGGCTAGCTCAAAGTCGGCGGTTAGTTGCACCATTTTACAAGCGATTTAACTTATTTTTTTCTTCTTTGGATTATAACTTGTAGAATTTAATTGTTTTCACACGAAATGTTGCTCTCTAACTACATTTGAGTATTGGTATTATATCATATCATAAAACGTTCAGAAAGATCATGTAGAAATTCAAAACGAAGTTGAATAAAAAAAACTACTGATTTAAATTATGTTAAACGCCGGCCAAATATAACAAATGCATGTACTTCTGAAAAGCAGACGCTAATAAAATATGCATACTTTTGTATTTAAATAAAAATGTTATTTTTTTTTCATTTGGTATTATTTGAAATTGTTTGCATGAGTTAGAAATGAGTTGGCTTTTTTTGTGCATGATATTCCAACCTGTTTAGATACGCATACGTAAATAATTCCATTCTTCACACTGCACCAAACTGACCAAAACATAAGATACTTGAAAAAAATTGTTTCTTCTTATTTCATCAAATAGAATTCAATGTTTGATAACGGAGCGGAAAGTGCATCGATTTGTTCGTGGGAAGCGGTTGATGAACGAAGCGGGCCAACATCTGGTCTAAATTCAGCAAATGCATTATCATCAAGTGTTTTATGGGTGCCCGATCATGCGGTTAGCAAATGCACGCACTGTCACACGGAATTCTGGCTCGGAAGACGAAAACACCATTGTCGGTTAGTGTCAATATAGCAATTTCGTCTCTTTTCATAAAAATCAATGGCACTATAAGAAATCATTTATTCAATATTAAATTATAAAAAGTTAATTGAGAAAAAAAATTCATTTCGCAGATCATGTGGACAGATATTTTGTGCTGATTGTAGCGAGCATTGGGCAGCTTTACCGTATGAATGCTTTAGCGGTCCAGTTCGTTTGTGCGGTGCTTGCTATCAAACAATTTCAAAGGGTCAAGTAAGTTGTATCCACACTAATGAAAAATGTGCCAGAAAAGAAATCCAATAATAATATAATTTTTTTCTTTTTCAACAGAATCATGAACAAAGCCAAAATAGTACAACATATGCCCAAAGTAGTTCGATGTTATCAACAGAAAGTCGCAATACAACCCAACACTATCATACAAATGGAACGACATCGTCAGCAACCACATCATTGGAACCTTGCAAACACTCAATGAGTAGTACGAAAAATGACCAAAGTCCCACAAAAGCGACCACAGTCACAAATTGATTAACTAGACGACGCAGCTAAACCAAACTACCGTTAAATGAACAACAAATGTTCAAATTCAACCGACCGACCAAATCAATTGTCGATGTAATTTACGATCTTGGTACAAAGGGATAAAAGAAAATGAATGCAATGTATCCACAATGGATATTAGTGACATTATATTGTTTTAGAATCGCCAAAAATATGTTTATTCACTTGACCGTCTGCGATATTCAAATGAATCAATTGTAATAATTAATTTATACGTATTTTAATTTCATTTTCTCAACATAGACAAATTGTTGATATACTATATTCATCGTCAGATTGTTCAGTCGCATAAAATAAAAGAAAAACAAACATACAGAATTATAAGTGATTTTACTAAATCAGTAGGTGAGTTTGGCAGGGACTAAAATTATTGTAAATAGCTTTTGTTTGCAATTTTTTTGTGTTTTGAACTTGGATGGGGAATTTATTCAATTGATAAGGGATATTTTTGTTTTGAAGTGGCGAAATGGACAAATAAATACAATAAACAACAACAATTAGACAGATTCACACTTTTGTTGATGGTGAATATATATTAAATTGATGAACAAAGAGAAACATTGTGACATTTTGTAGGTTAGTTTGTCGAAAATAAATCGTTCTCCTTTTATGCATGATAAATTATAAAATTAAGTACATTTCATGAAATTGATAATATAAAAATGTCTACTCTATTTAATGTATAAATAAAACGTAAAACTTCAATTTAATGATTTAAAGTAAAAATGTTTGTGTTGTTTCTCATATATTTTCAACAGCCGTTTCATCAGACACAATCTTCTCTACGGGTTAAAATTGATTGTGTCCGTGTGTGGAGTGGTTTTTGGGTGGTTTCGATTCTGTGCTCATGTTATGGAGAGAAAAAAATGTTTTAAATCAAATCATTGATTTGTGATTCGTTTTGTTGATTTTCAGATCATTTGATCTCATATCTGAGAACCCTGGATCAATGTAGGAATATGATGGAGTTTTATTTTCAACCAAAAGTATGTTTTAGCGTAGATGGCGCTGATTTAAATGGACATTTGTATGTTTAGACGGTGGCGCCGCCCTTCTCAATTAAACACTGAACTGCAGCGTTTCCAATCGTTGCCCTGGATTGCAGAATTTGCCTACGGTGGCAGCATATGCTATACAGGGCTGCAGGGCTGTAATTTTCACTCTGTCAGTGCACGTGCGTCGCACACAGTGCTTGTATTTTGAATTTGCACGCACACTTATTTACAAATTTGCCAACCGCCAAAAATGTCAAACTTGTGACTAAGTGTGCGTGCACATTCAAAATACAAGCATTGTGTGCGACGCACATAGAATGTGAGTGTGCACACTACTGTGTGCGTGCACGGACAGAGTGAAAATTACAGCCCTGATGCTATTGGGTAAGCCATATCAGGACGGCCAAAACTATATGCCAATGGAAACTACATTGATATGCGTAACTTTCATTAGAAGAAACCTAAATGCCCAGTTGAGTCACAAGGGGTGAATATCCCATTGTGAAGTTACAATGAAATGGGGTATTTTCACTTTTCTACCCGAATTGAAGGTTCAAGTAGATGGAGTAAATTGTAGGTCATTGACAATGTATGGAGCCTATAGGTAATTTTTCACGAGGAATCCGAATATGTAATTAATTTCAGGGTAAGATGGCGTATGGACCCAATTTCGGGGTATTCTTCGAAATTTTCGTGAATTTTGTAGGGGGACCCCTTGAGAGTGATGGACGGGGTGCTCAATAGCCAAAATGAAATGTGCAGATAAAATAAGTCATACATGGGCACAGGGGGGGTGTAAGCCCGGATAACCCCCCTTAAATCGTCCCCTTAAATTGAAAGCGATGGCTATTGACAACCATTTTTATTGCGCAGCAAGATTTTAGTGCGAGTTGTATGTGAATAGAATGTAGGTTGTAAACACAATGCCATTTATAGAACGAATACATGCAATGGTGAGCGAGACAACATGAGACAACAACTTGCCAAGCACGATTTCGGTGACAGGGATAGCAAATTTTCACGTTTTGATTGCACCAGAGCATTTAGTGGCATGAGAATTGTGAAAAAAACCCGGATTTTTTTTTCACTTCTTATGTGCTCTATGGCAAATACAAAATATGTACGGACGTATGACAGTGTCATTTCAGCGGTCTTCCGTGTTTTTCATACAAGCCTCCCATATAGATGATGAAAAATCGAGAAAAATGATAAAAAATAATTAATTTTTTTCTTCGACTTACAAATACTATACTACTCAATTTTCTGTATCATCTGATGAAATCAGAATAAAAAAAACTCGCATTCCTTATCATCTAAATCACGATTGGCATTCGGTCACTATTTAATGGGCGTCCCGTGTACAAAAAAAAGTGACTGACTATTTTGGGACAAACTGACTGACTATTGACTGTAA
>NW_022198211.1:1999993-2281318 GCF_009176525.2 Contarinia nasturtii | reverse complement strand
ATGATATGTTTCTTTTTTTTACTCGACCGTTCAAAAATTATGCATGTTGAATGAAGAGCTTATATATTGTCAAGCCAAAAAATGTATCATTGTGGAATGAGATAGAGTGACATTTAAATCAGCGCCGTATATCGGATTTATTTCGCTTAGCAAAGGGGGAAACGCCGTACTCGCTCCTTTATTTATTTAAAAATAACAATAATTTCAATTTTTTTCCATAGATTGAACAAGAATCTAATGTAAAAAGTAATACCAATGCGACACCTACCGTAAAAATGGAAAAGGAAACTTATTTGGAATTGTAAAATTTTGGTCTGCCATAACAGCATCTTCGTTTTGCTTCTCTGTGATTGATCAAGTAAAACGAAGATGCTGTCATGGCGGACCAAAGTGCTACAATGGAGACCAACTAAGTTTCATTTTGCATTTTTACGGTAGGTGTCGCATTGTCATTACTATTTATGTACATTGGATTCTTATTTAATAGATGAAACATTTTTTTTGAAATTATTGTAATTTATAAACAAATTAATTTTTCTATAAAAAAAAATTTTTATAAAAATTTTAATGAAAAATGTTAGAAAAATATTTTATGACATGTTTTTTTTAACGGTTCAATAATTATGAATGTGTATGCATTTTAAATGAAGAGCTTATTATTGTCAAGCCAAAAAAGTATTATTGTGAAATGACAGAGTGACATTTACATCAGCGCCGTATATCGAATTAATTTCGCTTAAATCAAAAATGGTACAAATTTGTGTCACCCAACATAAACAGTGACAACCATAATGAAGTTGCTGCGTTGCCCAGCTTTCATTGTCGTCGTGCTTTGGAAATTTCAATACAATTTTGGGATACCTTCCATACAACATTTATTTCATTGTGAAAACTATAGCCTGTGCGAAGTTTCAGCTCAATAAGATATCATACAGGCATGCTGTTTTTCGTACACGCTGTTTATATACGATTCATACGATGTGTTGTTTATTCTTTTTCTCGTCATTTCATTAAAAGGCGCAGAAATGGTGCCGCACATACATTGGAACATCGAAAAAACAACTGATTCGTGTTCCCTGACTCCTAAAATACCCAGAAAACCTGTTTTTTATCGGTGTTAATTTTTCGACCGACTCCAATACTTTACCTTACAGACTAGTGTTCGGAAAAGTAAAATCGTTTTTATTATCGTTATCTTCGCTGTCGAAAATAAATCGTTGTTAATGTATAAATAAAACGTAGACATTCAATTTAATTAAAGTAAAAATGGATGTGTTGTTTCTCATATATTTTCAACAGCCGTTTCATCAGACACATTTTTGTTTATTTTTATCTTCACTACGGGTTAAAATTGATCGTGTCCGTGTGTGGAGTGGTTCAAAAATCGATTCTGTGCTCATGTTATGGAAAGAAAAGTAAAAAAAGTTACAACACACACACACCATCTGAAATCAAAATTATTTAAACCAATACTTTTTCATTTCAATATTTTATTGGAAAATTATTTCGAGTTTCTCCTAAAAGCTGTTTTTACATGATGCTTAATTAATGCTTAAAATAATTTTGAGTGGTCCTCAATGATTCAATCTAAAACAAATGATCAAAAATATATGAACACGGGCATGTGTAACACTTTATCTTAAATTTTCCGAGCTATCCCTTAAGAGGATAAAAAATTCATTTGTTTTTCCAGTTTTTTTTTTTTTTTTTTTGAAAGACCCACTCTTCAACTTGCCTCCCGTGCCCATGTATGTTATCAAACATGAACCTTATTGCGATGACTGAAAAGCAGCGAAATTTGCTTGAACTGCATTGCACATACATCACACTCATACAGACCATCGTCATTCGGTTCAAAGTTCATAGTGAAACTCTGAAAGCACAAAACAGAAATCAATCATAAAACTTCATATTTTTTATAATAGATATAATCATCACTTACTCGGGACGCAACATTTGTATGTTTTGCTTTCAAATTTACACGTTCGTTTGTTCCACTCGATTCTCCCCGTTCTGCTTTCCGTTGCATTTTATGGGTGGCCACATTTTCGGTTTTATGTTTTCGTTTTTTACTTATCTGAACTGCGTGTGACGTACGAATGTGATGATCATAATTCGAAGCCGATACTTGTTTGTCACAATTTGGGCACGAAATAAGAATGTGACTCTTGTGGTGGTTGAATAAAAGTCGCAGATTTCTAAATCCTTTGTCGCATATAATGCAACTACTGTCCACTGGCAAATGTGAACGATGAATGTGGTATTTAAGTTTGTTTGAACTTAGAAAGCATTTCAAGCATGCCGCACACTTGAAAACATCGATACTTTCATGGTATCGAATATGATCGAGTAGTTCATATGGCGTTTCTAAAATCAGATTACAACACTGCCAGTAGGCTGATCGACCGTGAGCGACAATGTAATGCTCATTGCAATCCTCGAATGACTCAAATGATTCTTTGCATGCCACACACGTCATCGGCACAAAACGTGAAATTCGATCAAAATTCATATCTTTACGTTCAATGGCTTTGGCCGTGAATTGTAATTGAGTTTGTAATTTTCGGACAATTTCTGGAGTCATCGACACTATTTTAGAGAAAAGCAAAACAAAAAATATTAATCTTCCAGTCAGTTTTCATTTAAAACTTTTGTGACCAATAAAAACTTACACCGCCTGGGCAACGTATCGAAATCACCGCCTAAATCCGATTCAATTTTTAGTATGGAGACGCTTTTGTCGTCAGCGCTATCTTCGGTGGTGATATGTTCTTCAATTTCATCGTCCAGTTCTTCGGTATGTTCTTCATATTTTAGGTTGCTTGGTCCGAACGATACTTCAATAAGACTTTGATGAATGTTTCGAATGTTGTGACAAAATTGACCGAATTCATCCAATTTTTGGAAGCAATTGGCGCATATGTCGTCTATTTGATGAGAGGTATCCTGTAAAAAAAAAATAAAACAATTTAAATTCTCGTTCGGTTTTACAAACCATTTTATGAACGAAATGACCAAACACAGACTTACATTGAACACAAAATGACAAAATAATTCCATAAATTCGGTTTTTTCCACGGTACATTTTATAAGTTGACTCTCTTCGCAACATAATTGACAAACATCACCACTAGCACTCATTTTTGCGCAATAAAATTGAAAAATTCAAATTTTCTTTTGTAAAATTCGTTGATTTCAGCGTTAAATTTGTAGTTTACCAAAAAAATATGTTTTGACGGTGCGTTTGATTTGACAGCTTTGTTTATGCTTTCAATATGCTCGATTTTTTTCGTTTTGTTTGGTAAGTGCTCATGGGTAACACACAGTTATCGCTGAATATTGTTATTTCTTATCGTAAATTAAAGCACCAACATTATCCGTACGAGGTCAAAATATGATTTCTCTTCAAATGTTTGAATTTAACAAAATTCTCTGTGATAAATATACTATTTACATCGGCATTGTGAAGCGCCACCTATAATTCGAAATTCAAACTTTGTTTGACGTATATCGATGAACCAACGTCATGTCTGTTTACAAGTCTAATTATTTACGAACATTCATATCATCCATACGAAAAGTCTCCGGTAAAGAAACATTTCAAAGATACAATGAGTGGAACCGAAAATTGGAGTTTTCCAACGTTGCCAGACAATGAAGCGCTCGAACCGACACCAGACGAACTCGACTTAATGTATCAAAAACTCAATTCCGGCGAATTAATTGAGCTTGCATGGAAGAGTTCGGGCTATCGCGCGCCAACACCAACACCAGTTGCTAACGCAGAAGTAAAAAAGAACGCCAACACTGAATTGTAAGCATTTTGGAGTTTGTTAAAAGAAAATAATTGTTGGATCAATAATGACTGTCACATTCACTTCTTTATTTCAGAGCTAGTAAAAACCTGGAATTCGATTTTATGGATGAGGTGGCTTCGCCAACGATGCGAGTACAAAGACCGATGTCAACGCCAAAATCATCGACCAAAAAGAAAACAGCAAATTTCGCAAGTGTGCTGGATGCGATGAAAAAAAACAAACGACTTCAATCATCAAAAGAATAGCGGCAATGCCAATTTTTTTCATTATTATTTGTATAATAATTATTATTACGTTAAGCAGTAGGGAAAGTAAGTTTCTTACATTCACGCAAATTTGTTGTTGTTGCACTCAAAAAATAGTGAGAAAGAAAGATGTAAAACACGATCAAAACAATGTTTGTAGAATTATTTGAAATAAATCAAGCCCAAATCGACAGCGTTTATGTAAACAAATCATAAAAAAATGTTGTTATTTTTTTAATATTTAATGTGTCGAAAAACGTTCAATGCTTACAAAATTCGTTCGCGATGATAACTTACTCTTTTATTTTGGATGAATTTCTTCGTAAAAAAAATCTAAATTTATCTCCGCAGATGCGTATAGTCATCACACGGGTGAACTGTTTTGTTATAATGCTTTGCGGTCAGTCAGACTTACAGCAAATAGGCAAGTTCAATTGATTCAGTTGATTTGATCTATGCACAGCTGGAAATAGCATTTGTTTACGCAATTTTCCGCCATACGATAAACAAAAATTCATGACGGAACAGCCAATGATTCGATGCGCTCTCGTGTGCCGTTTCGATCTTCACTTCGATGAGACCATTCGTTCCGGTTGGACGTAATTTTTATAAGCATAGCAACATTTTTTGGGATTTTTTTGAATAGTAAGTGAGACAAGTGATCAAAATAAAAAAGATGTCGAGAAATCGAGATGCAGCAGTTCACATCAGAAATGATAGAAATGAATACCGGGCAACTGCTTACAGTCCCACCGTTGATATTCGACCTATGTCAAATGGAGATGGATATCACCGAAGTAAGTATATAAATAAAAGTGAAAATAAAATCCAAATCAACATTTTAACTTAGACGAACATTTGAAATTTGTCGATACAATAATTCTATCAGTCGTCACCTAATAAAAACGAACAAGGTGAATAGCTCTGCGACATGAATGTTGATGCTTCGATTTTTTATAAAGTAATATGCACAAAAGCACGACCATGTCATGTTTTCCACATTGTTAATTTAGTATCTGCGTTGGGTGAGGCGATGGATTTTGACATGTTTTCAAAATTAGGCGATTTAGAGATAGCGTGCATACGTGTATGTGTTTATTTGTGGAAATTGGGCAAGAAGCGGCCAGGTTGAAAGCGAAATCAAGAATATATAGATTTTAATTTTAATTGAGTGTTTTGCTTGATGTGTTTTTTATTGCTATGTTCTCTCTTCAGTGTTCATGCAATTCAGTTGCAGGTAACTTTTTTTAATATATAGTTTAAAAGTACAAGAAATAGTTGTAGAAATTTCCGAATAAATTCTCTAGCGACATTTTTTGTTTAGTTTCATCGATGTTATCAATTAGGTTTTTAAAACAAGTGTTCCGTTTAGATCGTACATATTAATTTATATATTTAGAAAAAAATGGTCTCTATAAACTGCTTCGTTGCTTAATATCTAATATGTATGTGTTGTTATGGAAACCAAATAAACTGGTTGGCGTTTCAGAAAAATTTCCATCGGTACAAGCTTAAAAACCATCAATTCAAAGATAATTTTTCTTAAGCACTTATAAAAATGGTCTTTTTACATTTAAAACGTGGCAATGAATCGCAATTTTTGTTCGAGACATCAGTTACGATGCCGATATCGAAGTTGAACAAAGAGATAGTGTTGATGTACAACGGTCGTTTGAAAATAAGTCGAATTTGTAGTGAAATGGAGGGATTAAAAGATCATGGTCCCATGTTTCCGCCCGAAATAATTGGTTTGACTGAAGAACAAGTGCGGGAACTGAAACTAGTTGACCAGTATGCGGAAAAGGTGGTGCCGTCCGATGGATGGGTATACAATCGAGATCCAGTCGGTCGCAGAAATGGTAGACAACCGAACGTGAAAATGCAGGAGCTCTTATTGAAATCCATTAACGACGCAAAAGAAATGGTGTCAAAGAAAATGATCGACGATAATAAATCGCTAACGTTAAAACATGTACAAAATGCCATTGATATTTTGAAAGGAGCCGTAACAATCGTATATCCAATGGGTTTACCTCCACATGATCCCATTTACATGGAATTCAATAATACAGAAGATCTGAGCGGTACACAAGCCGCACTGGACGTTATTGAACCGAGCAAGATGCAACTTTGGTTTGCTGGTCGTCAAATGTTGGACGAAAAATTGTTAAGCGATTATTTGGGAAAAAACGAAAAATGCAAAGTTATTGTGAAAATTGTGAAGCATGGTGAAGGAGCGCCAGGGCGAGAGCCAGTATTCAACGAAGAGGTCCGCAAACAAATCATGCTCCAACAGTATCGGCGCCAAGAAGAATTGAAGAGGTTGGAAGAGGACCATGATGATAGCTACTTGAATTCAAAATGGGCGGATAATTCAAATCTAAAGCAACAACTGCACGGAATTCAAAATATCAATTTTCGTTTTGGGAGCAAATAACGAGGCTTCAAGCACATATATATATCTTGTTGAATAAGGAATTTTTTTTTCCGAATATGTTTATTCAAAAGTATCGCTTGCGCAAAACGAAAAGGAAATAAACATTCATTGAGAGTAAAAAAAGAGAAATAAACTTCGTAGGATATAGTATATAATATAGAGTCTGGTTTTCACTATTTGCGTATAAATTTCAAAAGCAGTCAAAATTTACGTGATTGACAGTGTGTTATGGTAACCCACATTCTTCATTTTACATTCTTTATTCGTGTATTGTGTTACACAATTAATATAAACAAACGATACTCAATATTCGATGAATAAAATTTGGAATTTTCAAACATGTTCGCATGAGTCAAAGGTTATTGTCCGTAGACAAAGTAATTTATTTTCATTTGCTAGTGCATAGCCAAAATAAATACTCAATTCGTTTTTTTCTTCTCCAAATTTTCAGCTCGAAAGAATATTTCCACTTGCATTGAGATCATCGCACTCATTTTCAGCTCATTATTAATGATAATTACGTTGCCGGTTTCGTTGTTTATATGCTTTAAAGTCGTTTCAGAGTATGAACGTGCAGTCATTTTTCGAATGGGTCGTTTGAGGTAGGCAACGCATTTATAATAGGGTATAGACGAATATGAAAGCAAAAAAAAACAAATTTTAGATCGGGAGGTGCACGAGGTCCGGGTGTGTTTTTTGTACTGCCATGCATTGATAATTGTTGTAAAGTCGATTTAAGGACTGTATCGTTTGATGTCCCACCACAAGAGGTTTTAACAAAGGACAGTGTCACGGTCAGTGTTGATGCGGTTGTTTATTATCGCATTTCAGATCCACTAAAGGCGGTTATACAGGTAACAATGACATCATTTTTTTATTTTCTGTGAAATTGCGAAAGCACTTTTTTTGCAGGTTGCAAATTATAGTCATTCGACAAGACTGCTGGCCGCCACGACACTACGAAATGTTTTGGGAACACGGAATTTATCGGAATTATTGACAGAGCGTGAAACTATTTCGCATACAATGCAAGCAAGTCTCGACGAAATGACTGACCCGTGGGGCGTAAAAGTGGAGAGAGTAGAAATGTACGAAAAAGATCCAGCTTATGTTATTTACAATTTTTATCCTCCTTTTTCATCGGTTTTTTCTTTCTTTTAGAAAGGACGTTAGTTTGCCCACACAATTACAACGTGCGATGGCTACGGAAGCTGAAGCTTCTAGAGACGCTCGAGCAAAAGTTATTGCCGCCGAAGGAGAAATGAAATCATCGTTGGCATTAAAACAAGCATCTGACATCTTATGCAAATCTTCAGCCGCTCTACAACTTCGCTATCTGCAAACACTTAACAATATAGCGGCAGAAAAGAATTCGACCATCATTTTTCCAATTCCTATAGATATGATGCGCAGTTTCTTACCAGAAAGACATGATTAAATGTTTATTTTTCTTATTGTGCACTGTACTCAAAGCAACATTATTTGAATTATCCGAATTAGAAAATTGATTCAATACCAAATATTTTAATATTTATTCAATAAAACACCATTCGGTTTGGATTCGTTTTATTTTTTTTTATTGAATGACCATAATAATAATTTATAAATGTGGATATCCCTTGAATAAGCCCTAGTGTTCTAAGTTACGTTCGCAAGAATGTTCATGATTTCTCGTTATGCATCCGCTGTTTGCATTTCATGTTCGCGTTTTTTTTTCTTTTATTTTTTCGAACGATGTGTATATGTGAGTTGTTGATCTGAATTGTTCAATTTTTGGTCATCCGAATTATACCATGTTTTTGTCGAGAATTTGTGGTGATCATTTGTAGGAGTGTGTGTGTGTGTTTATGATTTGCCTACAATGCAAATTGATACGTTTATTATTACTTATTTGATAGGTTTAGTATTGTTTTTTTTTTTGACATTTGCTTATCGACTTCTACAACACATTTTTTTTTGTTTTTGCCAATCAGTACATAAAATTAAAAAAAAAGAGAAATGCATCGCTTAAAATAGAGTAACAAAAGAAGACAAAACGAATAAAAGGAAACTATTGATGAAAAAATGTTTCGTTTTTTTTTTTTGCTGAAGTGGATATTCATATGATACGAAATTACTAAATTCTACGTATAATGTGGCATTGTGTCACTCTCTGTATTTTTTTTCTGTTTGTATGAAAAAAGAAAGAGTTTCGAATATAATGTAGTATAGTAAATGTGAGTAAATATGTTGTTATGATCGTAAATTGAATCGATGAATGTTGGCCCTTAAAGGTCCATTGCGTCAACTGAATTTGATTCGTCAACGTCCATTTTTTCTTCGTCCGCTTTAATTGGAGCTGCTTCCATTGCGTTTTCGGCTTCAATGCCGCCAGCATCGGTGTTTTCGACATTCATTTCATCAGCAGCGGCTTGTACCACAGGTTCGGCAATATTATTGGACTCTTCGCTCATTTTGATCTCTTCTTCGACTGGCTGTTGCTCTGGAATCACTGATAGAATGTCCGATGACACTAATTCGTTTAGTGCCTCGTCGGGTGTAAAATCTAAATCGGATGGAATGGCCACGGGTTCATCTGTTTTCAATAAATCAGCGGTGGCGGGTTCTTCGATTGGTTTCGATGTGTCCGGTTCAATTATATTTTCGGCAATTGGCTGAACGTCAATATTGATGGGATCTTTTACAGCGGCAACCAATACCGAATCAACAACATCTTCCAATAGTTCATTCTCTTTCTGGGCATCAATTTCGCTGCTTATCGATTCCAAAATATCCGTTTCCTTTTGTAAATCTATTGCCGATACAATTGGCTCCGCTTCGGATGTACTTTCCGGCTGTGGCGCTTTTGTTTCTTCTTTTTTCTCTTCGTCGTCAAAATCGAGTCGAATCTTTTTCGCCGATGTATTCAAATCGCCATCTAAATCATCCTCATCATCACTGGAGCTGCGTGCATGTTTCGGAGTAACCGGCTTTACCTCGATTGGTGGCGTTTCTTTGATTTCTTCTTCATTCTTTTTCTCTTCTACCTTTACCTCGTCATCCAATGGTGCTGGCTTGCCTTCGTCGATTTTTTCAGCTTTTGGTGCGGTTTCATTGTCAATTTCTTTTTGCACACTACTTTCTACTGGTTCGACTTTTTCAACTGTCACACTTGATTTCGCTTGGTCTTCTGGTTTTGGAATGACGTCATTTTCTTTTTCTGTGGCCGCTTTTTCATTTGCATCAATAACTGGTTTTATTTCAGTCGGTTCCGTTGTCATTGGAGTGTCAGCTGCTTCGCTTGATATTTGTGCGGAACTTTCGGCCGCCTTTTCCGATTCAATCGATTTTTCAGAAACGGTTGCTTCAACCTTTGTGCTTTCGTCCTTTTTCATTTCAGTGTCAGGTGATGCTTGTGATGATGACGACGACGACGACGACGATGATGATGATGATGTCGAAGACGACGACGATGCAACACTCTCGTCCATGTGTTCAGTTGAATTGAATTCAATATGTTTGTTATCTTTTCCATTTGATTGTTTTTCATCGTTCTTAGTTATCTCAACATCGATGTTAATATCATTCAAAACATCATTGTTGAATGCATCAATTTCGGCTGGATCGTTGTTTGAAATCGATTTACGGCCCGGTTCAACTGTACTCACAACTGAAAAAATACCAGATATGTTCAAAAAAACCAACAACGATAAAATCGTTGATAATGCGAAAAGACAACACGCTTACCTAAAATATTTTTTTCCAAAGCGCGCATGAATTTATCGAGACGACTATAGTGTTTTTTCGGATCGGTGAGCAGTTCACACAAACGCTGAATGGTGAATGGTGCCGCTTGAAAACAATCGAAGCGTTCAAATAACAACGTCTTCATGGAATCATAATTGAATTGGTCGACATTCGGACATTGGGGAAGGTCTATTATGGGTGCACGGAAAAAGAGAATATTTTTTTAATTTTAAATTAAATTCGCAAAAAAAAAAAATCATAAAGAAATGACATATTTTTTTGAATAAAAATGGATACTATTAAAATTTGCACAAATTCAAGTGTAATTCTAATTTAAAAAAAAAACGAAGTAAACAAAATGGGCGAGAGCAAACTAACCTTCAATACTAGCGGTGGTGTCGTGAAAGTCTTTGATAACATTTCGTAATTTTTCACGAAACAGATACTGAACGGTGGGCCAGCGATAGACCGTGTCTCCGGTTTTAGCAACATAATTAATGTATTCTTCTAGCTCTGGTGGAATATCTTTCGATTTTTGTTTGGTAAAACGATCTAAAATTTGTAAAATTTCATCGGCGTTCTCGAGGGCGAGCATTTTCTTGATTGCTTGTTAATGCTAAATACACAGAGCCAAACTCATACACAAATATCGCGTCACTGTACGAAATGAAAACTGTTGTTCACTGCAACGAAAAAAAAATGGAAATCTTTTTAAAATTCAATTTAATTCACAAAGATCGAACTAGTGAAAATGATGAAATTGTTTAAATTCGTTTATAAATTACAGGAACTTTGTTTTTTTTCTTGTTAAATATAGGTATAGACCACCACACTGAATTTACTGTCTGCAATGAACTTTTTTTTCGTCTGGTTGGCGACGTCGTCTCATTCGAGATGGAGTTTTGCCGTCGTCGTTCTCTCGGCTTTCGGATGGTTAAAACTATTTGATTTACGCTGCGATTGTATATGCGAGTGAGTGTATTTGTGTGAACAACGGCTGTTGACCGGTCTTCTGCACAGCGCGAAACCCATTTATTCATCGCTAAAATCGTGTGTGTTTACGAGAGAAAGAGAGAAAATGCATGCGTATTGCAAGCTGCGATGTCTGATCTGCGGTTCGCGCGCGTATATGTGTATAAGTGTGTTCATGGTGCGATGTGAATTTCAGTGTTAAATTCCAGTTTTCTTACAATTTTTCGACAATGCCATTCAAATTGGTTGGATAGAAGAAGGAAGCGAAAGAATTAAAAAAATATGCCGTAACAACATTGACACAGACAGTGACGACGATCATACATAAACTAAAGAAAGAGTTTTGAATTTAGCAAACAATAGTGCATGTTTTGTGACTTCCTTTGGCTATGTCTAGCATTCTCGTTCGGCATTTTCTAGCCCACTTCAATTGAATTGATGAATATACACACATACTATATGCATATGAATATATCTAAATCATGGTAGCATTTCACCACCGGCGGCATGCGAAGCAAAAGCGAGACAAAGCACTGAGTGAATTCGCATACATCTTCAATGTGTGTGCGTATGTAAAACGCGTTCGAATTCTAGTTTGCACAGATGCATTACCAAAAACATTTTCTCTTTTTTTACGATTGCATGCCAATGTGGAAATATAGATCTAGTATCACCCTTAGATTGCACCATGTTCGATCCTTTTTTTTACGATTTTTTTCGTTCGTATAGAAATAATATTATTCTGAGAATATTCTTACCGGTGCAGCAAATGTTTTTTTTTCTCTTTTGTTCACCTAAAATTTATACCAGTAATAACGAATTCCTACTAGTATATTTATCACAAATTCACTAGGATTTTTCCCTATTTTTTTTTCTTCTATATTTTTCTTTGTTAATCCTATATATTATATGAGAATGTGAGTCTATTGTAGCACCGACAGGGATAAAAACGTTGTGAAATGAAACAAGCTTTCGCCACACAGAAAGAGCATTATTTGCGGCAGACGTCAAACGGCGAGAAAGAAAAACATTTGACACTTTGCATTGAATGCACGCACAACGTTGTTTGTTTGCCGCTTCTCTTTCCATCCCTTTTGACAGTTCAACAGTATAACGTTTGGTGTGTGTAAACGATTACATCTGCATTTCGTTGTTGTTTTTCATCAATTCGTTTGAACTTTTAAGGTAAACATATTTTGTCTTTTGGATGGAAATCCTTTGTAATACTTTTAACAGTGAAGCATTTCGAAAAATAAAAATTTAATAAAATATATTAATGATTTTGATTCACATTTACATTCTATCATAGATTGAAAACATAACCTCAAACAAGAAGGTTTGCTGATTCGTTTAGTTTTTGTGTGAATAGAAAGAGTAAAATAGATCCACAATCATGTCGATGGCAATGCCAATCAATCCAAAACCATTTTTAAATGGTCTCACCGGTAAAGCCGTTCAAGTTAAACTCAAGTGGGGTCACGAATACAGAGGATACTTGGTTTCAGTCGATGGTTACATGAACATGCAATTGGCAAACACAGAAGAATACATCGACGGTCAATCGACAGGTAATTTATTGCCTTTATCAATATGGTCAAGTGTCTGTTTGAAATCGATTTTAATCAATTGCCATTTATTCTATTGCATTTACAGGTCATTTGGGTGAGGTGTTGATTCGGTGCAACAATGTCTTGTACATTTCGGGCATTAGCGATGACGATGAAGAGGGCGAAATGAGAGATTAAATACAAAATGGCAGTTGCTTTTAGTTCATAAGGTCTCTTTCTTTAAGCTGTAATTCAAATTAAACAAATCGCAAAGAAAAAAACTCAATAAACTTTTTTTTGACATTCTAATCAAACACAATCAATCGTTCGATTTGTATTTTTCCTTTTCTTATACTTTTAGAGTTGTTTTTTTCCACACACACTCTCTCTCTCTCTCTCTCGTTCACTTGCTCCAATCTCTAAAAATACTTTACACATTTTTAGTTGAAGTTTAAAACAATTCATTTTACATTTTCTATTATTATTAATATTTTTTTGTGCGACTAGATAAAAAAAATGTTTTGCAGTTCAAAAATAAATTGATGAAATTATTGAAATAAATTTTGCATTCACTAAAGTTTATTGTCTAAAAAAATAAAAATCTTCAATGCATGATGATGGTTGGTTTATCGAGCAATAGCACAATTCAATTTTCTTTTTCTCTTTCTCCCTCAAATCATTTCATACTTTCATGTTCTTCATACTAAAATTCAAACAATTCTCAATTCATGTCTCAAAAACAAATTCATATTTTTAAAAAAAACACGCCCAAGCGATGCACCAAAAATAATACAATAAAATGTGTAGATTAATGTTTGTTTTGGCTTGTCACAAAGAATCTAGGCGCAGATTTGAGAAATTGAAGTGGCAATGTTGAGAGCGTTGTAGTTGTTGCAAGCGGAACATTATATGTTTTTGTGTAACCGACTCTTTATATTAATCGAGTGCAATGCCTTGAATCCATGAACTTAAGTCACTTGTGTCCGATTCCATAATAACCTCTTGCGGTGAATCGGGCGTTACAAGAAATTGAGCCGCTGTTCTACCACTCAAATAGGCTCCATGAACGGTTGAATAGAAATTACAATGTGTGTGCTCGCCAGCAAATACTATAGCCGGTTTCGTATGGTGCGGTGATGAATACAATGGTTGTGCAACATTATCGATATCCTCTTGAGAACCACCAACACTAATCGCCGTATATGAGCCTCGACAGTATTGTTGACGATGCCAACTGGTACTAAATTTATATAAAAGAAATTGAAATGAACATAAGAATTGCATTTGAATTTCGATGGCGCACAAAGAAATAAATGTATCTTACCAAACACAACTCTTTGGTTTCGGTATAAATGGATCCTTTAGGAATTTTCGTAGAATATCGGTACAAACATCAGCTACTACCGTATGCGATAATGTTTCCATATATTCAGCTTCTTTTCCCGATATCCACCCCAGCAGCAATGTTTCGCTCACTTTGCTGAAGGAGTAAATCTTTCGAAACCAATGTTTTTCAATGCTTACACTGGCATCATCAATTGTATCCCACAGTAGCATCACTTCACTAATGTCCTTGTTTAAGAATGGTCGATCATATTCGAGGAAAATCTTATCAACGGTGCCAAAAAGTAAATGATCAATTGAGTCTAATTTGTATTGTGGTAATTTCGGTTCGAACAATGTTTCATGATTTTCCTTCAGTACACCAAGCGGCACCGTACAAATTACATGATCGGCATAGTATTCAATGCCATTGTCACAGACAATTTTCACTTTATCACGGCGATGATTGTCATGCGATGGACTACGATTGATTGGTACATCGGTTACAGTTTTATCTGAATCGTCTGAATCTACTTCGTCAACTGTTTCCAAACCGCCGATTGTACATTCGGCACGATTTGATTTTCTCTTCCAATGAATGGTTTTCACTGGGCAAGAGAGTACTATTTGTTCGGGTAAAATGGATTGTGTCATCGGACCGAGAATGCTTGAATAGCCCTTTGGCAAGACAATATTACCACCTTGAAGTTCTGTATAACTGCCTAATTCTAATAAATCTATTTCATTCATACTATTACAACCGGAAATGCACGTCTCGCGCTTCAACAAACATTCGAATATCATTTTTTTCAAATGTTTTTGTTCGCCATCTGATTGATTTGCTAAATACAATTCGATTTCATAGTTAATGTGCTCTCCCACGCTATCGATATCGGGCGGCGGTATATATTGACACAAAAAATATTCTTCGCATCGCTTCAGAAAGCACACATATGCTTCGTAGATTTCTTGAAGTATTGGAAATGGCACCTGTTTGCCATCCTCTGTCGTTGCAATTAGTTTATGTGGTTTCGGAGTATTTAATATGCTGACTAATCCATTGGCCATCGCTAGTTCGAATATCGGATTCCCGAGTACACCATGAATCCAATTTGCACCCAATTCAATCTAAGTAGACAAATGTTAACCAATTTATTATGTAATTTATTGTGTACAAATCGATTAAAATTGCATTGTGGTCATGACTTACTTTTTCCGCACCAAGATCAATGGAAACAATTCGTCCTCCAGTTCGACCTCGCGCTTCTAGTATTCGGAAATCGGTTAAACCATTTTTTATTAGATGATTTGCAGCCGATAGACCAGCACAGCCTGCTCCAATAATTATCACTTTATGTTCTTTGGTCGTCGTGGTCGCCTCATTTTCACTCATTCTAATCCAATAGATTTTCAGCTGATTTTGATCCAAACAATGGAAAACACCAAAATTGACCGCGAATTTAATTATTCTAACACAAATCTACGGTGAGTACGAGTCGAATGAAGATTAAATTACTGCAAGCAGTAAAGGGAAAAAATTGATTGACTACAATATTATACACTATATCGCGCAATTAAAGGTATTTTCAAACCTCGATTTCCGTAAATATTTATTTGACATTGGACATCACATCGAGAAACGATATATTAATTAAAAATAGATGTGACACTGAGCATTTAACATCACACAGTTTGATGACAAAAAGTTTACAATTCGAAATTTTCTTCTCTTCACTTAATTCTTTTTTCCTTCAATTGTTGTCATTCGATGGTGAGTCTCTCTCTCCCTCTCTCTTTCTCTGCGAGTGTGTATGTGTGAGTGCGTGATGAATTTTTCTCAGACACTTTGTAATGCGTTTTTATTTCAACCCATTGTTGTGGCCAACTCGTCTGTCATCTGACATTTGACATTTCTACAATGGTACTGGATTAGTTCAATGTGTATGTGTAATATGCTTGTTTCAAAGAAATAGAAAAAAAAAACTGACAAAAATAAATGCGTATATAATTTGTTGTTTTTGAAAAATCCATTTTCTCATTCTAAAATTGTGGAATATAAAACGGAACGCATATAGATTTGGATAAGTTCCAATTTTGTGTGAATTCACTTTGACGTTTGTCGAACAGATGTGCATTTGCAGTTTGATTTGACGTTTGGACGTTGTTTATTTTCCTTAGTATGTAGCCAATCATAGATCAAGAGAGTTGTGTGCAACACACAAAAACAAATAAAACCCCCTTATATCGTTTTTTTTTCTCTGTCAATATTGGATTGTGTCATAATTGTTTTGTTTGCAACACGTTGTGCAAAAAACCTAAGGTAGTAAGTTCTGAATACATAGCGCAAGTGAAAAAAAAAACAAAACAATGACGAAAAAAGATGATGACTTCCTAACACCGTCAACAAAAAAGATACGATTTCGAGGTGACCTTAATTCATACTATTTCGATAATCATATCGAAGACATTTTCGATGATCCCGAACGACGAAAAAAGTTTGGCGTTGCCGATCAAAACGCCGACGAAAGCAATAAAAAAGGTAAACGCCGATGATAAGCGTATTTTTGTTTACATTTCACTTCCAATCACAATTGTTTTTGTTTTCTTTCTCTTTTGCACGCATACGCATATAGAACCTGTTGATGATCGATCATTTTTCGATTTTGTCAAAATTGAATTAACCCGTGGATATGTGCCTGAACATGATGAAGGTAATTTAAATGTTTCATCAAAAAAAAAAAGATCAAATAAACATTTATAAATGATTTTAAATTTTATAGTTTTTATTTTACATTTATATATCTCCCAAAATAAAATGATGTAGAAAGATTTTCGGCCCGAAGAGAGAAAATTTACACATTCATGAAAATTCCACGTGAATTTGAAAAGTTTATGATTTACGGTGTGCTACAGTGTATTGATTCATTTTTGTAAGTTCAATTCAATGTTTAGTTAAACAAAAAATTATGTTCTGAAATGTTTTAATGTTTTGTTTTAGGTATATTCACACTTTTTTGCCGATTCGTTATTTATTGGCGGTGTGTGCTGTGATATGGCGTCCGATTGCAACATGTTTCGGTCTACGACGTCGAGGCCAACGCCTTTTAGCACCGGCTGAAGTTTGTGATCTCTTAAAAGGTTCCATTTGGATTGCCGCCATTCTTTTGCTAAATCTTATCGATACCAATCGCATGTATCATATTATCAAATCGCAATCGGTGATAAAATTGTACATTTTTTATAATATGCTAGAGGTGGGCGATAGATTACTTTGCGCATTTGGCCAGGATACTTTGGATGCATTATTTTGGACGGCAACCGAACCAAAGGAGCGACGACGTGACCGTATTGGACTAGTTGGTCATATCATATTTGCATTGTTCTATGTCAGTTTGCACAGTTGTTTGATTATGTTCCAATCAATTTGTTTGAATGTTGCCATCAATTCGGATAACAAAGGTCTACTCGGTATTATGATGTCGAACAATTTTGTCGAATTGAAAGGCAGTGTATTCAAGAAATTCGATAAGAACAACCTATTTCAATTGACATGTGCCGATGTTCGTGAACGTGTCCATTTGACCGTTTTACTATTTGTTGTGGTCATACAAACGATGAAAGAATTCAATTGGAGCAGCGAACAATTTTTGATACTATTTTCCGATTGTTTCTACGTTCTGATGGTTGAATTTTTGATTGACTGGATTAAACATGCGTTCATTACACGATTCAATGAGCTTCCCGTCGATGTGTACAAGGAATTTACAATCAGCCTCGCTTATGACATGACTCAAACTCGTCAAAAACATGCCTTCTCAGATCACTCCGATTTAGTTGCACGTCGCATGGGATTCATCCCCTTCCCCTTGAGTGTTGTACTAATAAAAGCACTTTACGGAGCCATTGCAATTGAAAATATGTCTTCGTTTCTATTGCTAATCATTGCATTCATTACACTCATCAGTTGTCGAATTTTGAACACCGTATGTGCACTGGGAAAGGCCTGCGACCTGATGCAAAAACATCAAAGAGAAAAACAAGCAGCTGCTGCTGCATCAGCGACGGCGTCAGCAACCGTAACAACAAATATAGCTACTGGAACAACTGTTACAATGCCATCCACATTTAGTGTGTCGAACAATACAAATAATCATGCCACAAGTGCTTCGAATGCGGTGCATATGGGTGGTATTCATCCATTGCCAGCTACGCCACCAAAATCACGTAATAGCATCGATCAAACCATTATCACCAGCCAAATTGTTGACGCATTAATTTCACCAAATTCATTCACGCCATTACAACGTTCGAAAACGGTTGATACCGTCACCGAATTGAAAACAGCACAAGATCCATCAGCGTCAACGCCAAACAATTCCCAACCATTGACTGAACCAAATTTAGGTGCTATCGCTTTGTTGCACAGCAATAGTGATGTTGACCTTGACCGCGACGTTCACCTGAATGAACATTTGCTTAATGAAGGCGGTGACATTTTAGATGATCAAATGACACGCAGCGAACCAGATTTGCAGCAAACCGAATTGGTCGAACCAATTCGAACACATCCACAAAGACGTACCCACAAACGAAGCGAATCAGAGCCATTCATTCATGCCGAAAATGGCAGCCACTGATCACAATCAACAAAAAGACATGCACGCAGTTGCTATTTGTTTCCCACGTTTAATTTGATATTTTTTGATGAAAATGAAAGAAAAAAAGGGAGAAAATTTTAGTCCAATCTCTGCACGACACGCTTTCTAAGCAATATTTTTTTATAGACACTTTGCATGTCTCATTGATTAAGTACGCTTTCGAATAGAATTTGTAATTATTTGAACTTTCGTTTAGTTTGTTCTTTTTGATAAGAAAAAAAGAAGGTAGAGAGAGAAAAAATCGCATGTATATATATAAAATACAAAAAGAAAATGTTTTTTATATCGGTTAATTTAGTAATTTATTCATTTTTCTATGAAACAATTGTAATATTACAATTACACTCCTCCAAATACACGACCATTTGCTTTGAACCTTTATGTAAATAACAAATGATGAATTTTAAAATTGAACATTGGTTTTGTTCAGGAAATTAATAAATGTTCGATATGAAATTTGAAATGAAATGATGTATGTAATGTTTCATACAATACAAAATGAATAATAACAGAGCAAATAAACAGCTTCCATGATAATCGTAAATTGGTTTTATTTTGTTTTCCTTATAAATATTATTTATTTGACTAGCTTTTCCGCTTATCCCATTCGTAGTCGTATTTGACACACAATTTTATGCTTTTAATTATTATTGTGTCATTGAGGTTTACGTAAAAGCCATGGCTGTTGATATATACAGTACGAAATTCTGTATCAACAAAATGTTTAATTGATTCTCTACTGTTTAATAGCCAATGCCACCGCCACGAATGGTATTGAAACAATAAGAAATATTCGTGTGTGTTTTTTTTTTCGATACTCATACGAAGCGAACTTATTTGGCTAAGAAGAAATGAGATTGAAATTCTTTTGATTTCATCGTTACCACTTTGATGATTTTGTTGTCTTTGAACTTGCGGCACATTGCTCGTGCATAAACCGGCGTTGAGCGTCCAACGAATATGGTAAGTGGACGATTTTCAGTTTCGATGGTTGCAGACCGCTTCCGTGCCATTATCAGTGCACTGAACTGGTCGGATGAAATTGAATTGAATTCGGTGTTGTGGAGATAAAGGTAAGCCAAACGTGGAAATTGGCTAATCAAATCCTGAATCATTTGATAATTGAACATTTCGCCGCTTAAGAAAACGGTTGTCAAATTATCCAATCCTTTTGATAGAATATCAACAAAATCGGCATTCAAACCATTCGGTTCAATAAATTTCAGCTCTCTAATGTCGGTCATTTGTGCAATGGCCATGCACTTTCTCTCTGTAATCACATTATGACCAAGTGTAAGAGATTTGACTACAATTTTTGCATATGTATTCAAAAATCGTTCGCAATAGTTTCCTTCATCGAAACCATTTATCATCAGAAATCGTTGTAACTTATCCGAATCGTACTGATGTGTTAGCTGAGGCATTCGTACATTAAACCAAACTTCTGTTATGTGTGGATTTAGTTCGAAGAAAACGCGAACATCTTCGGGTTCAAAAATGGCTCGCAGCACCTAATGTAATATAATAATAATAATTAATTTAAAGAAAATGAACATTAATGTCAAAAATGTTGCACTACCTGAACAGTTTTTAGTGTAGAATACCGACGTCGAAGCCATGTACCATGATCAAATGTGTTGCATTGTATTATATTCAATGTACGAAGGCGGTGACACTTTTTCAACAACAAATCATAAACGTCAACACTAGCACTAGCCAAGCGACATCCATCCAGCGTTATTTGTGGAACGAATTCCAATGTTTTTTCTAGCAAACGAACAGTATTTTCATTTAGATCACAGCGCACCAAATTAATACCTATAAAAAAACCGATCATTTTAGAAAAAGATCCACAAGAAACATATTGAATAAACTGTACATTGTAAATTTGGTCCGCAATTTGAACCGATTGACGTAAGCATTTTCTGTTCCATGCGCTTTTCACTTGAATCCTCCGTTCCAATTAACTGTATTTGTTGCATATATGAACCGAAAGATTTCATGAATAACCTAAAAATTGCAAATTTAATTGTCAGTGGAAAAATCGAAGTCGGCATTTTTTTATATATCTGTATTCTGCATACCTGGTGATTTTTGAACCGAATTCCGTGGCACATGTTTCGGTTGGTTTGAATGTAATGGTCTTAATCGAGTATAATCTCTTGAACATATCCTCAGCAAGGCCTTTCAGGCGTTTGCTCAAAATGGTAAATTTACACAGTTCCACCGCAGGTAGCCGTCGTAATATCTCCTCAATGCAATCGTCATTCAGATCCATGAAGCATGTTTTGGATTTTCTTGTGATTCTCGTTGAACGCACCAGTTCATCACTTTTCTTTGATAATTTTTTCTTCTCCAGCAATGCATACTTTTTTCGTTTGAAATCTGAGATCAAACTCTTTGTACACGATCTCGTTCTCATTTTTTTTCGGATTGATATCTTTCAACAAGGATTACCACATGCAATTCGGGTTTTGGCTACCGCTAAGAATGGTTTTTCTTACTTATCTTGTAAATATTACCGGCAAAATAAATTCTATATTGATTTATGTTTATGAAAAACGTTTGCAACTTCTAAACATTGGTTAATGGTTACTTTAATGCATTCTTTACGATAGACGTTGTCAAACTTTGACAACTGTCTGTCATTTGCTGTAATCCATTGTTCCCATAATCGATGCTATAAAAATTTCAAGTATTTGAAAAATAGATTATTTTGGTTGGATTTTTGTTCAAAGTAAATCATCAATTTGAATTAATTCGATGTGATTTTAACTACAATATGTTAGTTGAAAATATTCAGTTTTTACATTAATAAATTTTTGTTAAATTTTGTGTTGTTTTTTTTGCGGTAAAAGAAAACAATACCGTCTCCATTTCTATTTGATGTGATGAAACCTCCATCTATTTCTCATATCCAATGGAATTCATAGGAATTAATACTTAAAAAACATCAAGGCTTTTTCTTTCGATTTTTCATTTAATTTCGGGCAAAAAACATTCCAATTCAACACATAAAATAAAAAGTCATAGGTGAACTCATGAAAAAATCTTATCAAACCCTTCAATCAAACTCACCCAAAAGCAGCATAACATTTTTTGCTGGGTTCCTCATGCGAATCTATGCAGATCAACGACGAAAATACTTGTGACAAACAAACACTCTCTTTATTAGATGTTTTGTAAACAAAATTTTGTGTAAACAAACAAATTGATGTGAGATAGCGATTGGTGAATCTTATTTTTTTTTAAATTAATTAATAGCAAACTCAGAGAATGAAACGATTAAATAAAACGCGACCGAAAGACAAATCAATTGTTAAACGATAATTTACGTCATACGCTTTTTTCCTGTTTCACCGAAGATGAGATGGCACATGCTTGACTCAGCTTATACATGTCCATTTCTATGGTGTACATAGCACATGCCAATACATACATATACATATTTATATGTACTACCTTTTGTTTGCTGTTTGCTGAGTGTTTGCCGGGCTGCCACCATGTTAGTTGTAGCCGGATTTTATGAATCAAAAGGATTTTGTGAATGAAATTTTCGAACGTCCTTGGATTTATTGATTGTGCTGGTGCTGTTGTTTTATAGCTGTTGCTCGTGTGTGTTGATTTCCCCTTTTTCGACTGAATACGGCGCCTGGAAATTTTGGAAGATACACCACCACCGCAAGCTTTTCTTCATTATCAATTAAACGTGTGCTATACACTGCAGTGCTCCAAACTCTTCTTATCTGCTTTTGTTCACGCACACGTCGTGTGTTCATAACACAGCCCGATAAAAAAATAACAAACAACGCAACTGGTAACACGAAGACATTAAAACACCTCAATCATCGTGAAAAATGATTCTGTACTCCGTGCAATGTGCCAACGAAAAAAAAGAGTTAAAAATAAACAAATAAGAATATTTTATATTGAATTTGAAAACATTTCGGAGAAAGTTTTCAATTTCATCTGTGAATGACATATTTATTTGGGGGGAAAGGGAAAGCAACAGCTTCACTTGGCTTTACTTGACTCAAATCGACTGACGCATTGCTCTCATGTGGGGTTGAATCGGATTTAATTTTTGCAATATATATTTTGTGCCGTAAAATTTTGACCGATGTTTGTATTGTACTATTATCAATATCAACAACGCATGCAATTTCTTTCTCCACCAACATATGCCACCCCCACACATTTATATGCTTTTCGTTATTCATCTGTCACACACTGAATGGGTTTTACTCTTCTTTTAAAAAAAAAAAAACGTACAGGGTCGATACACTTCAAAATCGAATGAAAATGGAAAATATCCAATATAATGTACGGTCGACGAAAACATTTTGTTTACATAGAAGTAAATCTGCATTCAGCTAAGATGATAAGAAAAGGGTATTTTTGGTGCGAAGAATTTTGGTGCATGTAATTCAACAGTGGCAAAAAAAGCGAAGAGACAAATACCTTAGATCAACGATGTAGACATAGTATGATGATGCATGGGCAAATGTGATAAAAATAGATACGAATTTGGCTGCTGCTGCAAAAAAAAAATTTGGGAATGCCGAAATACATTGAGGCAAAATTGAATAAAATGGATAACGAAGGGAACAAATGGAAAAAACAGCCGGGACAAAGATGCCGCATAACATTCAGAGAATTTTATGAATGAAATTTTTGATTTTGCGCTTCACACAACATCCACACCGCCGTCACCGTAGACGGCGTCATCATCATCGACACCACCACCACAACCACCACTATCATCATCATCAAAAATGGATGTGTCGCTTTAACTGGGAGTTTTCAGATTCACACGAACACATATTCATAGCCGTAGATAAGATAGCTTGGCAAAAAATCGATAAATGTCGCTATGTTTGTTTCATTCAATGTGAAAGAGAGCAAATAAAACACACAATGTTTATCAAATTGTACGCGAGAAACGTAGTGAAAGTGATTCAATTTGTGTTTTTGAGCGTTCATTTAAAATTGATGAAATGGTAAATTTCAAGAAGGTTGGGTAATTGGTAGGGCGATTGTATTATTATAATTGAGCTTAATTGAAAACAAGTTAGGATAGGACGGTAAATTACAATAAATTACACAAGTACCTGAAACAAAATGCCATACATTGTTAGAAAAACACGAAATGTATGAAGGTCATTTAAAAACCGCTTCATTTGCTTCCGACATTCCACAGTATATCTTCCATCCTACATGGAATTATCACAACTTAGATATGCACAATACCATTTTTATTAGAATAAAAAATGTAGAGAAGTTCGCATAAAATTTTTACGCTTCTACATGTGAAACCATTGGCATGGAAACATTTTAATTATGTTCATGAAGCTTTGGATTATCGCATATATGGTTGATATTCGTTGTGTTGTTTTATCGCAAAAGGTTACCAGATTTAATGAAGCAAAACAGTGATATCCAATCACCAGGTGGTTTTAAAAATGAAAAACTGTCCACCGTCGCAACGCTAGATACAATACTTTAAAATATATTCATTTTGTTTTTAATGAAGAATTTCTTTCTGAACCAAAAACAGCATAGACATTGTTCTCATAACAATAATTTTTTCATTGAATTGAAATGAGCGTTGGCTAGGACGTCACATTTGAAAATTTAATAGTTTTTGTTAATTGCGTCGCAACCTGTAGCAAGCAGCGTGTACATTTTATCTTTTAAAATGGTGTTGACAATGTTTTTGGAGTTGGTTCACTTTGCACGTTAGTAGCATAATTGTATTTTTGTTCTTTCATGCAATCGAAATATAAAATGACGTAAATATGACCGACGGACTGACGCAAAAAAAAGACGAACTTAGAAAGAAGTGTGAAATGCTCCCGCCATAATGTGAACTTATATGTAAGTGGATGGACGAAGTCATGACTCCGTTACATATGAAACGCGCAGCGAGGAATGAATGAAAATTAAAATTGGAGAGAGTACATAGCAAGCGAAAGATAGAAACTACCATCAAAAATGAATAAAGGAATGAAAACAACGCATATTGATATCATTGTACATGCAATTGTATACAATGTTAAAGAATCTCAGTGTGCGTGTAAATGGTCGTGTAAGTTTTTTTTATTCATCGATGCCAAAGACAACAACGTCAAACATATTACAGCGCATGTGAAAATTCAGTGTAAAAAAACTTCAAATATTCAACTCCCCAAAATCACTGCCCCCATTTCTATGCATAACATTGAATCAAACTTACCTTTACCGTATGGAGCCGTTTTTTTTATTCGTTAAATATTTTTCGTGAAATGAAGCGGAAATTCGTCAAATGTTCGCACTCGTATGGAATACTAGCATCGACAAAATGTCATAGTATTTGAATTAAAATTGATGAATGGAAAGTCGATAAACACAGCTCAATCAATTTTGGGAATTTGAAGTGATGTGACATTATTGCAAAATGATCCATATTTTGCGCGGAGGCCTTATGTTGTCATCAATTTTTTTTCATCCGAAAATAAATGATAATGAATGGACCTGATTACCTAATCAAATCTTGTTAAACTCATCATGTTGCTTTATTTAATCGACACTCTGTCATTTAATAAACCGCAACATTTTTATGCTGTTCATGTAAAGGAAATACATGATAAATTCAATGGATCAATGATCAGTTTTTGGCCTCATATACCTTCGGCCGAAAAAAGAGATTAGTCAAATGTGTTTGCGTATATTGAAATAAACCGAAATTTTCATCCAGTTAACCATTCGGTGCTTATTACAACAGCTGAGATTTTTGTGTGGGTGGACACAGCTACAATAAATAATATGCAATAAAGCGTGAAAGAAAAGAAAAAACGAGAAATTGCCGTCAATGAAACCGGCTGCGACATTGAATTTAAGGCACAGTTCGGTGTTCGCCTGATCGATCAAAAGAAATTACCACCAAGACATAGCATACATTTTAACTCTTTGCTTCTGTACGATAAGCGATGAAATCAATGATTTGACAAAAATTTCATGAGTTCCAGTTGCAAGAATTTATCCAAAAAAAACCTAACTATATAAAACGGTTGTGAAGAAAAAACCAAAATAGCAAACATTTGAGCCATATTCCGCTCGAAAGTTCAAGTGATCTGCAGATTGATATTTCAATATATCCAAGTAGTACTTTATATTGCCACTACACGCTTTAATAATCAATTAAACGTGGAAATAATTGGATGGAAATAAGTTAAACATACCAAAACATCCAAGTTTTTGGACTCAATCGCCAAGAGAGCAAAAACTATGTTGATTTTTTTACAGCAAATGATATTAGAAAATTACTCATTAATTATATTGTTTCGCAATAAAAATGTTGAAAACATGAAGTTCAAGAAGTGTTTTTGAAATAAAGGTTAGACATAAACAAAAGTTGATTTCGAGCAAATGGCATTTATTTAATTGTATCTTATAATTCACTGCAGCAACGATATTAGATAAATGTTAAATAAATGTGGATGGTCGACAGGACTTTGTGATATTTTGATAAAGAGAAATCTTTACAGTTTTTCTTGATGAAACCCGAAGCATGTGTTTCGCATTAGCGAATCACTGTGGGAGTGTTTCACTGCATTAATCTTTAAACTTTAAACTGAATAGATATCCGATGTGTATTATTTTCCGCAAAGCCAAACTAAAAGACATAAAAGAAGCATTTTTTATTGAAAAAATTCAATCCGTTTAACATAAATGTTCGCCAAAGAAGATAAATAATTTTTATTTTCTCTGAAACGGATATTAGAAATGCCGCATGAAAGCAGTCGTTTGATGTATGCTCCTGCCACACTGTTTGGCATTTTCCCGCTAACCGACCTTGGCAATGGACGACGAAAAGTCCAGGGACTCGCACAACATGTATTTTTACCTACCAGCCTGCCGCATACACTCAAGATCAAGGGAAAATGTTAAGGGATAATGAAAGAGAAAAAATCAATAATTCTGCCTATACTACTATACGTGTGAATAGAATATACGTCATCCATATTATGTGCGGCATGTTTTCCAAGCGACTTGCGCGAACCGGATCTAGGCATTTGACTAAAATGTACATGCATCCGTTGGCTGGAGCTTTTTCGCTTGCGTATTTGTTAACTGTACTGAACTGTTCCATGCTGAGTTCATCTTAAACACGAAAAAGGCACAAGGAGAATTTGATTGAGCTGCGTCAAGAATATGCTACACGTGTAACGAATTGAATACTGAGAAAAAAACATCCAACGGGAAAGCCGTGATTTGCGTAAATAACAAAGCACTTGATAATGGGATAGAATAAGAGACATTGAACGTGAACTCGAAATAAGTAAGAGCCTTCAAATTGAATTGAGCACGGCAGCGATACACATATGATATACACTGAGATCCACCAAAAAGGATTACCATCTATGAATGTCGCATTAAGAGTTTCGCTCTGCCAAAGTCAATATTCGCAAATGAAATATGTACAAGTACATGCGCCTGTTTGATACAGTCGTTACAGCGGCAACAGCACCACATAATATGTATAATGTGTATGTATGTTTTGTAAACGTGTGCCGACAACGAGTGTTTTCATCAATCGGCGTTGCCATGGACAACTTGTTGCGCGTCACCAACGGTGACGTCAGTATGAATTCGAAGTTTATTCTCTTAATCGACTATCAAAAGTCAAGCGCTGAATAAAAGTAAACACATTCATTAATTCATTGGAAGACGATAGATAATGGCAAAATGTTGACACTTTCATTTATCCGAATGTGAACGTGGCAATTTCGTTTATCAACGAAACATTTTCCAGCCTTAATTCATAATGAAAAATTAATATTTCACAACGTTCTCACGAACAATCTACAGATTCACCGACTTTCTTAATCCAAATCATGAAAATGCGAAGAAAATAAATTAATCACTTTAATTTTACTTCAATAAATACAGAGTTGATGTGAGGCCTATCGCTTTCATCATTGGCACAAAATAATCAACACATTATATTTTCGAAAACAAATTCACAATCGTCAAAATTCAATTTTATAACAAATATAAAAATATTTTGCGTAAAAAATTGTCGATATAAAGGAAGAGTGGTAATCTCGATTGACATTATGTCTGCGATGGACAGTATATTCAAGTGTTTTGTTCCAAACTTATTGAATGTCTTTCGGTTTTCGAACTGACAAAATGATGAATGCGAAGAGCAAGTTTTCAACGCCAATTAACACATGCATTGTATTTAAAGCAGATCAAAGAAGAAAATGATATATTATTATGGGATAGTTTTTGGAGATGCCGCAGTTCAAAGCATAAACACAAACAATTATGCATTTCATCAGTCAACTACACGCTTGTGATGAACAAAGGCTGAATATCAGAAAAATGATTTACAACAAATAATTTTGATGACCACATAGCCTTCCTACATTTTCGATAAAACAATTTTTTCAATGAAATTGATGTCCAAGAATCTTGTTGTGTCTAATTAAATACAAGTATAATTATTATCATAATAAGGAGTCTCATTGTCTGGCAAAATGAAATGTTTCATTCTTTCTTTTTTATAAAAAAGTTTATCAAAAGAGACAGTCAGAACTCTTGACTCAGGAGATCATAATCTATGAAATTCTTCGGTGAACCAATTTGGAAAATGACATGAGAACGGAAATTCGATTTGATTTTTATGCATTAATAATTTCTGTGACTGTATTGACTCTTCGGCGTTTTCGAATGAATTTTGAACGAAAGAAGAATCGAAGAAAATCAAAATGACACCTTCATATCGACATTTGATGTTTTTTAATCAAATAAATGAGAGGAACCAAAATGGAACTAAAATCAAGTGATTAAAATGTTAACAATGTATTCAGGAAGAGTGCCACTCGTCGTAGTTGTTCAAACGGCAATAAAAAACGACTCACCGTTGAATGTGTGGACGTGAAAGATTAATTTAACAGATTAGAAAAATTAGTGGAACATTCATGTCAAAGGAGAAATGCATAATAAAACGACGGAATTTTTATGGAATGAACGTTAGCATCATTGCTTCCGATAAGACAGTATAAGAAAGTCAAAAGAACAATCTGAAAATCGATTGATGCAATTAAAAAAGCATAATGAAGATGCATTTTTTTTAATTTACAAACCATAAATATAAAGAATCGATTCTATGAACATTTTACGGTAGAGCGAAGACATTCAAGTTTGTCAAGTGAAAGAATTAGAGTGCCATG
Source organism: Contarinia nasturtii (assembly GCF_009176525.2). Taxonomy (NCBI): domain Eukaryota; kingdom Metazoa; phylum Arthropoda; class Insecta; order Diptera; family Cecidomyiidae; genus Contarinia; species Contarinia nasturtii. The sequence goes on along the minus strand of NW_022198211.1, from coordinate 2,252,372 downwards.
AAGGAAGTGTCATTAGTTGCATCATTTTAGGTAGAGCGTATTCCGTTATGTGGTCGCATCAGCAACAAGTAGTCATTTTAATTGATTCAATTAAAAGTTCCCATTTAAGTAACTGAAAATGAGCTAATTTTAGATGTTTTAAGCCACTTCCGCAATTTGTTCTATCTTGGTGAACCAACATGGAAAACATATTTCAAGAGACTCCATTCTATTCAGCATTCTCGGAAAATTTCCATTGTATTAATGTTGCAAATAAAATCTATTGTACAAAAAATAAACAACATAATGAGATGTTTAACCTTGGTGTGTATATAATATATATCAGATTTACATGTAAAATTAGTTGAGCGAGAAGGAATCCTTGTTGAAAAACGTGATTCGTTCCCACATTTTCCGAATGACGTAAACCGATGCCAACCGTACAACAATTTAATTCTTTTCAAAACAATTTGCGATTTTTTTTTACATTTTTCATGCAGGGCTTAATTGAAGTATTCAATTCGAATAAAAACTCTCTTGTGTTTTGCATCACAAAACAAATTTGACACATTTGATTTTTACTGTTTCATATCGCTGTCTGCGATGAGGTGATAGAAAATTCCGCATAATTCAATTACGTAAATCATGTTCACCACATAATCTTATTGTTGTTCATTTATCTTAGCGGCATTTGTTGACTGGGAAGCAATTTTATCCCAAATTGTATTATCAATTGTAACATTTGCTTTGCTGTTTTTGTTTTTTCGTTTTCCTATCTAATGAAAGAAAACTGCAGTTCACTTAAATGGATTAAAAACATTCCATTTTGCACAAGTATAATACACTCGAAAACAAAATGTGAGGCGAGAGATAAAAAGGCGCGCAGCCGAAGATGAATGTATCGCTTATCTCATTTTGCATACCTGATATTCAAATTGAGTAGTGAGCTGCAAAACGAAGTGATCCAATATATATTTGTGTGCATGAATGCATACTAGCTGTGCACTAGATTTGCCACACTACACATTACCCGTGCTACAGATCTACAGATGCGCACATTAAAGTGATCCATTGTCTTTATGCACAACGCATTACATTTATTACTATTGTCAATAGAATATGTGAAACGATGTAATATAAGGCTATGGTAACGGTTGCTGAAAGACACGAGCCACGCGATGCGATCGCGGTGCGTTTGAATTAAACACACACTGCACTTTCGTATTAACCATAATTACATATACGTTCAAAGCAATGAAATAAACATGCAAAGTACATTTCGCTAGTCGCTTACTTACCGACTGCATATTATCGCTCAGTTATTGTGTGTGCGCGCGAGCGCTCTCTCTTTCTCTTGGTCTCCCGCCCGATTTTATGTGCCCAACCGGCATTTCGACTTCGTTTGTTTATAACATTTGGCAATGAAAAAAACTACACGTCGACAAATTCATATTTAGCATGTGCAGCGGCAGCGGCCGAGAACGAATGAGACAAACAATTCGGAGTGACTTAATTTTCTTTAAATCATTAGAAGAAATGGTTGATTATGTTAAATGATTTCTTCTTCGTAGTTGCAATTGTTGCCGGCATTTTGCGGCTCTTCGCTTCTCTTTCTCCGAGCGAGTGAATTCTCTCTATCGTGCCTTTAGCCGTGCATATGCACGGATTCGTTGAAAAGATATAAAGCCGTTAACTGCTTGACCAAATAGCTGCTTAAATCATCTCCTTATGTCTTTTCGTGTATTCGCGTGTGTCGTGCAGAAACCATATTTTGTCTAAATGATTTACTTACTTTACGGACCGAAATGCAATCGTGCAATACAAAATTAAACGAATCGAACGGCAGCCCAAACACATAGTCACATTACACATTTCATGCACCGATGATCTTTTGCTCCTCATAGCAACAGTAACAGCATCCGCCGACGAGCACACCATACGAAATTTTATTTATTAACATATAAATGTAATTTTATGCTCATTGTGCCTAGGTTAACGTTAACCATTATTTTATGTACATCCTCATTTAGCATAATTTTGCTCCTTTTTGGCACTTCAACTTTTAAGTTCTAACACAATTGAACATGAACTTATTGCTGTGAGCTCAGCATTAATGCGGACTGAAGAGCACATTTCTTGGGAAATTCGCAAATAAACTTTTAGAACCATTTTTTCTCTTGAACTTAATCTATGCAAAAGAGGATTTTAAAACTCTTATTCCGATAAAGAACTTCTTCAGAAATATTAAAGTTCAATCTATGAAGAATTTTTTATCAATTCTTTGTTTAAAATTGACTAAGTTATATGTAAAAAGGTAAAGAACTCATTAGCTATAATCATCATCATCATCATCAAATTTTTCTATTTTTGTTGTTGTTGTTATTGATGAAAAGTTGAGTTTGGTCAACTCAATGTTTCCTGAAGAACAAAAAACAATTTTAACTTTTCCTTTTCAAATATGTACGTCCCTAAGTGATATACATGAATAGAATTGAATGCGAACGCGTGCGCATCTTTAGTAAGTTCTAGAGTAAGTTTATGTTCATTTTTCTAATAAATTGAATCGGCACATCACAATTCATTCAAATGATAAATAATAAATCGTTTCGATTCAGTTGCTCATTGTTCGTTTACTGTAGTACAACTTATATAAGAGCAAGAGCACCGCTTCTGAATGGCTTCATCATCCCAACTTCAATTCAAATTCAAAATCAATGGCCGAAACTAATAATCCAATTTAAAAACCGAAACAAAACAAATACGGCGCAGAGAAACAGAGCATTTTCTTTTCTTGTGCAACTCATTAGATTTGTTGCTTATTGTCGCAGAATTATCATTGTTTATCCTTCATTCACTTCAAAATGTTTAGTCTTTTATGTGCGGCGTAATTTTTTTAAGTGCGTGGTCATCGTTTTTATTTGGTCGGTCGTAGTCGGTCGATGTACAGAATCTGTAAGTATGTGTAATGTGAATATTTCCATAATAGTGAATTGCATTGTGCATGCACAAAGCACACAGAAGAAATATAACATAAACTTAAAAAAAATACACTGAACAAACGCAACAATAACAACAATTGGTAATGAGAGAGCGAGAGCGGGAGCGAGCAATTGAGATATATAGAAACAAATAAGAAAGGATGACGATTGCCAATGTTGCATGCGAATTCATCAGTTAAACTAATGATGTTACGTTTAAGATAAAGTACATATTCAATTGTGCCGTGGCCCAAGCGAGTGTTCGGTTCATTCAGTATTTGTTGTTGTCGGTTGTTGTGTCGCAGTAAAAACGTGCACGCTTACACACATGGCCATAACCACAATTAACTGAATTAATAGGCTCACTCATATACATCTATTGGCTAATGCAAAATGTGATAAATGAATTGAATCAACCGGTGGCACACTCCATTATTATCTGCATTTAATTTTCTCTAATATTGGCATTATAATGTGCACTTCGGTTCCGTTTTAAAGAAATTTCAGTTTTTGGTGATATTTTGCAAATAATTTCGATTAAGTAATGTTAGTATATAATCATAGTTTGCGCATTTAAAGTATCCGTTACTTGCTAGTTGGAATTTTTTGTCGGAATGTAGCTGCGCTCCCCACGAACCACTTTTTTACAATGTCACAATTGATCGATTGGTGTTTGGCTCATGTGAACACAGTAAATGCAGATTAATACATACTATAAGTGTCTTTTGCTCCTTTCGAACACCGTAAATCGTATTTAACATATATTTCGAATTGTGATGCTTGTGCATAAAACGTAACATGACCGGACCGGGCTTATAAGCTCATGTTGTTTTGAACATTCGGCTGGCCAAAGTGAATTCGATTGTCGACTCGGTTTCAGACGCTTAAATTGACACGCGCACGACATTTTAACATATGTTATAATGACTTAATGCGATCAAATCAATTTTCTGCGTTTCGCTTTTTCGATCGGGCTTTGGTCGTCTTGAGGTAGAAAACTACATGTCAAAAAGCACATTTCTATCGTCTAATACAGACGACGAGAGGTAAGTACAAAAGATTTTGTCCTCGTTGCGAGCATGACATGTACGATTTATTTTTGTGGTAGATTATTGAGAAATTTCCTGTTTGTCCAGTGCAAATGCACTGCATTCGAATATCGAAGAATACAGAAATGAATAGTCGCGATGAATTTTGAATTGTGGAAAACGCATACATAATTGTAACTAAATCATTTGTCGTCTGGTTATTTTTGGTGCGAGCATTGATTTGTTAAAATACCAAGTTAACTCTCTTGGTTGGCTGTATCACTTTTGCTCAGATCAACAATTACTAGCACTAGAAAGTAATGAACCGATTCAACTATAAAAATGTCATCCGCTTGCAATTTATTTGCAAAGTCAGCGATTTTTTGTTCGCGTCAGTTATACTTCGTTATTGCCAATTTGTCCATGGAATTGAATTTGAATTTGGTGTGTTCGGAGCTGATCTTCAATCATTCGGAATTCGAAATGCAAGAAGTCAAATTAAATACTCTGGATCCAGGCAACGAATCGAAACGTCATTCACACACGTTAAATAAATTCCAATTTATAATTGATTTCAGGCCAAACGAAGTAATGCAACAGCAACAAATGTAAACATATATATATCTTGAATCTCTTCGTTTATGTTTGCAATTGGTTTGCTGTGTTGTTTCATTTTGTTTTCGATCGCCAAATAAAATCGCGCTTTTATAATAATAATTTATACACAGTGTATGCCCCATGGATTTGTGCGAAGTGTTGTGCTGTTTTGAGCTGAAAAGAAGTGAAAACAAACAGGCATATATGTAGGTAGTATATTTGAAAATGACAAAACGGCAATAACAAACATGCCACGATTCGCGCGTTCTTCCACATAAATTTATGAGAGTTTCCACGTGCATTACCAAAACACACAATCGACATTGTCGATTCGGCACTGACTGCTGTTCCTTTGGGCAAAATTTAATCAATATATTGGATTGAAAGAGTAGAAATGAGGTGAAATGTGCTTGACTTAGAAAAAAAACTCAATGAAATAATTTCCAGTCGATTTCAGATACCAGATAGATTAATTGGCAACAAGTATTCTTTCTTCAAGTAAAAAATGGCAGGCTATTTTCGAGTATTAATACCATTCAATAATGGAAAATTTACCAATGGTTGGAAATGAGTTCCTTGTAGACTGATAACCTACTACTTGCAAAAAACACTTGAGATTTCTTTTATTGAATTTCGCTTTTTTGCACCACTTAAGATTGTTTATGCAGAAAAATTAAAATTACCCTTAATTGGAGGGTCATACTTATGCGTAATTTATTTAATTCGCTCATCTATTTCAATCGAAACCAATGAACTATGGTAAACTTTAATGAAACGTTAACACATAAAATCATTTGAATATTGAAATACTTGTGGTGTTCAATATCGTTTCCGATTTTCTTGGAGCCCATGTATCTGTGATGAAATGTAATGCAAAAACAAATGCTTTACATTTCAAATATGTGTATAAATAATTTTTTGTTTTCGACTAATCACCGCCCTTTTTTTGCAAACGGAATTGATACAAGATTTTGTGAGGGAGAAGAACACGAGCTATTGGATACCATGACAACATATGTCTGCTAACCTATTTGGATACGCCATCGGAAATCTTTTAATATCTTCCAATTGAAAGCATGAATTACTCACATTATCACAAATGATACGATATCCAAACCAGAATTTAAAAGAAAAACTGACGATGATTCAAAACACAAAGGGGAAGCATTTAGGTGAGGCTGCAAATGATGATTGTTTGTTCTTGCCTGATGTTCGAAGATCGCGCGTACTTGTGATGATGCAAAAGATCAAACTATCACTTAAATGAAAATGAATAGGTACTATCCGATATTCTTTAGCTTGATTATCCATCAGATGAATACATATATCCGTGCACGATTATCGATACTTTTTTTTAAATGCACGAAAAAAATATATAATCTATTGTGACTGTTGGTCGCATGTTAAACGTTTAATGTAATGAACGGTCGAGATCTTGAAATCGCTGAAAACACAAAAACAAACCGTATGGTTAAAACGAACGATACAATGAAAAAAAATGAAAATAAAATTAATAAACCGATATATACAGTGTATAAAAATATTTTGCGAGTGCGAAAAGAACAAAGCAACAAACAAACAAACGGAACAAAATCCATTCGATGAACCCCATTCCATTGGTATCGAATGGCCGTATGCTCAATCTTTTTCAACTTGTTCGATCCGTGTGGCGTTTATACTTATGCACTTTCTATCCTGTATCTATATAATTTCAGAATGTCGATGCAACGTATAAGTTTTATTCGTCGAACGTTGTGTTTTCTCCTCTCTTTTTTTCATCAATCTTTTGATTGTTGTTCTTTTGGAAAATAATCAGTGTGGATTCACACAAACAACAATGCTAAACTCTTTGGAATTATCGACGCATATTTATCCATCAAAGTTGCTTTTCAAAAAGTCAACGATTCCTTAAAAAAAATACGTCATCAAAGATTTGTCTGCGAGCATTTCGAAGGCTTAGAAAAATAATAATTTTTGCTTCGTCACGACACAACAATCCAAACACAGATTTAGTTGAAATTATTAATTGTTTGTTACAGAAAAACTTATTAATGGTTCACGCTTAATACATATTGAACGCATATTAAAAGATCGTCATCGACGATAGACGACGATTTCGTGATACGCTCCGTTTCAAATGAATCGTTAATCTCACTATTTCTCTTCATTGCCTATATTTGTATTTTTTCTCTTTTGCCTTTTTCACCTTTATTACAATGTTATACGTTCTAAAGAAGAAACAAAAATTCCGAGGCCAAAGCCAAACCCATGTGCACACAAGAGAGGACACAACGAGCAAAAAAAACAGCGAATTGATAAAAAAAACACGAACAAATAAATGTGATTTTAACATGGCATCATTTTCTTTCGATGAGTGTTTCAGTATTATTCTTCTCTTTTCATATCCACATTTTGAATGTTCGATTTCATTATCGTGTCAGGTCTTGCATGATTTTTGCATCGACACTTTATACATATATGTAGTGTTTTTTCTTTCATCTTTTAAATATAAACAGTCGCTCCTTCCTCTTTATCCGGATTTTATTTTTTTTTTTTTATTTCATGGGGTCATATCTGTTAGAATGTACGCTTTATCACAATTCTGAGAGTTCACATTTCTCTTTGCCGGTGTGTTGCTCTCTTCTTCGTCCGTTGCGTTGAGCTTTGTGTTTGCCATTTGTGCGTCGCACATTGATTCATCGTGGGGCTTATACCAAGAGAAAGAAATTAAAATTAATAGTGCACGGCGCAGTGTGGTAGCTGCACTTAAAATAACATGAACAAAATTAAAATATTTTAAAAATGTGTGTCTCTCACTCATTGTTTTTCACTCTGGTGTCTCTTCATTCGGGATTTGCTTTTATTTTTTTTTATTATTTTTTTTTTTTCGTTTTGTGAGCATGTACTTACGATGGACAATTTGAGCTGAACTGTATGTATATATATGGACGCATGCATACGCATAAAAGATCACAACAATTCATTGTGTAAATAAATGAAACGATAAACACAACAGAGACGATCATTCGATGATGATCGAGAACAACGAACAAAAATGCTCCAACAAACAAGGTAAATAAATGGACTGACACTAAGAAAAATATAAGCAATCGAGATCGCCGATGGAAGATAGTGAGAGAAGAAACAACATTGTCAAAGTAATATAAGTGTGTGTGTGTGTGTCTACAACAGCCAACAGCAGAAGCAACAGCAGCGACAGTCAAAAACAATGATACAACAACAATGACGCAACGAGAAGATGCAAGAGATAGAGAATACGAAGAAAGAAATAACATACAAATGATAAAAGTATGCATGTATATCTCACACAGCAGTAAGGAACAACAATTTGACATGTTGTGAATCAAATGCACACATTACCGGATTGACCGAAAGGGACACAAAAGTTGATTATTTGTTCGCTCTATGCTTGTTGTTGTTATCGTGTTTTTTTCGGCTCTCCTTTTTCGGTGTTTTGGTGATCTTCAACAGCGATAACGGTCATTGGGCAATGACTTCATCAATCAAATTTATTGGAACCAATTGAAAATGCAATCGGAGACTCTCTTTTCTTCTAAATAAATAAATGATTTCGATTCTCTTTTTGTGTACAAGTCCACGGAAAAGGGAGTTTCTTGTATAAAAATTGCATTAAAATGTATAAAATGCTCTCCATTCTTTAAACAAGAAATGGTGTACATGCAGTAGTCATGCTATATTATACTATATACACACACTAATTATTACATTCAATCATTTGGCAACTGAATCTGAATGGAATCAAAGATTCATACGGGAAATGAATTTTTTCTGCATTACCATGGCCATTGATTGACATCACGATTTAGTGAAATGCAAAGATTGCGATAAAAAATGACAATAATCGAACAGATTGCAACCGAGATGTGATGTGCACTGCACACAGTACACACACACACACACGCGAACACACTCATACAGTCGAATGTGTTAAGCGCTCATTTGAATTGACCCGTATAAACATCGTTTAATTCTCATTTTATTTATTCACTCATTTTATTAAGTGTATTTTTTCGATTTCGACACATTTTCTACATGGCGCATTTTCATGTTGTTCAGGCTTACTTTGCATTCTCTTCTTCTCTTGTCAAGAGTTTTAGAATCACTCAAATGAACCGGTTTTCTCACTTTTATTTTGTCATTCTTTCGATTTGGAGTTTTTTTCTTCGTTTTTTTTCTCACTGCATGTCTCTTGCTTTCCATTCGAAGCCTTTCTTAAATCCACAAACGAGCATTAGATATCATTTAAATGGTTTAAACATTCTTTCTTCAACATTCCAGATGCCAACACTTGATTCACACACAGAAAAACAAACAGGATACCAAATGATAAACATCTAAAAATCTGGTCATTTTAAAACTCTCAATGATTTTTGATGGAATGTAACAAATTTTAATATTTACACTTTTGAAGAATAAAAAGATGGAATCATCTGAGTTTTATTGATTTTGATCCTTGTTATATTATCTTTTTACACATACATCAAATGCAAATGCAGTTTTGGTGAAAAAAAAACGAAGATTTTTATTGGCTTCGAAATTGAACATTTCACGGATAATTTATGAATTTTTCTTCTCTTTTGAACTCTTTCCTTTTGCATTGCCAAGACGATGGAGATTCTTCTCCTAAGTACACATTTTATTGGAATTGTCTGTGAATTAGATTTAATCCAAAAGAATGCAGCAAAAATTGCTACAAATTATATCGAGTGCGCGAATTGAATTCAAAATCTAAGACGGCCAGCCGTCGGTCGACCGACCAAATCTTTGAATTTATAACTTAATATTTCTCTCGATTCTATTCCGCTATTCCATATAGATAACAATAGCTTTTATACAATAGAGTTGAGCTGATCGTTTTTTATCGCTTGATTCAGTTTCAGTTTATAAATATATTTATTGGATCGATTTATGGGAAAATAGTCATTTCAAAATAAGACCACACCGATAATACGATTATATCAAAAGCACAACAGAAAAAAAAACAGAACGGTGATCATGTGTTAATGGGCCATTGTATATATACGTACGCGTGAATCTTGTATCGTTCTGTGTCGGTTTTATTTATTTAAAAAAATGAATCTCTTCAATGTACAGTATCGATCCAGTGTGTATAGTGTTAGAGTGCGCACGTTGGTGACATATTGTGGTGGTCGATAAGAACCACTTCATTCGATTATAATGTAAATTTGTGTTTGTGTGACTGGATTTTGTTATTTAAGGAGTGCCATGCAAGAGAATTGGTTCTTTTTGGTTTGTGTGTGTGTGTGTGTGTTATTGTGTGCGGTCATAAAATCATTTTCAGTGATCAGCCAAAAAAGAGCATAAAAATTATGGTCATGGTCTCTCTTTTCATCTGGATGCATTTATGAAGCAATGGTCAAAACAAATCAAAGAGAGAAACTAAAGCAAATCGTGTTGTAGAACATAAATTTTAACTCGTTAGAATTGTGTTGCAGCAGTATGTTTATTTATTCAGATTTGTATTAAAAAAAAAAAAAAAAAAAAACGCAGTACCTTGGCTTGAATGAATCAGAAAAGAGATCACACACACACTTCAATTGAAACGACAAGAGAGAATGGAGAATGGTATCAATTTTGGTTGCACGTCCAAATGCATGCATTTATCTAGCAAAGATAGTTAAGAGAGTGTCAATATCAAATATGTAAAATCAAAATGAATTTCCATCGAACCGATATAAACAACAAATAGCCAACATCTAAATCAATTCGAGAAAACTGTTGTTTTCTTTTATCCTCGGCAATTTTTGTCGGCTCCATATGCTCGAATATGCATTCAAAGCCGATCCAAATACATCACACCAATCGCACCAATATTGATTTCAATAACTTTATATTATCATAGGCGGTTTATAGAAATGCCGTATGCATGTTTTGAGCTTCGATTTGTCTGAAAATTTATTGGCATTCATGTGTCTGACTGAGACTCGGTGTGTTCATGGTCTTGTGTTGCAGTCGCTCGCGCGAGCCTTGTTGTCTTTCTTTCTTTCTTCATGCTCGCTGCGTCGCAGCATTTGTGTGGTGTGATCTGTCTGTTCACATACGAATTGTGAGCATTGTTTTGAAGCACATAATAACAATAAATATTTAATTTGTTGTGTGTTACCATATTATTATTATTAACCAACCTCACACGTTGAACCCGTTGTTCCATTGATTTCTTTCGTTCGTTGTCTGCTATTTCAGTTTTTGAAGCAAAATAAAAACCAAACAACAACAACAATAATAAAATAAAATTCAAGCCAATAAATAAGTTATTCCCAAATAAAAGATTTTGTTGTCGCGCCGCCGACTCAAGTCGCATCGTATTTGTTCAGCACAGCATCAACGACTGAGAGCGGGGAAAGAGTGTACCTTATGTCGATATGTGAGAACATTTTAATCAAGAGATCAACGCCGGCAATGATCTTATCGAAGAGAGTGAAAATACAAATTCCCTTTGTTTGTTCTTCAAGTTCTGTCTTTTAATACTTACACTTTTTTTCTCCGCTGGCTGCAGCCATGGCTAAAAATGTGCGCGAGCAAAAACATAAGAAAGAATACGCACGGTTTTTTTTAGAATAATTTTTGTGTCCATAATTTATTTTTCAATCTGATTGTTATATATAGAGAGAAGTTATAATGCCTTTAAATAACTACATTAAGATAAAGAGTGTCATACAAGTAAGATTTAATTGTAATGTTTTAATGTTCATTTTGAAAATAAGTTACGAAAATTCACTAAACATAAAAATTGTTTTATTTAAAAAAGAAAATAATTAATTGTAACATTAATATTAGCGAGCAGATCATCGATTGTTTTTCTTTTGTTATTTGTTAAATTTATTGATATACATGTACAATGTACATATTTGTTTATGTTGTTTAAATATAATGCCAATTGCACGTTTGTCTTAATATGCACCGTGTACTTATTCTGCCTCTGTATATCCTAGAAAAATTGTCAAGGTCGATTTAAAATCATGTTCCCAATGCTTAATGCGTTTGCATTTTCTTGTTTGATTCATTTTCAAGCACCAAAGAAAGAGAAGACTTTAGTGTGAGAAAAAGAAAACAACGACTACGAACAAAGAAACTTATACAAAAATAAACTCTAGAAATGAGGTTCAATCAACCTCGAATCGAAGTCAATCAAAATGGGAACGAAACATTGTATTTTCAGTGTATTTTTTTTTTCATCTTATAACGACAAAAGTAAATTTATTTTGTAATTTTGTATGATTTTCTTTAGTCTTCAGAACACCAACATCGGTTAACATCTATCTAAAAACTGGCTTTCATTTTTGTAAAATTCTTTCGTTTAATTTGGATTGTTGCCGTTTTATTTCTCTTTCTTTTATAAATGTTGCATAAAGCTCATTACCTCATCATATAGAGTGATTTTTATTTCTTACAGCTATTTCTTCTTTTTAGTATTCAATCGAAGTAATTTCGTTTTTTTGTTTGTTTTTTTTTTTGTAATGTAGGCCGATTGAGTAGCTACTTAGCGGGAGTCACAAAAGCTAGACTCCCATGGTTGCCTCATTGAAAATGAACTATTAACAATATCCTTTTTTCGACATTATTTTGTAGGGTTTTTTTTGAAGAAAAAAAAGAGGAAAAATTAAAATATATTCGTTTCATATGCGTCAAGTAACGCAAAATGAAAATATCCATTACTTTCTACATTTGGCCATTCGAAACGGTGTGTTCCGTGCAAATGTTTAAAAAATAGTGTCGAAAAAATAAATTATGTATTATAAGAGTTTTAGCTTTAAACTAGTAGCGTATTTTTTTCATTCTCAGCTAATTTCACTTGTTTATTTGTTTCATTCCTGCATTAAATGCAATCTACAGAAAATATTAGCACTTGTTTCTTTGTATATGTGTTTTTACGTATTATTGATTTCATTTCACTGTGAATTTTTAAATATTCGTTCATTCTTCACATCGCATTTTAGTTCATTAAATCTGTTTGTATGTATAAAATGCAACATTTTTTTTAGTTGTTTAAATCAACGTCTTTGTTTTAAATATTTGTTTTTAATTCATTTTTAAGGCCATTCGAAACACCTGCGTACAATATAATAGTTATCTCTTCAGAACGAAGAAAGTAATTCACTTTTGTGTAAACTACAACAACCACTGCTCAAACCAGTCAAAAATGTATTTAGTTTGTTTTTCATTCAATTTTATGTGGATGACAATGGCTATGCGCTTCAATTTTCATTTTGTATCAATGAAGATTTCCACGTTTTGCTCTCATCGAATATAAAATGATTTTTTTTAAAACTAAAGCTAGAAAATGGTATGCGTAATTTTTGTTTTTGCCACAAGATTCGTTTCATTTATTGTATTGAAAAGATGTGAAAATGTTTTGACCCAACCTTAAGAGAAATAGTCCATGGCATGTGCATAAATTTAATGATTTTTTTTTCTTATAAAAAAACAAGGTAAATTCTCTTCCTCGTTTATTCACATTGTTTGATTTCAATTTTTGCTGTCTATTATTTGTGTTGCTGTTTTTTTCTTCTCTCTCCTCAAAACATACCTGTAGATATTCTTTTCAACAATTTATGTAAATGTGTGTGCTCATAAATGGTTTTCTATTATTATGCATTATTATGGATATTTATTATTTAATTCAATAGAGGTGGGCCTCAGCGAACGATGAATGTATTTAAGGAGAATGCCTTTGATTTTATTTTATTGTTCAAATTTCTTGATGGTGAATATAATTCAATTTTATATGGTTAAGTATGACTTTTTATGGTGTCATTGTTATTCGACTGAACGGCGCGAGCACGCACGCGTACACATCGAGAATAAAGCGAACATGTATTGACAATAAACAAGGGGGGAAAAGACGAAAATGAAACAGATTTTGACAGGTAAAACGATCATGATGATGATGATGAAAAAACCGTTGAATTTAATTATGTCAACAAATGCATTAATTTTGGTTAAATGCTAAACGAACAAGTCAAACGCTCGAATTTGAATTTTAATCATATTTGTTTGTTTTTTTTTTATTTTCATTGAACCGTTTTCATGTTATGTTCATTGTTATGTGTTTTCTTGTTTATTTTCGTTTCATAAAAATCATTTTACGCTTCGTTGAAAACTGCACTGTATTCATCATCATTTATGCCTGTGTGTCTATGAGATCGATAAATCAATGGCATCAAATGCCGTGCTCACAACGATATGCTACACATTAACATTGCAATCGCACTTGTTATGATCAACAGCCTGCTTTTTTTGTTTCAAAAGAAAAACTCGCGCACAACTCACATTTTAGGAAACTGGTCTCTCTACATCCTACGAATATATTAGTTTACGAAGTAAAAGAGTAATTGAATTGATTTTCCATTTTTGGATTTGATCCACGGCCAATGACCGATTTGATATTTAATTGTTGTATGATCAGTTAATTTGTTACAATCTTAACCATCGTACTTAGCACTTAATGTTAAAATGGCATCAGTTATTCACGTCATGGTATGTGTGTTTGTTTTTTTTTTTTTGTAATTGGAACCAGAACAAAAACACCTTAAACAAAATTCTAAATTGAATGGCGAAAATACGAACTAAAATCTTGATAAGTAATAATGATTAATTTGGGAGGGAGGAGTAGTGTTTGGGGTCATAAATTCGACATCTGAAGTCGACTTATTCAATTTCTGTACCAAAAACAATACCAAATTAGTTGCGCGTGATTGTGAAAAAAAAAAAAAAATTATTTGTTCACTTATTTGAAACAGCATTTAATTAAGATCAAAATCGAAAATTAACCGTTCTCGAAGTGGTGTAGTCAATAAATGTATGAATTTGGGTGTTTTATCAAAATTCAATTAGCTTGGCGCTCACTTGCTTATCAAATAACTTTCTACATGTGACAAAAATAAGTTAAAAAATGGTGAGGATCACTACTACATAAAATTATTGAGAAAGAAAATATAAAATGAATGAACTGACACAACAAAGCGATTGCAATCAAATGTTTCAATTTTTCTACAGAAAAAACACTGGAAAAGTTTTCAAAATGGTTTCTTTTTCTCTCTTTCACTCTATCTTGCTCAGATAATAAATATATGATTCTTTATATAATTAATAGAACATAATTATATGCCATTTAGCAGTAATATAATAATAAACTGAGATCACAGAATTTTTGCATCAATTTCGAGATAATTGATGATTTTTAGATTGTTTCATTCTAATGACATTTGGCGAATAGATTCACAACGACGACGGCTTTTGTATATAATATAAGTATCATTTTTATGTACTTGCTTGTTTCTTTCATACTGAAAATACTAATTGAAATTGTCATTAACCGCAAACGAGTTGATCTACCTGTCTTTTTCTCGTGGTTCGTTTTTCTCTCTCTCTTTCTCTCTCTCTTTTCGCTGTCATTAGAACAAATACAACAAAAAAGTATATAGTTATTTTAAGTTGCTAACGTCAGCAACGAAACGGAAAAAAGATCGAACAATTATAATTAGGGAATTTAACTCCTAGCTAAAAAAATGTTTAAGTAAAGTATTCATTTGAACAGTTCAACATTTACGGTTAAATAGCAGATGATGCATGACATTCAAACTTTTTTTTAACCATCTTTTCTTCGGAAAATAAATGAACAATTTCAGCTTTATGTTATATTAAATTTTTACAACAGTCAACTTCCAAAAGACAAATAAATTGCACGCCATTTCATGGAGCTTATTCGTGAGAGCGAAAAATTCTCATTCGGAAATGTGTTTTTTATTCTTCTTTTTTTCACAATTGGAACATTTTAACATCGATAATAACTTGATACAAAGATACAGAAAGATTAAAAATTGTTTGGCACTGGCGTATCATGTGACATTTTCATGCTTTGTTGATGTTTATTTTTTGATCGATTTTGTTGTAGCTTTTTTTCTTCATTTTTTTTTTGTTATGAGTATTAGGGTGCATAATTTTTGTTTAAAGATTCTATGTCGGGAGGTTGTCTATGGAGAACTCCTGTAATGATTTTTTTCCCCAAATAGTGTGTTTTAGCGATCTTTCATTTGACCTTTCGGTACTTTTCACAAAAGTCAAATTTTAAAAAATCCAATTTGACCTTTCAAATGAGGGATCGCTAAACATAGATTTTGGGGGTACCCATGGTAATTTTATGAAAACAATGCACCCTATTGAGTATTCAGTACAAGAAACTGAGCTTCATATTTATTTAACATTGTTTTTTGTTCTCTGATAGAAAGATGTAACATTCATAATGGTTACGAAATTAGTTAGTTATTATGATTATCGCTTTTGAGAAGTTGTGATTTATGTGTTTGTCTACTTTAAAAATAATAGGAAAATTACTTGTTTCTTTGCATCTCCATTGGCGGTGGTGCTGTTGCTATTGTCATCGTCATCATCAGCCGTTGTGTCATCGTCATCGAAATGAGTGCCAGATGGTGGTGATGGTTGTTGATAATCGGTAATATTCATGTCTTCAATCTCATTTATGGCGGCTGTGGAAGGTTTTCCAACGTCAAGGAGAACCGAATTTTGTGACAGCATTGCTGTATCCATCGTACTTGCAACCGTCGATGAAATAACGAATGTAGGTTGTGGTTGATTTGATGATGTCGACTGTGTCGACATTTCCTCGGTCTACAATGTGGAATTTGGTGTTGATATTGAAATCATTGTTTGATCCGGTGAATGCATCATATTCATATGATGCTGCTGGTGTTGCTGTTGTTGCTGTTGTTGTTGCTGCTGCTGCTGCTGCTGCTGCTGTTGTTGTTGTTGCTGCTGCTGCTGCATCAAACTCTGGCTCGACATTTTGCTTTCTTTCTTGATGCGTTGCTTTAAATGTACTTTGGCGTGTCGTTTCTTTTCATCGGAACGTGCAAATTTTCGGCCACAAATATCGCAGCTGAATGATTTAAAAAAAATGATACAAACATACGTATGAATAAATAATATAAGAAATGTTTTTTTTTTAATTTCCACCGTATTTAGGAGTTTTATTGTGTACATATAGGAAACGAATTGTATTTCACTCACCTAAATGGTTTTTCGCCGGTATGTGTACGAATGTGTGTTGTCAAATGATCGGAACGTGAAAATGATCGCATACAAATTCGACATTGGAATGGTTTTTGACCGGTATGAATACGAATATGACGCGTTAGCTCATCGGAACGTGAAAATCGTCGATCGCAATTTTCTACCGGGCATGCATATGGTCGTTCGTGTACAGGTGTTTTACTTGGACGATTTGGATACTTACGCGGTTTTACGGGCACCAATTTCAATGGTAACGTGCCTTGTTGGTAAACTTGTGATAAAATTTCATGGCCTTTGCTTGTCGATGGATTGTATTCGGCCAATTGTACATTATACGAAGATGATTGCATTCCATGCTGTTGTTGTTGTTGCTGTTGCTGCTGTTGCATCGATTGAGATTGTTGTACATGCACGGTTTGTTGTTGCATTTGTTGCGAATGACTGTCACTCGAGCAGCTCATCGAACCAGTGAATTGTTCTTGTTTTGGAATCAAACCGCCCGAAGCGGATGACGATGGTAGCGAAACATGCAATGATTGTTGTGAATTATAATCGATCGGTGAATCGAGCCACTGATATTTCATGGGTGCCCGTTGATATTGATTCATATCGTTGTTTTGATGCATATCAAGTGACATTGATGTTGGAATGGTGGCACCATAATTTGGCGGTTTGTTGAGAATAAGATTTGAACAGTCCATATTTAGGCCGATCAATTCGACTTGATGCGAACGTTCGTCGTAGTGCGAATGATGTTGGCTTACCGGTGACGGTGATTGTGTTGTTGTTGAATTTTGTGGAACATAGTGTGCTTGACTAGTACTTTGTGGAGCTGGCCCAAGCAAACTGAACAATGGTGGTTGGAATAATGTCTTATCGGGGCTGGGTAAATTCCATCCAGTCATCGATGAAGGCGGTGACATTTGTCCAGGCAAAATGGACATTTGCGGTGAGCTCATTTGTGTGCCAAGACCAATTGTTGGGCTGGCTGTTGTTGTGAAAACGCCACGATACGAAATTATATCGATGCTTTGATCGTTTTGTGATTGCTGATGGTGTGTTTGCTTTTGCATTTGTGGCGATTGCAGGCTCTGTTCATTTTGAATGTTCTGTTGATGACCGTGATGTGGATACATATTAACACTGCTCGTGTTACTTGTCTCTTCTTTTATTATCGACGATGGACTGCAACGTTCTTCTTTCAATGGGCTGCAGATGCTGTGCGGCGGGCTTGATGTTGTTTGCGGTTCCAACGATAAATCGTCTGAATCAATTGAACCTGAATTAAAACAAAAAAAAAAAAACGAGAAAAAAAACAAACAAACAAGAACGTAAACGTTAGAAAATAAAAATAAAATGATAAAATTGGTTTATATTTGTGCCACTGAATTTATGCAAATTGCCAAACAAAAATCAAATCATAGTCAGTGCATGCCTCTCTTTTTTTCTCTCATTCAAAAATTTAATGGTTAATTATGGTGCAATTAAAAATGTGATTTTTTTTCTGTCGTCAAATAAAACATCATAATTGAATATTCATAGATCAACTTCAGACTGCAGAGTGGCAGATCATCGACGCAAAAATTATTATCCATTTAACGCATTCGGTTAATTTTTATCGCATTTATGGCTTTTGTGACTCCGTTCATGTATATTAAATGACACAGCGTCGAATGACAGTAGCGTCGGCCAACCGGTTTCATTTAATTTATCAACGATAGTTTTTTTTGTCAAATACGCACTCGGCACAACATCATTTCGATATTTATATTCTTCTTCTTCTTCATCATCATCATCTCATTCTTATTATACTTATTCTTCTTATGGTTCAATGCAAACTACTCATGCCGTGCTCATTTGACGCCCCATAGTAAGCATTGCAAAGAAATGTTTAAATCGCATTTCAGAATCACTCATACACACAAGAATCAGAGATGCGACGCAATCAGGGATAAACTGTTCACGAGTCGGATTCGTACAGATGACAAATGGACTCAATTGAATGAAAATTAAGTGTCTTTTCCATATAAATTTTCTATTGGGTGTATATAAGTAACTTGTTTGCGTATTGAAAAGTATCCCGAATCAAATGATACGTTGCACTTGTCTTTTGGATTAATCCATAACGGATATTTCAACTTCACGTAGCTCACATCATCGAACACTTTTTTATTATCAAGATATTTGACTTTTTTTTTAATTTTTTCAAGACGACTGTTCCACTTTTAGACAGATTATGTATTTAAGCCAGCTTAAATATATCGAAATACGTTATTTGGCGTTGTTGTATTTGAAATGGTTTTCTTTATTTATGAAACTTGTGGGCAAAAAAAATAATAGATGCACATCATAACAACAATATAGTGAGGTCGCTTTTATCGAGAGATCATAGAT
Source organism: Contarinia nasturtii (assembly GCF_009176525.2). Lineage (NCBI taxonomy): Eukaryota > Metazoa > Arthropoda > Insecta > Diptera > Cecidomyiidae > Contarinia > Contarinia nasturtii. The sequence goes on along the minus strand of NW_022198211.1, from coordinate 2,233,303 downwards.
TAAACGGTTTATTGTACCACGTTGTTTGTGTTGTTTGCACCTCGAAGCGTTCCATTGGGAAATTTTCTTGAAGCAATCAACTGCATGATCAATCTCATTCGAAATCTTTTCGATAGCAATCAAAAATTGCGTCTCACTATAAATTCACAATACACTATTTTATTTTAATCGATCTTTTATGCACCACCATTTCATAAAAGGCGCTCAACATGCATTTTTTTCTTCTTTATAAAGTGTTTAATTGCAATCGCGGTTACGTCGTGCATACAGTTCATAAATCACATCTGGAAATGTATGTAAATACAGATCTGTGCTGTTTGATGGGTGTCAAAAAACATTTTGAATGGCGTAACTTCCATATTCTTCGCCTTTGAAATTTGGTCTCTTATTACTAACACGTGGCAGTCGTGATCGTCATCATGCAAAATTCTGACCTTTATTTTTTTTAAATCTTCGTTTAATTTTTCAAGTATGTGTCTTGTTGAAGTGGCGTTATCGTCAGTTCTGTTTTTGCAAAACAATTTTTATTATGAATTTGCGGAAATTCGATGTCTGCATCATTTCAAATGCTTAATTCGTATAATTTCCAGGTAGAGATTAAACATTTGGTAGAAAATTTGAACATTATTCATCCGAAGGCGTATTAGCACTGGTTTAATTCGTGGGCAAAAATGCGAAGTAAATCTGTTTTTGTCGGGGGTATTCACTGTACTCACTGAGTTCCGCCACACGGAATGATCCATGTGACGGCATACTTTCACACACAACTTCGTTCTGAGTGTACTGAGTACTACCGACACAAGTCCAATATACAAACAAACAACAAATTCTATCTCGGTATACTCAGAACGAAGTTGCGTGTGAAAGTATGCCGTCACATGGATCATCCCGTGTGGCAGAACTCAGTTAGTAGTTTGAAATTGGAACGGATATAGATAAATTTTCCCTCGAAATTCAGAAGCCTTGTGTTGGCGCATCCAATTGTTCGCTGATATTTATTTTCTGTTGTTTGTCATCTTTTCACAAGGCAATCTTTTATTAGTACCACAATGATATAATTTTTTGTTGTTTTGTGTGCAATTTTGTGAAAACAACAGAGATATGATAGAATTTATTTATTTTTTCGAAGCATTCAAGCACATTCGACAATTCTATTAAAAGGATATGCCATTAAAATTGGAGACAATTTGGCAAATAAGTTCAATACACCCGAAAATTAAGTCTCATAGACCATAAATAATCAAAATAAATGAATTTTTACGCTTTCTCGTCAATGTAAGAGGAATTTTGAACGAAAAACTTTCTGCATCGAATCGAGTGCACAAACAAACACACACACATACCAAAAACTGTTTTTCCATTTTCTTTCAGAAATATTTATGCTGTTGGAATTTGAACTAAAAAAAATGTTTAAAACAGAAAATAAAACGGCCACACCATTTTAATATTTATATATCCGAGCGAGTCCATTTACTTGTAAAATAACTTTTGTAATCTCAATTGCCTTTAGACTGTAATAAATTCTGTGAATATGTTCATTCGAACGAATGGCCGAACTTTATGAAAACGGATGGCGTTACAAAGCGCATACAAACATACATACTATTAACAGCATTGTATGCGTATCTCTTGCTGTCGCTCTCTTTCTGCCTCCCGACATGCCAACCAAAGACACATAATATATACGAAAAAGGCAATGAAACGACAAATTTGACGATGAAAAAAGGGAATAAAACAAACAAACACTATTAAAGATTTGCGGAAGTTTTAAACGCGATAAAATTACTGAAAAAATAAACAAAATATATGATAAATTCATATGCAAGCAGAGCAAATGTATTACAATTCATTCGCTGTTTGCCATTTCAACGGCTACTCAACTCACTCTCTATAAATATCATGCAGCCCAATGCTTAGCCGAACAAGAAAACTAGACGACGTTTTATTCGGACTCTTTTTTTTGTTCGTCTTTGAATAGAGTATTCGCAATACAATGTGCCATGCGATATTTGTTGGTGTTTTTTTTCTCTCTATATTTTGTCTATAAATTACCATTGGTTCATAAGAAACTGATTTTCTTCTCTTTTTTTCGCGTTTTTTCATGAATGAATTGGATACGAGCACTACAAATTGGCTACATATTGAAATTGTACCAAAGCAAATTTATTTCGAGTGTAATAATTTATTGAAATGACAATGTTTTTTTTTTTTTACATATCGTATTACAATATCAGCGAGCGTCGAACCAAAATCATTTTGAATAACATCCGATCAAATGGTTCGCTTGAGAGTTGAACTTTTTTGGCGTTTAATTCTTTTGTTAAAGAAAAACAAACACTTTCGAGCACTCTTGACCATCTTTAACTGATAAATCAATAGGTCAAATCAACCACACCGAAAGAACAAACAATTAAATTGTTCATTCAGAGATGTATTGTCGTAGAGTAGATTTCTTCGAAAAATAAACAGAACAATAACCATTGATTGCCTTGATCCGTTTAGGGCTTACATTAATCCTTTGTCGAAAATGAATTATGAATTACGCACAACTGTATCAGCTGATTGAGAAAGTGAAAAAAAATCTCTTGCATTAAAGGATAAATACGAAGTTGATTAAATAAATATTTATGATAATTCTTTAAATGGAATTAGAAAAACATAGAACGATCACATGATGAAAACATCTCACTGTTACAAAAAAAAAAACTTGCACACACAGCAACAATAATATGATGCCAAAATCCTGAGTCAACAAAATGAGTTTCTTCTTTTTGTTGAACAAAAAAAAAGTTTCCGCTCATTCGAATTTGTTTACTTCAAAAGTCACGAGCACAAATTATAATAAATTTTTATGCAAAAATATAATATGAGCTATGGCTACCACATGCTATTAAAACGTTGAAAATTGATCAAATAAAAATAGTACAGTGTGTTCGTGGGCCCTGCGGTGGGCACGGAATGAATGAATCTCAAAATATCAATTAGTGATAAAAAATTAATTTTGTTTTTGATTCAAAGAATTTGCGACAAAATCACTAACATACCTGTTATCGGTGGTGGTTCAATGGTGTTTGGTCCAAAGAATGACGGTATATCACTAGACGTTGTAACCGGCGTATTCAAATCTCCGGTTTGTGCGTCGGAAATTGATTGATGGTGCGCCGTATTGGAATTTCTTTCGATATGATTCGGGTGATGCGATGATGGATTATTGCTTTCGTGATCAGTTGTGCTGTTGTTTGTGCTCATACAGTTCGCGCTGCTGGAGTTGCAATTGATGCCTGGCGATGTGCTTGTGTTGTTGTTGTTGTTGATTGTAAATAGATTATTGTTGTTGTTGTTGTGGTTATTATTGTTATTATTATTGTTCACATAAGATGTCGCAGTTGTTGCTGCCGATTTCAAAAGACAGGTATCAAAGCTTAAAACATTAAAATGTGCCGCAGCTGCGGACTCCGTTAGAAGAAATGCGTGATGCGATGGCGCAACAAGTGTTTCAAGTCCTTCCATGATCATGGTCGTAGTGGGTTGTCCAGGAGCTGAGCTGCCTATCGATTAGCAATGACAAAACAAAGAAAAACAAATAATTCGTTTAGTTTTCGCTGCTAATTGTTGGCAAAAACAAAAATCAAATATAAAAAGTTCCTCAGTATGAACGAAATATTACAAGAGAAAAAAAACCGAGGCCAAACATTTAAGTGAATTTAAGAAAAATTGGTTAAATTTTCAATTTGATTAATGATAAAATTTAATTAGCGACAACATAAGTGACTGATAAATTATAGAGAGAAAGAAACACGCACAGAGAGACAAAAACAAATTCTGAAAAGGAAGAAGAATGAAACAAATAACGAAAAGAGAAACAATGAAATAAAATGAAACACACATTCGACAATCAGATGAACGAGAACATTCATACACACAAACACACGCATAAGAGTGATATAGCGCGTTTACATATTTATATCATTCACTATTCAACATCGTAACGATGTTGATGCACAGCACACCGACATTCTGCCCGTTGAGTACACAAATTAAACGGCAAAAGAGTGAGTAAGGGGCGAACGGTTTTTTTTTTGTTTTTATTTCTAGACACTTTGACAAATTATTTCCACAATTCATTCACTTGAATATGTAGCGTACGCGTACAATTTTCAGAAGTGTCATACGCTCATTGACAAAACGCCAGTAGCCGTTTAAGCCGACAGGTTTAAGCCTTTTAATATCGAACTAATGTTTTACGATATGATTTTTTTTTCGCTGTATGTATTTTTCAAGTTAGTTGAGACTTGACGCTGTAGTAATAATCTTCTCTATGCCAGAGTGTTTCTTTCATCTGTCACATATTCACTTATCGCCTTGTATTTATCAGTGTATATTTTTTTCTCTTTAAAATACTTAGAAAGAAAAAAAAATCTTTTTTCAACTTCTTCTAAGCGCTCAGTTAGCTGATTTCGCTGATCCTCCACATATTATTAACAAACGAAAGTAGTGGAAAGCACATCGAAAATGAATAATGTGCATTTGTAGACTGCCTTTGCGGTGTGCATTGAAATGCTGTTTGCAGCATTTCTCCATCTCATTCGTTCATCAAATCGTGTTGAGATACAGTTGGTTCTCTCGATCCGAATTAATGTTATGGTCATACGATATTATTGTTATTGTATGCGTATTTATTAATTTAATACAATTGAACTCTGACACATTTAATTTGTTGTGAATAGTGATGCTTGTATAAGCATTCAAGAGAAAACATCACAATGAGTAGTGCAGATGGGTCTAACGATGCACATTCACGATGTTGAGTCAGACAAATGATGTTTTGATATGCTTTTATTGAATTCGAGTGAGCCGAGAAACACAGTTGTTGAAAATTAAATTTAGGGTTAAAACATTTTGGATTGTTTTTTTTTCACAATTTTTATTGCTGTCGTTTAAATTATAGTGACATAATCGATTATTTGGGTTATTTATGTGTGCATTAATCGATAACCTTTAACTAGTTTTCGGTTGAACATTGAATTAAGAAAAAAAACTGAAAATATTCGCTCAAAAGTGGAAGTGAGTTTATCGATTTGGTTTTTGTTCCAATTTATTTCGAAATCAATCTATTTTGGCAGGCATGTCCAAGACCATATCCGATTTTTATTGATTCGATGAACATTTTTATTTGTCAGACTTTTTATTTTGTTGTTGTTGCGCATAATGTTGTGATGTAATTCAATTTAAAACTCTATCCGAAATCCAATCGAAAGACAAAATGTCCAAATATGGGAAAATGACTGTAGAGCTGTTCATATTTCACTAAAATGTTGCTTGTGTGTATGTGTAAATGTCCAAAGTGAACACAAGGATTTTTGATTAACGTTATTTAGGCCAAACATTTCAATTGACCATATGTTTCGATTGCAATGCTGGAATTTAGCTCTCTTTGGGTGATGGAATCAAAATTGCACACTTGGAATGAAAAATAAAAACAACAACACCAAACTCACATTGGTATCCAATCACACAATGCAATCTATAATTAAATAATTAATATTCACAAAGTGACACCGAATGTGTGTTTGTGATCGTATCAAAATGTGGTAAACCATCCGTGTTTTCCATTCGGGATGCAGAAAAATGTCGATTCTTTGTCGATTCAATTGCCGCTTTCAACAGAATTGATTCACTATTACAGTTGACTGCATGGCGTGCATTTTATTTTCTACAACTTTGTTCAAATTGCATAAGTTCATCCATTACAATCGTCATGTATGCAATATTCAAAGAGCTTAAAATTATTGGCAGCACAGTGATTTTATTATTATTATTATAATCGCATGCATTCATTTGAAAGAAGAAAACAGAATATGTTATAATGCAATTTTTTTTCTTCTCTTCTGTACTTATATTTATTTTTCTCCCGCACCGCCAATTGTGCTAACTAATTTCAGGTTTGTGTCTGTCCTGTTTGACCACGCGCGGTGTAGACACAGTCTTCAGCTCTTTGATATCAACGAGATGATATAAATTCGCGCAAGAGAGTGAGAAATGCGGCAAAGCCGAACGGACTCACCATGCATTGTGAAATGTTGGCGCACGTCGTCTTTTTTTTCTCTAGTTACGATCAACTATTTGTGATAAACTTGCTGTAAGCAAATCGATTGCACAGACTTGGGTAATATCGGTGTGTTGTTAGTTCCGTGCACATAACTTGAATGCTGCAAGTATGTGTACAGTGAGTCTGGTGTGGACACAATATGAGGATAGCTAGTGCAATCGGTTTAATCGTATTTTGCATATTAAATGCCTATCATATTCCATTGTACAAGTCCATCGCTGTCTTTGAGCCAGGTTGATTTTGTCTGTAAGCAGTTAGTTCTAGCCTCGCAATTGCTCTAGCACACTCTACGTATGTGATGGTGCGTGTGCATATGTGTGCAAACGAGCAAAATTGTGAGACTGAGAAAAATATTAAACGAGAGAAGAAGAAAAAAATAAATATTTATTGCAGACGTCATAACATCTTGGGTGCATATCAACAAATTTGTATTGCTTTTATCTGGTGTAAGCAAAAAAAGAGAAAAAACACACATATATTCCGGGTTACAGTTGTTGAATGCTCATGAATCCGTTTGGTTTGTGTTCGATTTTTATGCATTTTTCTTGTAGTTTTTTTTTTATTTATGTGGTAAAATCGCATCTCTTGCATTTCAATAGTAATATTGGCCGACAAATGTGTTCGTGTTTAAGTATGTGTGTTGCCCATTTTTTATTCTGCGGTCACTGCATCTGATAAGACCAGCTGGTTCTCTCTCACTTGCTCATTCAAACATAAATGGCTAAACAATTAATAATAATTTGTTTATCTCTCTTATAAATTACTGTGATGCGAGAAAGAAATACAATTCTTCGGGATAGTAATTATACACATTGTACGATGCCATTTCTGAGCGGCCGTTATCATTATAAACGTGATTTTTTTTGTTCAATTCGTTTAACAAATGTTTGTAAAAAATTTGGTCAGTAAAATTTGTTGTTTTTCTTTATTCGTTCTATTGACTTTTCAAAAACCATCGAAAATATTATTTTTAAAAACATACCTCGAAGAACTCAACATTCCAAATGGAAATCACGCGAATGCTCACATATGACTGCTTGGTGAAGGTGCTAACGTCTTATTTTATTTGAAGAGCAAACAGTTGGTTTAGTGTTTTTTTTACTGCGATTGTTTGGAAGACAAACAATCATAATCATAAAACACAAAAGTGGGAAAACGTCCATTTTTTTCTTCAGCCAATGCCGATCGATTTGTTCCAACGACATGAGTTCTTTTTTTTTGAGTACACATACAGTGAGTTATTTATTAGCTTTGATTTTGTTTTCTTCGGCATACAATTTCAGTAGCCGGCAATTTCAGTAGCGAGACGGAAAAAAGAGGCAAAAGAATTAATGTTGATCAAAGATTTCAGTTGCGTTTGCATAACGTTAATAAACATATGCTATATATAGCGATTTGCAATTTTGATGTACAGCAAACACAGATTTCTGCGTCGAAAGATGGACACATTGTTGTGAAATTGTCACACAGCTATACAAAGTCAACTGATGAAATGAAGATTTTGTTATTCTATCGAAATTGATTGAGTTATGTAATACGTATTCGGTATAATTCCTGAAACACTCTAATCCTACACACTTTTGAAGAATCGATTTATTTCCTATAAATATTTTTTCACAGATGTTATTACTAACATTGAAATCGAACACGAGTTAGGTTAATTAATGATTAAAATACTGAAATTGTAGGTGATTTATAATTTGTATACGATTTCTTCAAAGATGTTACTTTCATTGTAAATGGAAAAATATAGAACAACAAAAATGAACACGATCGAAAATGTTCGATATATAAATGACATAAAAAGTACAGTAAAAAACACGGACAAGATAGCACGTAGAGAACTTTTTTCTTGTCCTTCAATATAACACCATTTGCCATTTATGCATATGTTTTCATTCCATTTAGATTTTTCACTTCTCCCGTATCAACAAATACTGCTTGAAAAGATTGATCAAGAAAATGAACATGGTCACAAAAGACAAAATGCAAAAGCCAATTATCATTCATCACAAAACAGTTTGGTGCACATACAAAAATGCAATATTTGCTTTTCTCGATTAAAACATAAAACAATCGGGCAAGAGTGAAAGATAGATTTAAAAAAAACAGAGACATAAACAAATAAAATGACACACAATCCAGTTGACAATTAAACAGATAAAATAGAAAGACACATTGATTGGATACATTGATTACACGCCAATACGCATACGCACACAACCACACACAATTTTGATGGAATATGAATTTTAGTAACTCACTGAACACATTATAATTAGCGTATTTTTGTAAATAGAAATTCAACTTCTCCACCTAGATCACCTTAAAACAAAACTGAAATTAAAATCATTAATTGTTATGTTGGAGGGAAAATGAACAGCTTTCACTTGAAAAAAAAAATAAAAATATTGGAATAGAAAACAAAAATACTTTGAATAAACAAATTTTGCAAAACAATTGGCCATTTAAATCACTTGAAAAAATCATTTTTAATGATGCATGTTTAGTAAATCGCAATCCGATTTCTTTCACAGACAGATAACAAGCAAAAGTCCCAAAAAATTGCTTGTCAATAGAATGTTTTGATTTTTTTGTGTAAATAATCTCCATTTGTAGGTGTGTATGCGAAATGAGTAGAAATGGTTTTTTTCTTTTTCGTCTCAATTGCACTCAATCGTTGTTTTATCGTCGTTCCAAACATTATGAAGAATAAAAAAATATTCACAACATACAACACCATCTATTGGCATGTGTTGAGTGGAGATCATTGTGAAAACTACACTCTTATATAGTTGAGGACCTCAACTTGAGGTTTAAAAAAAAATAATCCATTTTGGTTTTTTTCCCAAAGAAATCAATTTGGTTTAGAAAATTGCAACAGATAAATCCGTGCAAAGTGTTGTCTGTGTAGTTGTTTGTTTTCATTTCTGCTATGGATTGAACTAAATTTCGTTTTTCGACCTAATTGTAGGTGGCGCGAACTTGGAAGACTTGCACAAAAATTTCTTCAATCTCATATACGTCTGCTTGCGTCGTTCAAACAAAATGTTTGAATATATTTTTGGAAATAATATTCCATTTACACCTAATGAAAAGCGAGTCAACCTCAAATCGACTTTTTCCATTGAAAAATGAAGTGGAAAAGTAGAAGAAAATCAAATCGGTAACTATTGTATATGAAAAGTGAACAAAACTATGGAACATTTCAAAATAATGGAGCGTCTGCAACAATGGAAAATGAAATCATTAGATACATAAACACTCTCTTTTCTCTCCCGTCTTTTAAACACTGAAAAAAAAAACATTTAACTTCATTTGCTTCATTTTTTCTCTTCGTTTCAAGACATAACGACGTCAATGGCGATTGGCGGCATTGGCGCTTTAACATTCATTTCGTTTGCTTTTCAAATTTATATCTTTGTGGTATAATTTGTTGTGTATAGTTAGTTGTCAATTTATTGTAATGAACATTTATTAGTGAATTAGTGAATGCATGTTAAATGATTACACGAAGAGAATGAATGAAAAAGAGCGACATGATTTAAAAAATAATTTTTCAAATTTTCCTATACACACACCAACAATACCTGATCAGGTTAATAGAATTTTTCAATTTTCGCTCTGCTATGATGAAGAATGACCAATTTTGAATAATGGAAAACATTTAGTGAACAAAAGAAGCGACAATAATAACCATTTACTATTATATGCAAAGCATACTATTTAGAATGTATAACATATAAAGGTTATTTATGTGAGTTTTCGCTACACAAACACACATTCAAATTCATTCAGGACACACATTCATTATTCAAAGGTATAATTGTTCAACTTAAGAAAAAAAGAAAAACTAAATCAACGCGTCTTATCTCGTACTTTTGGTGCTATTGGATTGAGAAAAAAATGAGGAAAAATAAATTGCTTCATATTGATAATTTACCTGGATAAACTTAATTTTAAATAGAGAAATAAACGTTTGTGTTTTTATTTAATGTATGAGTGTTTGTGTACTTTCAATTTTAGCACACACTCACATACACAGTACACAATTTTTTTTTTTCAATTTTATTTTTTAAAATTTCGATTTAAATCAGTTTAAGTATTTTTCGCGGTTTAAGTTAATAATTATAATTTAGCAGAAACAGAATGTTTACTTCCCCACGAATGTTTCACCCACGCACAATGTGATAGCGCCAAGACAAATTGACGAATAAATATTTTCCCAATCGAAAACAACGAGAAAAAAAATGTGTATCGATTTTTTATTTAAAGTTCACGATAAAATTGAGCGAAATGGAATCGCAAAGCGAAACAAAAAAAATTATTCAATCTCGAAATTTGTGATTTGATTTTGTCAAATTTGGTGAAGTTGCTTCCTACACAAGAATTGCACGAACCGTGAACATAAAATTCACAAACAACTTTTATACTCGAAGTGACGTTTTTTTCTTTTTGCTATTATAGCTTGCGCTTTTTTTGTCTCTTTTTATCTGTCCAACGGATATTTCACAAAACGTATTTATTTCATACCGTATTTGTATAATTTTATGTTGTTTTTCAACCAAATTTAGATATTTTTTATCAATTTATTTTTTATTGATTGCGGCGTTACTTTTTGTTTTTAACTGGATAAAACTTTGCTTTTTCTTTGTGTGCGTGTGTAAAAATGTTAAAACTTGTGTTCGAAACTGCGTTTCAATTGTAACTGTTTTAAAGACAGAGAACGGTTTTCTTTTTTTCCTCTCAGTTGTTTGTAAAATGCGAGCTATTAAAGCGCACATCTAATCGATATGACGTTTTGACTACTACTGAAGCACGAGCCGACTGTACAATTGGTTTTATGAATGAAAATTGATGTGAGTCTTGTGTGAAACGTTGCAGCTTGTGTGAACGCTTGTCCGACAACGGTGATGATGATGATGATGCTGTCGCTGCCGACAAAATCAATGACGATGACGAGCGCGCAAAGGAGAGTAAGAACGCAGGCTAACACACAAATACACATTGTCACGAATCATGCATCATGCTTCGATGGAATACACAAACACGATCATATATTCCATAAATGGAACTTCCAATGTGAATTGTATGTGTATGCTTGCCGCTGGAGCGTTTATGTTTTTTTCCCGATTTCTCGACGGAAAGACCAGATAAATCGATCTTTTTTTCATATCGACCCAACACATGTACAAATTCAAGTAAATGAATTGGTTTGAGCGCGTATACGAATGGAATACAAAAAGAAATTGAATGGGATGGTACTAAAATTAAATTGTGGTACTGTGTTTCAGCATAACTATACATTTGATATGTATAAATAAGCTCCGCATTCATTCGATTTGACTGGATACAGCATATACAGTGTATTTTCCCCACCACTTGTTCACTTCACTCTCTCTGTCTTTCGGTCGATCGATAGACCGTGTGGCTCAATTGAGCTGTACGTAGCGTTTCTTATTATTATTATTATCATTCACAAGTGTTTGCGGATCGCTAGCGTCAAACGCAGCAGCAGCAATACCGACATTGAAATGTGCGCGTACATCATGTGCGTTACAAGTGGTTTCTGAAGTTTTTTTTCAATTCTCCTTTTTAGATTTTCACGCAAATGCTTTGAGTATTTCAAGTCAAATTACGTCATCATTTGTTGAGCTTGCTAGCTTTTCCGAATACGCTTTCATAATTTATCGCTTCTGTTCGGGGTTACCAAACGGCTGTTGGTTATCAGGGGAATTCAGCATTTTATATATTTCAAACATTTCGATTCTAACGATACCGGCTGTAATACGCTTTTTTATTTTTCATCCACCGGACACCGGAGCTCATCAAAAATTATATATATAGTTGATGTACAGTACTATTGAGGTAGTAGCTATGTACGTCATAGCATGTATTGAGTAATCTCGCTTTTATCATTACTTTTGATGTGTTTTCTCATTTTATTTTCTCTTCTTTGCTCAGCTCTTCATCACTTATTTGACAAGAACCGAATCTAATTCAAGAGGCTTAGCTAAGGGCTTTAGCTAAGGGCATTCAATAGACGTCACACACACACGCACACGCATACAATAAATCTCTTGGCCAAAACACAATTTCATTGCGGCTCATTGCCATTGATAAGTGTGCTTTGCTCCGGAAAAAATATAATGAGCCGGGGAAAAGTTCAATGTTTCTTTGTCAATGACTCTTCATTCCATCGATTAATGAACTTTGATTCAGTTTAAGGCCGTAGAAACTCGGAACTTTTTAACTCTGAATGTTATTCCAATTTAAATTCGATGACTTTTTAAAAAGAAAGATAAAGAGAAGAAAATCGAAATTTTTCGCGCTCATTAAAATCAATTTACACATTTGTGGTTGCCTAGCTGGTGGATTAGTTGACCATGTACTAATATTTATGAAAAGAAACCCAAGGAACTTTGAACAATTCTTCGCATTCAAACAGAGAAAACGAAAAACTGTATTTTTTTATTCCGTATTATATTTTTAAAATTCAATCCGGTTTGAGTAATAAAAACGCTCAATGAATCCGTTGATCAAAATGAAAAACAATGTGGCTTAATAATTTATTTTCTAATTTTAACCTGTCGGAAATGTATAATTATTTTCTTTGCCAAATCATGACATTTCTATCGCATTAATTTTTCGCTTCTTCATTCGAAAAATAGATTGTCTTATTTTGATTCACAAGGGATAAAAATAAGTTTAAATTTTGTCTGTTGGGCAAGTTCTATGATACCGTTCATAAGACGACAAAATATTTGTGTGAAAAGTATTTTCGATTATTTGTCTCTTAATACAAAAATAGAGATTTGATTAATGATTTGTGAATACATGTAGATGTTTTTCGCGCCTTTCACATTTTGAAAACAGATTTTTTTTAAATGTACGACAAATTCTGAATGGCATACTTGTGTTTGCACTTTCGTTTCAAAATACGATAAATATTGGTAATTAGAGAGTAATATTTTCTATCAACAACGACCACAGAGAACGAAAAAAAGTGTGTAATGGATCACTCGTTTGGAATTCGCTTAATTGGTAACAATTTGACGTCAATCGATTTTTATTTTGCTGTTAATTAATTTATATATTAATTTTGCACATAAAGCGCACGTCACCTAAAATTCTAAATAAACGTTCTTGTTTATCTGTGATTCATCTAAATGCGTAATGCAATGCTTACAAAACAGACACACACACACACGCACACACACGTGCATCGTTCAGAAAAGTTAGACAAGTATGTGCGTGTGAGTCCAACTCCAACTTTGTACAAATCGTAATGATATTGGGAGCAGAAGAAACAATAAAGTATCGTTATTATTTAATTAATTGAATCCGATCGCAACAAATCATTCTTGAGGTAGTATTTTCTGTGTGCGTGTCAATTTTTCAACATTCAATTCAAATCGATTCGTGTAACCTTAGCTACAATTATAATGATATCTAATCAATTTGACGATTTTGCGATTAAAATGATAAGAAACATTTTACGCAAACACTTTATATCGCATATCGAGTAAATAACGTGCGCAAGTTTGCTATGGTCGATAAACGGCACATTGTGATGATTCTTGTTACATGATAAAATGTTTCAACGATACAAAGTCACATAATCAATATCGGCTTACATGGAAAACATATGTCATTTGATAGCCGCTTCGATACAATTTTTGATGGCATGGCTTGTGTTTTATTTCGTTTTATAATAGACTTTTATTATGTCGAAAGCCCAAACTTTCCTGATTTGTTTTTTTTTTATCACAAAACTGTGGAGATAATGAAAATAATGTTAGTACATATTCGTAAGGATTGACCTTTTGTGCTTTTCACGTAATAATACGTGTGTATGTGTGTGTGTGTGTGTCCGTCTCACTTATTTTGACGTGCATATTACATGCATTCATTATTATTACCGTTACTTCCATTTAATTGCTGTCGAACGTGAGAGCGTTAAAAATAAACATTTGATAAAAAATTGCGTCATTCATTCAAGAAAATTCCACACTATCCGCCCTTAGTCCCTGCACCACTGCCGGGTGCAAAATATTTCTGAGCAAAATCAAAATTGCGGTGCATTGCAGCAGTTAAGGCAACAGCAACAATTCATGTTATTTACATCGTAAACTATTGATTTTTCCTCGTTTTTTTTTTTCGTTCATTTTGGTCGCGTACACAGCATGCTCATGGCTTCAAGGACGATCAGGACATATTTCCATTTTATCCTTTCAGCGCAACAGCTACGCATCATCATACGGACGCCGCATCTTGGCATTTGGTCTGAGCGCGCGCATCTGTGTGGTGTCAACACATTTTCATGTGTGCAACGATGGTGTTTTTTTTTCATAATAGTGTGCGTAAAAAACACCCCAAAGTCCCCAAGCGAGCAGCCGAATGACGTCATTTCATTCATAAAATTGCTTGAAATACACACATGATATGATTCACAGCAATTCACGGGACAACAACAGCAGCTGGTGACGATAGTAGCAAAAGCGCGCCATAAAGCATCATGTTTCATGTGATATGGAATGCATGAATTTCTTTCACAAATCGAAACATGCGCGATTCATTTCTGTGCTTATTTAATGTTTTTTTCTCTTGTCGACGTCCATTCGCATTTTCGATAAATAAACAAACCAATTCAAAATTGTGAAATGTGAGTTTTTTTGCCATTGAGTTTCTCGAATTCACAACTGGAAAACGGTTTTTGTATTGGTCTTTGGGCTTAAATTCTCCATGTAAAGCAACGAAGAATTTACACATTTTCTTGGTTCAACGTAATTGTTGACAACGTTTGTTTTGAAATGATGTTTGTGCGTGAAAACAAAATCCACCTCCAAAATTCATTGTGTTACGCGAAAACGTTTTCCACACCAATGCCTCAAGATAATTGTTGATGTAGCAACTTTGACATTTGCATCATCACCTCATGTTACTCGCCCTTTCGAGTATTTTCTTCTGGATTCTCTTTTCTTCTTCGTTGTTTACGTAAATTTATCACCAAAACGTAAACTGAATTCCGTAATGCGCATGTATCAAGTTTTCATTCATAAATTGGGGGATGATGATGTGAGTGCAGATGTGAAATGTATCAATGCAATCCAGAGAACATGAGTCCACACGGCTTTCATTTGCAATTTTATTCGAATTATTATGAATGAAAGTGTATTGAACAGAGGTCTACTACCATTTTCATTCATTATCATTATCCAGTGACAATGATATTTCATTGAATTTTATCCAACTATTATTCTCTCACAAGGACAGCATCAACAGCAATACGGATTTAAATTAATTCCCATGCATTTTCATTTGATCAATGCATTTCTTGTATCCAAGTCTGGTTCAATTGAAAATCATTCATTCGGTTTGACACCGATGTAATGTACTAAGATTCTTACTCTAGAAAAAGTATATGTGTGTGAGAGAGACTGAGTATTTCCAGTATATTTTCCAATCAAGCCGAGAATTGTCTATTTGTTTTTCATATTTATTAAAACTACACAAATTGGCATTGCAGTGCACGTACGTGCTCTAGTTCACATAATGAGGTTCACAGTGGGTGATACATCTAGTTCATTAAATTGGTCAATCTTAATTTTTTTTGTTGATTTTTCTTCTCATTTGATGCTGTTTAATTTGATGATCTCATGACGTAGTGACGTTCGAGATATGTTGTAGTTTCTTCAACTCTGGTTCGACTTTTTTCTTTCGATTAAAATTAATTTTCCGCTGTCCTTCGCATTTAATTTTCTAACTTTCCTACGGTGGGGCTTTGTAGAATTATACAGCGAAAAAAATAAATAAATAAACGAATAAGAAAAATACCATTTGGCACAGCGTAAACTAATAAATCTTTTCAGTATTGAGTTTTCCGTATCATAAAGAGATTAGACAGGAGTGAAAAAAGAACAGATAAAAAAGAAACGAAAGAACATTAATGAATGGAATTTTCGAATCGAATGGAAATTTTTAGTGACATTTTTCGAAAAGAAATGTCGACGTACGGTTTCGTAATCATCGAAAATGGAAAATGGTGTCGTTATGTGACTTTGTTGAGTGGTTTTTTTTTTTGATTGATACAAATGTTTAAATTTAAAGCAGGAGAGCATCGTAAAACAACTTACGGACCAAAATGTAATGTTGTTACATCAAATTTCACAAACTCTCGCAGATATCGATGACTGCGAAACATTCAACGTTGCAGCTTTGGCGTTGCTCTTCGACATGTGTGTTTTTTTATTTGTTCCTCTTTTTCTCTCTATCTCGCAGCGTTGTATTTGTCGGCAGCATTATGTTAATTAACTTAACTCGTTTATATATTTGATTCGCCCACCGTTTTGTACTTATTTGGAAAATTGTTTTTAGATATATGTATTATTAGTATGTTTTTTTTTTCTTTGTTGTCGTTGACTTCAGATTTCTTGTCGTATTCGTTTGTTGCTATTGTTGTTGATTTTCGCTTTTGAAATATTCAAACATTAATTTCTATCTGTTGGATCTCGCGTTTTTTTTGTCTCTTATTTCTGAAATCAGTCGATGTGTTGCGATATTTTGTTATATATAATTTGCTGGCTTTTTGTTTAGTTAACAATAATTTGTCTCTTGATTCACACAATCGTACACCCTTGGATTTGGAATTTGCTTGGTAAATACACAAAAAAGCTTCGTGTGTTCTTTGTTTCGCATGTCTCGACATGTATATGTTGCTTTTTTTCGTGCAGCTTTTTTATTTGTCGTTTGTGGATTTTGTCCAAATTTAGAAATGAAGCTGTTTAACAATATTTTGTTCGTCTTCGGGCATAGTAATTTGGATAGAGAGAGAGAAAATCAACTCTCGAATTTTGTTTATTGCTTTTGATTCTTTGTCATTTACACAATCCGCGATGTGTATGCAATCGCTATTTATTTATATCTTAGTCATTTTGAATGACCACTTCGATCATCTTGATTTCTTCTTCTTCATCTTTTCCATGCGTTAAGTATTACTTTTGTTGGATAGTGTTTTTTAATCTTTTTCACGACTTTTTTTTTGTTTAAAGAATTGACTTTCGTAAATAACCGAACGTAATATCTGAAGTTCGGCTCATAAAAATCCAATTAAAATGAGTTGGCATTGTTCACAGTGCCACGGCAAATCGGACGTCTTGCTGGCTTTGATTGCCAAATGACCCCGTTATTACCATAAAAGGATGCGCCGCATTGAAACGAGCCCGAATCGTATTCATCTATGGACACTTTGTTGTCGTTGTTGTGGTTATTGATAACAAAACGTTTGACGATTCAATGTGACTGACAAACATTTAAAACTCGACGCTACTATTTTTAACCATTCTACAATATTTCTGAGCGCAACAAATGCGTCATACATTAATTTCGACGTCAACAAAATTGTACATACAACGAGATGGTTAACCCATCAATTGATGTAAATACATTGTGGATAAAGCGAAACAACAAATGCAAAATGAAATGAAAACACAATGAACACAAGCCAAATTTGCACATTGATACACAATTCAAATGAAACGGTCGTTTTTCGCTTTTCATGTCACATTTATGATTTTGTCAGTAGAGACGGGAGTTTTTTCGCGCTCGTCTCACATCTGAAATTTGACAAGCGAAAAATAATTCGCTATTTCAAAAACAATAACAGCAACAGCATTGTAAACGATCAATTTACGACCAAAACAGTTGAACAAAGAACCACGAATAAAATGGTAAGTAGAAATGTGTGACTGTCAGGAGCAAGCCGAGTCTGTTGTGTGTACAAAATGCAAGAATGAATTATGATGAACATTCCATTTTTTTTCCTCTCTCCACTCGATTGAAATACGACCAACGACCATACACACGAAAATATCCTATGCACATTTTTATTTCAACGCGAGCAAGCCAATTTTCCTTTCTTCATCTATATTTAGAATAGTTCTGGTTTCTGCTACTGTCTATGGGTAAATATTTGAAAGCGGCGCGTTTTGTATGCATGTCATTCGGTTGAGAGAGAGAGAGAGATAGAGTCGTTTGCACGTTACGATCATTGATCATGCTTTTAAATAAGTTTTCACGGCGTCACTTTGACGTTTGCGCCCATTCCACTGCGACTTTGCTAAATAGTTTACTCGGTGTTTTCACTGAATGCACACACCGCATACACTAATTACATTCGCATTATTACTCTTTTCCTTTTTTTCTGCAAGAAAGCACAAATACGAATGACGACATTCGGGAAAGGTAATGATGACACATATATTTCATATCACAAACTCGTATGACGCAAGACCTAATCGGACAAGGTGATTTACCGTTTGACAAAAGCAAAACAATGATACTCTATTTACAGTTGTGCCTCGATTTAATACGTCAAACTGATACAATAAAACTCCATTCGCATCGCATGCATTTTGCTTATCTTTTCACGTGTTTTCGTTTTCGAACGACTGTACGCGAATAATGATGTATTCGAGAAAATTAAGCGGTAATTTTCATTTTTTTTTTTTTTTTTTTTTTGAGAAAAGAAGAACGAAACACATTTAATAGTGTATTTGGCATTTATGATGTTGCGGCGCTTTACTTTGAAATTTTTCTTCATCATTTTAATTTCACACAGTATAATGACAATGTATGTCATTCGTTGTGAATATTACGCATTTTTTTTTCCAAAAGAATACAAAACAGAGACAGAATTTGTGCAATCGTGAATATGTGCGTATTTTCGTTAGCACTTTAACGTCAAATATTTGTGTATGTTTCTCGCTTCTTCTTTTTCTATCTGAGAAAAGAAATAAAATAAAAGCCATTTGGTTAAAAATAGATGCGCTCTACAAAAATCGTGGGCACCGGCCACGATATTCGCATTTCTAAAAATATCACACATTTCATGCACCACATCCAATATACTATACAAAAGTTTTGGTGTTGTTTCGATGCGATGTGCGCTCTTTCCGCACTCTCTGAGATTGTCGAATGATGAAAACGAGCACACGCGCGCTTGAACGGAAAAAAGGAAAAATTGACGTCTCGAACGAGGATTAACGTCGAAACGAAGCAAAAGAAATCAATCAAAGTGACCGAATTCGTCGTTCGATGTGAACAAACGACGGCAATATATTTGAAACATACAAAAAAAAGTACTTTTGCTTTGTAATGATATTTGTTTTACCTGATGATGTCATGTCATTCGGATGGTTATCATAATGAAACATTGGCAGCAAACGACTACGATATCGGTTACAGCATATTGACTCTTTATTATATGCAAGTTTACATTGTTCGCGATGAAACGAGATCAGCAAATGTCTTACAGCCATGCAAACAAGGTATATGCGACAAGGGAATGTGGGTTATTAATATCTTTTTGCGTTTTTATTTCACGTTTACATCCATTACCACACACAGTTACATTACAAATTTGATTTTCTTCGTCGACTTTGGGAAAAATGCAAGCTCAATTCGCATTAAGAGCAACAAAACCACCGACGATATACATTTTTCACGACGACATGGATGTTCGGTTTTGGATTAAATGCTAAATAAGTTTGTTTATTGATACGGCATGTATCTTCGAAGATTTTGTTATGTCTATCGGTTGGCCTCAACAGTCTAGGTCATATGACTGACACGTTCAAGTTTATGAGACACAAAATATTTTTTTCCCCATTTCTCAACATCGTGGAAAATTACATAAAAAGTTGAATATCTCAATCAAGACATCTCCATTTCATTGACAAAAGACACTTTTCGTTATTTATTTTTCGCTGATGAAATATTATCCAAAATCTTCGGTGACAGTGTCACTTAAAAGTAATTGCTTCTGAGAAGAATAAAAAACGGCATATCGCTGGCATTTTAAGCAGCTGATTTATTTGCCAAAATTAGATGCGAAATTGGACATTGCTATTTTAAGTTAAAATCAAAGGTGAATGTCACCAATCAACATGTAATGGTTGAAAATCAAAAGTGAACATGACCAATACAATGTACAATATAAAAATGTGACAATGTCCGCTATACAAATTCAATAAAAAAAGAATCGAATATCGCGAGGGTGTGGGAATATTTGTTTTGTGTGTGAATCGGAACACTTCTCTATTTCTTCTTCCTCGTTCAGTTGAATTGTATCGGTGCGGTTTAATTGGCAGGCGCTTTGGTTATTCACCGTTTAGCACCGTTCTTTTTTTCATTAATTCGTTCGTCCCATTCATTCTTTTCAAATGTACATACAACCACGCATGACACGGATCAGGCGCATAATTATTGTCTGTTTATTTCCAAAGGAATTCCTCGTTGTTCGTGATGTCTGTCATGTTGACACTTGATCGAAGGCGAAATTCGAAGCAGCCACCTGTAGCGTCATTCGCTTTACGAGTCCGAACAAAACGAAGTGTGTTCACCACGTTCAGTGTTCAACACTATTTGACTCATTGCTCTTTGTGTCGTTGATATTGTGTTGCTGTCTCGTACTCAATGAACAACAGAGAGGAAAAAACGATATCTTTTCGATTTTGTTGGGGCGTTTATTTTGTAAATAATATATGAACTGACCGAATTGTATTCTCACTCTCTTTCGACTTCCCCAATGCTAATTAATATTTTACAATATTCACTGTTAGCAACAGTAAATTTTGTGAAATCGAATTTTGGTAATTACTATGTACTGATTACACTTGATAGCCATCAATAATAGTTTGCCATCTGTTATCAATAAAAACATTAAGCCTAAATATTTTATTTACGATTTGAAGCGAAAAAAAACTCCTCTTCGGTATCAATGGCGTTTCCAAGAACTCAAATTTCAAGGTTTATATAATTTATTTCATTTTTAACCACATCCGATCATTAAAATTTGAATAATTTCGTGTCATTTATTTGATTTGCCAACTTGTGAGTTGTAACAAAAAAAAACCTGATTTTTTTATGAATGAAAGTTGCGACTCAGTCTATGATTCAGCATGCTTGTGTACAATTTCATTCATAGTTTTGTACGATCCACGCATTTCGATAGTAAATGATGATGGTTTTTTTTAAATATATTCAATCGTTCAATACAATTAATTTCTTGGAAATTTGAAAATGTTTCCAACGAAAACACTCAAAATGTGACATTAAACATGTCTTGGCGTTGTTTATTCAGCGGTTGTGGTTGCTAATCCGATACATTTGAACTACAATACCATCGTATTATTAATTAAAGGTACTCAAGCACACCACCGTTACTCGTTCGAATGTTTCAACACACAAAATACACATTCAAATGTTTCAATAGTTTTCGAATTCATTCATAAAATTTCAACGAAAATGTCAAGTGTTGAAAATCCAAACGAAATCATTTATTCAACATTTATGGAAGATAAATGAGTTGCGATGAATTAGATAGTGAGTCAAATCAAATGGAATCGGAAACGATCGATTGCTGTCACTGTTCGTTGTTTTCAAAATCAAAAACTTTATCTATTCACATCTAAATGTGTGTTACGCATGAGACCCGGTGAGTCATTTAAACGTTGCTAGTTCTTGTCGACCAATGTTTTGTGCTTGTTCTTGTTTCTCGCCTTTCTTTTGATTAAAAATTGACCTCTAAAAGATATTCAAAAAAAACTGGTTAATAATTCGGTGGTTTGTGTAGTCTTGATGAATAATTAGCTTCCGGTGTTTGAATCACACACAAACAAATCTGAACACTGTCGTTGTTAATGGTTGTGCACAGAGAAATTAATTGCTAATTAAAGAGTCAATTAATTTGAATGCGAAAAATATCCCCACTTAAAATAAATTTCCGCATGTTTTCAATTGATTTGCAAAATTACTAGCGAATGATGACAAATTTATGGCGAGTAACATTCAAAATATATCACAGGTGCATTTCATTTTCAACTCAGCCGGACATTATGTAAACAACTTTGAAATAGAATCGGTTTCGGATATCGTTTTTTTTCGTTGTTTTTAAAATCGAAGCACACCAATACATCAGTCGACACCTTTTCCATAAAATGGTTGCGCAATTTTATTTTGTTGTGCTTAGCCCATCTCGAATTCATTCAGAGTTTTTCGTTCGCCTCTAGACATATAAACAGGCATTGTACATTTGCGTACATTTGAGATATTTTAATTCATTCATTGATTTTTGTTGGACTCATTATCTTGCGCGTCGATCGAATATGTGGCGTAAGTAATGTATTTTTCAAGTTTCGACCACGCGTTGTGGCGTGCCACTATAGTTTTTATTCGTTGTCTCTCTATTTTGAATATTGAATGAAAAAAAAAAATCGATCGATTGTTGTGCATTTGCCGATTGGAGTGATCGAAATGGCAATAATAATTGATTTTTTCCTACTTTATAATTTCAAGTGTAAGCAAATGAAAACACGTCTTAATCCGCAATGCACTGACATTAGGCGAAGCACATATAATTTATGAGCGAGTAAATAACAATTAATTGATATGCACTTAGAATATAGTGAGTGACAATTCATTTGCGACTATGTATTGCCGCTGAATGTGCCTGAATAATATAAATTACAGTTGATTTGCAAACGTCATTTGCAAATCCAATTCTACTTTATTTTTCCACTTTTGCGGCTGCGCTTTGTCTTGCCTGTTTTTTTTTTTTATTAATTTCAACATTTTACCATATTTGTATGCATTGATTAGCCGTTTCACAAAATCGAAACAAAATGATTATTTTTGACAAACATTTGAATTATGTGTTAAATACGAAATCATTGCGCGCACACACACATTTTGATTTGCTGTTGACCGTAGATGACGATATAATATTTTGTCGTTTGCATACAAACGATGTATAGATCCATCTATTGCAGCAATCATGAAATCGATTAATTACAAGTGTGAACGGCGATTTTATAAAAACACACCATATGGCCGAAACATTTCACATAGCACTCTTCATGTGTTAGCGATATATCGACGATTTGAATTCAAAAGTGAAGAAGAAGAAGAAACTTTCCTTTGAAATAGCTTGATTACGTAATCGGATCATCGGCGGATAGAAAAACGAAGTAATTTTCATCAGATTTGCCATTAAAACGATCAACTCTCGTGTGTTTAGTGAATATGCGTGTAATTTATTTGCAAGTCTTTGCATGCTCAATTTATTATATGAACCGTTTTGCATAGACTCGAGTCGAGAGTCGACTATGAGCGCTGTGTGTACAGTGTGTGTGCTCATTTCTTGATTCTCATTAAACTTAGTTTAATTATCTTCGATGCAAATGCATTTTTACGCAATGCACTACAGTGTATATAAATGTTGGCCATGCTGAGAGAGCCAGAGCCATATGTCCATCGTTTAGGCTGGCTCGCGCGCGCGACATGCATACATACAGAATGTGACGCGCACGTTTCACCACACATCATACAACAACAAGCAAAGTGGAACTGAATTGGGTGCACGCGCGGTTTCATCTAAAAACAAGATGCCGAGAAGATTATAATAAAAAATAGACAAGTTTTGCTGTTTTCATCAAATGGATTACACTTTATCTCTGCTATTTCTCTCTCTCTCTCTCTCTCTCTCTTTCTCTGTTGATCTCTTGAGAAATTGAGAATCTCAAGTTCGTGGATTAAAGTGGCGAGAGTCAAAACAGATAGAAAACTCACGTACGGAATCTATGGTGAGTCGAGATCAAAGCATCGACACACTGGCTATATAGCATCACTTCATTCAACATGCTTAGCGATTGTAATCTTTATTCATTAAATTTGGCTGCTATTCGTACAATAGATGAAGACTTTTGACGGTCTCGCTTTTTTCGTCATCATTGTCGTCGTCGCTGTCAGGCCCATCAACAGAAATCCGAGTCGCTGACACTATCTTTTTGGTGTTTCTCTCCTTTTTGTTGCTCTCTATAGCTCAAATGTTCATAAATCTGCAATGAAAATATGAACACCAAACAACTGACAAAAAAATATCAAGTTTGAGCACTAAACAGATCCGTGGGTGCACTCGTTTATTATAATTTCTTCTTTTCATCATCATCATACAACAAAACGCACCTAACACACCATTTGACTCATTCGAATTGTTCTTGTTTGTACTCATTCATACAGGCGACGAAACGAAACAACACACAAGAAAAAAAACCGAAACCAACAAATGAGCTTCGAAATACAAATCTCTACCAAACAAATCGGTGAAAAAGAAGCAAACATAAGTACAAGTACAGAGTGCAACAAAACGTAGAGAAGATGAGTAACGAGCAGATCAGCAATATAAAAGAGAAAACAATCGAAACAAAAGCGAACAAGAGACGAAATCAACGCGTGAATGAAAAAAAGACACTGAGAGATTCGTCGCTTTTTTTCGTAGCTTTATTTTGGATAATGTTTCAAAGTACCATTTGGCTTATGCTCGTAAATTGCACGAACAATAACAACAACAACAACTAATACGAGGGTTGCTCCATAATTTTTTTTAAAAACATATATAACACAGTTGTTTTTTGTCGAAAATGGTTTTATTGTTTTTCAAAATATTCCCCGAGATGATCGATACACTTTTGCATTCGATGAAACCATTTGTCATAGCATTCGTGCCACTCCGAAACTGATATCTCCAAAACGTGTGTTTTGAACGCTTCAACTGCTTCTTCTGGTGTCGAAAATCGTTGACCACGTAGTTTTTTCTTCACGCTTGGGAACAAAAAAAAGTCATTGGGTGCCAGGTCAGGACTGTACGGTGGATGACCCATCAGTTCGATGTTTTGACCGGTCAAAAATCGAGTAGTTTGAAAAGATGTGTGAGAGCTCGCATTATCGTGATGAAGAATTATTTTGCGACGGTGGTTGTTTTTTCTTATTTCACCAAACACTTCGGGCAAACAAATGGTGGTATACCAATCAGAATTGACGGTCTTACGATCCTCTAGTGGAACGGTTGCCACATGACCACTTCTCCCGAAAAAACAGGCGACCATTCGCTTCGCAACACTTCGAGCTCGAACAACTTTCGTTGGGTTATCTTCATTTTGGAAGACCCATACAGTCGACTGCTGTTTCGTTTCGGGCTCATAGGCATATATCCACGATTCGTCACCAGTGACGATTTTATTAACGTCTTTTGAAGCACCACGATTGAATTTCTTGAGCATTTCTTTACACCAACTCACACGAGCCATTTTTTGTTCATCGGTCAATTTATGTGGGATCCAACGAGAGCAAATCTTTTTTACGGCTAAATGTTCATGCAAAATTGTATGTATGCTGTGGGATGAAATGCCCAAAGATGCCTCAATCTCACGGTAGGTCACATGACGATCTTCCATAATCAGTTTTCTGACAGCATCGATGTTTTGTGGCACAACAGCCGATTTTGGACGACCTGTATGAAACTCGTCTTTGAGCGAACTACGACCGCAACGGAATTCTCGGTACCAGTTATAAATTGTCTGAAGGGTTGGTGCTTCATTGCCAAAGGCCAAATGAAGTCGATCGAAACACTGTTGTTGAGATAATTTACTTCGAAAATCGTAGTAAATCATTTTACGAAAATCTTCACGTGTAAAATTCATTTTTTTGTTGAGTCGCAGTTTACCAGTCACTGTAAACAATACAAATAGCGTTCGTACGACAAAAGGTTCAGGGCACGAATACATACCAAAACATCAAACTTTACGAATATGACAATGGTTTACATCGGGCAACACTATAAGTACCATTTTAAAAAAAATTATGGAGCAACCTACGTATTCAAATGCGAAAGTCAAAGAATCGAAATACACAACAAACAAGTACATAACTTCACTTCCATCTATGGTACTAACGGATGTTGCGCAAATATTTATTGAGCTAACTGAGAAGAAATCGGGGAGACTCACCGGTGTACATTTGAAATCACACTATCAAAATTGGATTGGTACAAGAGTGTGAGCGCACGAAAACTCAATAGTCTGTGCATCAAACAAGGAGTTCACTTCCAATATAATTTATCTGTTTCTCCCTCTCCTTCTCTCTCTCTCTCTCTCTCTCTCTCTCTCTCTCCCGCTAGTCTATTTGTTTATTTGCTGTTGCTTGTCAGAATGCAATCATCACAGCTATTTTTGGAACACGAATGCTTAAACGCGTCTATGCAATATTGCAAGCTAAATGGCGAAAGAAGATTTCGATTCGCTTTTTTTTATTTGTCGTCTTTTTCATCATAAAAAAATAAGACATCCACAAATGAGACACTCGCACAGCTCATTAATTTTAATTGAAATTTTATCAAGAACACGCTTTGCATGCTAGCGCACAAATAACGGTTATTTTTTTGATACGTGTGTCAAAGCTTGTCCATGAAAATGTTTGCCATTGCTTTGAACTCGTTGTGAATGAACGAGAGGACGAACGATAGAGGGGAAAATTAAAAAAAAAAAAAAAAAAAAAACAGACGTTTGAGTTTGCCATGAAAGTGAGCCGCTCAATTTGGTGAATTCAATTCATTAAATTAACACATGAGGAAACGAAGACCCTGATGGGGAGTGAGTCAATACAACAAAAAAAAAATCCAACTTCCATAGAGAAATCCCATATTCGACACCGATTCATTTTAATTGAAGAGAGTGCTGAGGCACACCGTGCGGTATAAGCGCGCGCTTACTTCACATTCCATTCGGCGACATGACCAAAAATCGCAACAACAACATCATTTGCAACAATAAAACGAAATCATCTCATAAAATGTTCGATCCTGAGTTCCGAATATGGTGCTGCCTCTATACAGACAATATACCAAATAAATTCGTTATTAAGCTGCAGAGATTATTTGTGGTAATTAAAGTGGAACAATTATGTGCAAAACAGAGGACATTCAACATGATTTGCAATAATGGCCACAGAAACTGCCATGTAATCGAGCTTAATTTTTGTTGTTGCTTTCAAATCACTTTTTATGACTCAAGTTATTATTTAATTGATTTCCATATTGAATTGATTAATATTTGAGTTTTTTCTTCTATTTTTTTGGTGACTCAGATTCTAGAATAAATCTACGATCAAAGAGTTCCATTGACTTATTTCTTTAAAAAGTCATGCAGAATAAAGCAACCAATGTTCATCGACATATTGTTACTACCGTGATTGTCGCGCTTAGATCTCTTGTTGTTGTTTTTTTTTGTACGGTGTGCGCGATAATTCGCGAAGGAGAAAAAAAACTCAAAATGAATAAAGAAAATTTATCGCTGAAACGGCCAGCAATAATAATAATATAAAATAACATATTGCGCGAATTTTGTTTATATATGTCTGTACAAAATCGTGCACAAATACGAACACGGAACACAGCATCGACTGATGCATCCACTCCACAACGGTGATGATCAACAACGGTGAGGTGTTGCAAGCACATTCTGATTTTGGTATCGTACAATAGTGTGTCTGAATTTGAGCAAAAAAAAGAGAATCCAAAATGTTTATTTATTTTATTTGCTTTAGCTGATTCTTGTTTTCGATCGCGTTGTTGTTTGCAACGTTCTCTGCTTCAGTTGTTGTTGTTATCTTTTCATTTTATTTGCCGTTTTCTTCCTTGTTTCTGCACAAATTATTTGAAATGGCAACGACGCATCCGAATCACAAGCTCGAAAATGATACACGACAGACCTCACCTTCTTCGTACAATTGTGTGTATGCACAGCTCATGTCGTTCGTTGCTGCAATATATTTTTTTTGTCAGACTCATAAGTGTACTTGGAGAGGAAATGAAAAGGAAATGCCATTAAAGACAACAAATAAACAAACAAACTAACTAACGAAAGAAGAAAAAAAAATCGTTGAATTCTCGATTTGAGCATCAACAATTCAAAACATAAATGAAGCATGTTCAAGCCACAATTGATGCAGTGACTCTCTTCACTGCAATTGAACAATATCCGGAGTTTTTTTGTTGTTGTCGTTGCATACATCGGCTAGAGTTCGAGTGAGTCTATCGTTTTCATATCAACGATTCTGTTGCCTGTACATTACCTCAACGTCTCGTTGGCTTTTGGTCGGTGTGTGATATCGTATTGTTGTTGTGGATTTGATCATATAATGTTAAACGGTATCCATACGCGTGTTGAGCTTGAATTCAAAACCGAGAAGAAGAAGAAAAAAATCACATCCAAGTAATTTGCATAAACGACGCCAACCAAGACAACATTCACATTTGCATAAAAGTTTTGATTTCATGTAGAAAGAAAAAAACCAAATGGCATGGGCTAAAGCTCTTGTGGTTCGTACGCAAATAAAAACCCAATATTTTTCATTCATAAAACTGTTCATTCGGATAATTCAAATTTCTTTCTTCTCGCGACTGCTGCATATGGTCGTTGATTGTCGTCATTGATGCTATAGAATAATCGTGTATATATATATCATTCGTCACAATCTTAGTTGGATTTTAAGACCGCACAATAAAATTACGAATGATATTTTATTGTACACATTAAGTTCATTTGGTTTTTGTGTCTCGCTCAATATTTCTGCGGTTCAATTTACTCACACCAAATGTTGGTTTTAATTCAACCCAAATTGACACTGTCGTGGTAATGCAGCCAAATAGTGCTTGTAAAAGTATCTTGCCTTTTTCACACTCGCTTTTTTTTCTTCTTCGCTTTGATTGTTTACGGTTGGTTTTTCACTCTCGGATAAATCGGTTTTTTCTTCTTCGATGTGGAAGTTTGTGGTTAATTTGTTTCTGTCATATTCCATTGCGGTTTGGCATCTAGTAGTGCTTATTCTGTCCAAATTGGTTGGCCGCTTCTATTTATAGTGATTATACAATATGTTTGCTTCTTAATTAATGGCTGACGATTCGGTGTTAACTCTTTTTTTCTCTTTTTTTCGTTTCTTTTTATTATTGGCGCTAAAAACTTGATTGGAGCCAGTGTGCCATTAACGTGATTTGCTTTTCACCTTTGTTGACTGCATCAACTGTCAGTACAATAGCCGACTAAACCATTCGATTGATTTTTTGAAAAATCAATTTCAGTGGCGCTTTATTTATGTCATTTGATGACATCAAAAGATGAATAATAAATAAATTCGGATTTCGAGAAAAGGTAAATCGGTTCATTTATTTAATGAAGAAATCAAACCGTTTAACGATCGCTTTGCCCTTGTTCCTTTTTTTCAATACGAATTTGGGTGTGAAAAGGCAATAATTTGATGACTCTATCATTATCCATACCAATTTGCTCCATTTTTTTTGTAAAAAAGTGCTTGTTTTGACTTGTTAAGTTTGATGGCAGAATCGTATCTTGGTTTGAATTGTTTCTTATTCATTTGTGGCACACTTTTAACGCCCCCGGTTCATAATAATTATACACAAATACACCGATTTTAAGCGACCGAAAATACAATGCGCACAACACCAGATGCTCAAGCGTACGCGATGTGTGTCTACGTGCAGCAATGCACTTCGTGTCACAAACCGTGTGTTTCTTTTTTATGTAATGTTCATGTTATTTCATTATATGTATATATACATTGTTGTATTTTTACGTTCCTTTTTCATTCTCACTTTGCTTCCATTCGGTTCAAATACCAAACATGTGATTAAAGTGTCAGAAATGAAATCAACCACTCGTTTTTACTCGCATACATATTTGAACGAGTAGAAATGATTGTTTTTTTAATCATGAGTCGATATACCTGTGAATTTGGCCAATCTATCAAACAAATCTCTTCCTC
The DNA here is from genome assembly GCF_009176525.2 of Contarinia nasturtii. NCBI lineage: Eukaryota > Metazoa > Arthropoda > Insecta > Diptera > Cecidomyiidae > Contarinia > Contarinia nasturtii. Next base: position 2,203,521 of record NW_022198211.1, on the reverse strand, counting down.
GATTTCGTTTTCATCGTAATCACTACACAATCCTGAAATTGATAGCATTTATGGCGCTGATAGATTGATAGTGATTGATTTAACCGTCAATGATGCCCTGTCCTATAATATATTCTACATATCGCTTTAAGAGTGTACACTGTACAACTTTCCACATAAATAATAATAAATTAATAAACCTTCAAACTGAGTGTGGGTTCATTCATAAAAAAAATTCGAACTACTCTATCGCTTAGTTCTGTGATGACGACAGCCGAAACAAGCAACAGTTATAGCAAAAGAAGACAACAAAAAACCGCGCTCAATAATTTTATTATAGGTGAATTGGTGTGAGGTTGCCATATGTGTAAAATATGCAACATATTTAAATGCTATATCGCGCCAAGTAAATGCGCAAAGCAAAATGAAACGAAAAAATTCAAATGATAAAATCGACAATTTCATACGTTTTTCTAATGTTTCTGTTCAATGCTTATGGTTTATGTATTTTTTCTGTTGTAGTAAGATTTTTTTTATTCAATGTTTTCGTTGATGTTTTTTTATAGCAAAAGTTTGTTGCTTTTTACCACGCGTTTGTTCATCTCTTTTCAGTATTCGATATATGCATGCTATCTTAATTCAGTTTTTTTTATTCGATATTATGAATGATCCAAACGAAATGAAATAACCCGGCTGAATATACGCTGTGGCTGTTGTTGCTGTTGCTGTTGTTGTTTTACTACTGAGTGAGCAGTGGTTGTAAACACCAAAAGCAAATAACTACAACAAATCCTACGCACTTAGCACATAAATTGATGAAGAGAAACCAGCGAAACAAAATGACGGTATGACACGGCTACACGCAAACACACAAAATCGATTTTCATTCATCAAAACAAGCCCTTCTCTTTCATTCATGAAAAAAAATGTTATGAAGAAACCACAACTTATTGAATAATGCATTACACACGATTCATGTTGAAAACAACAGCCGAATTAATAAGCATCTATAATAGCCATCGATAATGTTACATACAGACAAAAACCGATACAGCACAGCATGGCCATGTGTATTTCCTATTTTGGTAAACTCTCTCAAAGGTGTTCATCTCAATTGATTATTCTTTTCGTTGGGCTTTCCATAATGCTTCTTCTAATTGATTTCAACGATGATGAAACACTGTCATTTTTTGAATAAATTTTCAATTCTCTGGATTTATCCATTCGAATATGGAGAATTAATAACTAAATTAAAAGAACATAAATTTTGTACTTTGACACCACGTGTGCCACTTTTCACCGAACGGCCAACCAACCGAACGCTCGAAGAAATCTATGATTGTATTCTTTCTTTCAAGCTATCAATTTTTTAAAACTTAAACTCTTCTCTAAAGAGGTTTTTCTGAGCAAAATCGAATAAAAATAAAAAAAAAACATTTCATTAAGGATTTTGAGAACAGCTGATTTAATTGTTAAAAAACACAAGAGCTTAATATTCAACAGAAGTTGAAACATAAATACAAAGTTCATTAAATAAACCCACAATGAATTTAAATCTCAATTTACGTTCAGTTACTTATTATAAGTATTTTTCGAAGTTTTTTCGTCGTAATTTGTGTTTTTATTTTCCACAACTTTTAATACATATCGATAGAAAAAAGTCAACGTTTCAACTTGTTTATAAAAACTATTCTTGAAGTTCATTTAGCATGATGTTTTATCTGATGTGTATACTAAAAATTCATTGATAAATTTGAGCTGGTGTAAACGTTCCAACGAACTGGCAGCGAAGCACAATGAGCAACGGCCACAGACACACAGATAGAGAGAGAGAATACGTAAACCTGAGAACTAACCAAGTTATTGAAAATGATATGATCAATGAATGGTTTGCGAGTACACCGTTTTCTCGCATAAACATTAAAGTTTGAAGGTACATGGCGCGTAAATGGAAGAAAGGAGCGTGAACACAGCATAGAGAGAGAGAGACCAAGATATGTTATTAGTATCTCAAAATAGTCGACACGAAAAACATGTATTGTACGATGTAATGGAAATGAGCCAAACGCAACATGCTCGGTAGAAGTACGCATTTATAAACGAATACACGAGTAAAAAAGAGATATTTGAGATTTACGGCAAGAGATGAACTGCACAAGCCAAAATTGACGAAAATATAAAAAAAAAACACCCAACGAAAACATCGTAGTACCAAACATTGACCGAAGAAAAATACCGCATTTCAACCATATGATCAAACGCAAAAACTGCTACGTTTTATGTAGGTGGCATTTTCTTGTAGAAGTTTTCGTCTTTGTGTACCTTTTTTTTCGCGTGTCGCACTTTTATGCTGTCTTCGTTGGCTCATTGTGCCATTTTATCTCGTTTCACGAAAATTTCGTACAAAACGATTCGGATACGCGTATTTTCACATAAGCAATGGCTAATGTGGTTGTACGCGGTGCAAGACGCGGTGAGTGTAAATCATTGCGTAAAAGTAATTTCTTGAAAATGAAAATTGAACCACGGTAGAACGCAAAAGACAAACAGCGCACAAACACAGACAAAGATCAAATATGCAAATGTTCAACAGAATATGAAAACTGCAAGACTAAACGTTCACACACAAGCTAGTACACAAGCCACTTAATGGTCCCGGTAAGATGAGAACATAAAAAACAACAGTTCTTTCGTGCGAGAAAAAAAAACGAAACAAAAACCAATAAAAATACTCAATCGATTTAACAAATTATGTATGAATTGATATTAGTTTTCACAAGTTTTCAGTCAGACATACACTTTTTTTCGTACATAAAAAGAAATATATGTGATAACATCGAATTCAGTAGACATAACCTTTCTTTTTTCTCATTCTTCCTTTTGCGCTCGCTCGCTCTCTCTCTCTTTCTCTGTCTTGTTTGCGCATTTCACCAACCAAAAGGAAATTCCTTTTTTTGTGTGTGCATTGATACGTGTGAGTTGAAGCAAATGAAGTGAATTCCTTTTTGTTTTGAAATGATTTAAACACAATCTTAATCACATCGTAAAGTGCGTAATTAGCCACTGTTCCCAAATGCCAATTCGTCTTGTAAAACACCAGTTGTTATATGTGGTTGGCCGTTTTGTTGTTTTTGCTACTGTATCTGCAACTGCATTGCATAGTCTCTGTTCTTTTCATTTCGTTTTAACATTAAATTTCGCATTTCGAAGACTTTCGCGTTTTTCAGGCGTTGCTCTTTACGTATCAAAACGTCGAGATAGATAATTACATCGTGCACATAACATACTGATTAAATTTAATCAAAGCAAATATTTGATTTCCTTTTTCACTCTGACTGTATCCACGAGTAATTGTACACACACACACACACATTTCTCGTCAAAAAATTTAATTATCTCAAATTGTTTCGGCTATTTCGGTGACCATTCTCTCTCCCTCCCTCTCTCTTCCGCTTTGCACGCGTATAATGCCGATCTTTTTCTTTTCACTTTTGTTTGGTTCGCCATTTTGACCGTCTCAGTTTAATTTTAAATTCAGCACATTATTGTTTTAAGTTTATTTTATCGTCGTCTTGTGTGTACGTGTGTATGCTGCTGATGTTGTTTCGTCTGATTTGCACAACTAGCTAATCATAACAATCAAATGTGACAAATGCATTGCGACTAAATAGCAGACAAATGACATTTCTGCTATTCTTCACATGATAGACTCTTCACAAAACAAGGATCATTTGAAATGAGACAATTCAACTTGATATTTACATTTATTTTTTTTATGTTGCAATGAAATTTTCATTTTCAAAGTTTTTTTCAGATTGATCACACATGATTTGTATGTGTTACACAAACCGCAGTCATCATTTCTAAATGCTCATAGACAATGCAATTGTTGCTTAAGCAACCACACAGTTTATAGTCATTTTGAAAGTAAAACCGTTCACTTGAAATATAAGTCACATTGTGAGCGACCAGTGCACAGAGCACATTCAATGCTGATACATGGTGTTACTAACGTTAATTGTATTTAATAAGTCAAATTAACGCAGGTCAGCGGAAATGGCCGATACAGTTGTGTATAATAATTAGTTAAAGTTGGTTTGAGCATTTGAGAAAGGCAAAAACAAAAAAAAAATGAAACAAACGCAACGACGCACGCATAATTCAATGTTTCAAAAGCGACTCGCATAATATGTTTTAGTAATTTGAATGATTTTGACAGGTTCTCATCAGAGCTCACTGTAGCAATGTACAGTATTGTACAGTGCTGTACGGCGGACTCCAATAATAACCAATAAAATTTAGAAATGAAGCGATGGCATCGGTTTCGGCAGCTATGACGGCGAATCCACAATTTATGACTAACAATTCGACATTCAAATCGAATAATAAAAATTTAATAGTTTACGAGAACTACGCCAGACAAAAGTGTTAATATTTAGTTTCACATACTTGAAACATTTTTTGTCAATATACATCAAAACTCTACATTAATTTAGATACATTAAAATTGGTTTTAATTAGCGGCCACAATGAGAATATTTCCCACAATTTGTTAAAGAAATATTTCTGTTACAGAAGTGTGTACAGTACAACACTGACTCACAACACAGAAGAGACATAAGAAAAATAATTTGCTATGCAACGAATTATTGGTTTGTGTTTTTGTGTGATGAGAGATAGATGTGATGCTAACCTGAGCTATTTGTTCCGAACCAAAGTGCAACAAGATCTTCGCTCGGTGATGTGTGATAATTTCCATATAAATATGGACTGGGATAGTCCAATAGCAGTCGCCTTGTTGGTGAATCACCTAAATAATGTTTTGATACGAATTACAAATTTAAAAGAAAAACAACTGATTGATTTACACTAGTTCAAGCTTGCGTTAAGTAAATATATAAGCAATGATAGAGAGAGAGAGGTATAGAAAGGGAGAGAAGTAAATCCTGTCCGGCTTCTAGCTGAAATCTTCTCAATGCCGATAAATAATTCATCCAGCTAATTGAATTTAATCGAAACAAATAATTTTTAAATAACTGCATTATTTCAGGTATTTTGTTGCGTTGACAAAGTGATAACTGGTAATGAAGCGAGAGAAAAAAAAACTCCCGGCCAGACTGACACCGGCACATAGCAGATTGCGAAAAAAATGGGAAAGAAATAATATGCGTCAAAAAAATATCCTGGTAATGCATTGAATATGGCATCTTTATCGGTATGTGTCGCATTTTAAGTACATAAATTTTGTCAACTAAGAATATGCATCAGACTATAGTCTATATAGACCAAAGTTAAACGAGAACGAGAACCTTTTTGTCATTTGTGTATTAAATAAATATGCAAAATGTAGACGATTTATGAAAAATGATTAAACGAACAAGAAATAAAATGCGTAGTTCGCGTTGAAAGATGAACCAAGTCAAAGATGTTATGAAATGCAGTACATTTATCGTTTTTCTTGTTCGTCTCATTTCCAGTGCGACATTTATTGAGCGACTTTTATCATTAAATGAATACTTATCATTTATTTGCATTAAAACTTGTCTTCTCATATTTTAAATGCGTTTCGTTAGTGTATTATTTTGAGAGTTTGGAATTCTTCGACGTACCTTGAAGTTGAGCAGACGGCGTTAATGCGCAGCCCGTGTTGGCCATTGTTGTTGAATATTCGGTTGCTTTTTGAATATTGACACGTGGCCGTTGTCGTTGTGTGCACATCGAATTGGTTGTCGTATTTGATGAGACACATGAACTTGATGTAATTGCTGTGGAAATCGGCATTGTGGACGGTGTCGAATCCAATAATAATTGCTGCACTTGCAATATATCCACATATTCTTCGAGCCCAGATGGATTGGCCACATTATTCAATCTGGAGTCTGAACATTTTGTTTTAGTATAAAACAATAAATTAATGACATCAATCTCGAGTCCATATAATCTACTAAAACATCGATAGTTTTTGATCGACTTACCTTCTTGATAGGTGTTGCAACAATTATCAGCGACTGCATCATTCGTATCACTAATTGTGCTATTATTTATGGCGTTGGTGTTTGTACTGCCAAAGATTTGATCGTTTTCACGACGCATCGCTAACATTTTCATTTGTGTTTTTTTTTTAAACAAATCAAATTCTCAAAGTTATTGATTTCACACTCAACACTGTTCTATTTTAAAACTCACTCACACGCCGTGTGTTCAAAATTTGTCACTTTGATAAATTAATTTATGTCTTTTTTTTCTCTTCAACACGCAGTTGTTTTTGTTTTGCTCATGTTTTACTTCACGTTTCAACGTTAAATTTAGATTTAATTTGGAATAAAAGATGTGAGTATATCTGAAAAAAAAAAAAATAAAAATTATCTTTGTGAAATCATAAAATTTATTTTAATCTCCGAATTTCTTTCATTCGCCCATTGTTAGTGCAAAAATCAAATGAATTGATATCGATGAATTTAACTGAAGCAGACATCAATGATGGAATTCTTTGTTTGAATCAACAACGTACTTGACGCCGTTGCACCTCCAATGCTCACTTTGAACGGTCGCAGGAGATCGTCTTCTTTATTTTGATTGCCTGATAAACTGGCTAATACGAAACGAATTTATTAACCCACTTCATTTCGAATAATTATAATTGAATTGCAATACTTCATTCTCGGTTCGAAAGAATTTAATATCATTGTTTTTTTTTGTTAAAGAATCACTATTTAATTGGTTTGAAATCATTCTTTGCGATATTTTCACCATATCCAATAAAAACGATGTGCTAAATCTTCAGACAGCAGCCACTTGAATTTTGAAATACTTTAAGCTTGAATTGAGCGTCATTTATTTTATTGAAAAAAAAAACGCATTTTTTTTCTAGAGTAGGTTGTTAGCACAGCAAATAAGAGCAAATTTGTATCACCTACGAGATGGATTTTTAAAATGTTTCGTGTATCTTCGCAAATACAGATGGCAAAATAGAATTAAATCAGAGTAAAATAGAATTAAAACCATAGTTTTTATTCATTAAAACCATAGTATCAATTAATTAATTCTGAAAAGTTTTACCAAAGCTAGCAATTTGAAAGACTTTTCCAAAGCTCCCCGTAACATACAACCGCGCTTAAAAACAAGCACTTACTCTGATTTCTGCACTTATCCATATACAAATAAAAGTGGGAGCATTAATACAGAAAGCATGCGATGCATTTTTTAAACATAGAGTATATGGATAAGCGTAGAAATAAGAGCAAGCGCTTGTTTTTAAGCGTGGTTGAATATTATGGTCCATTCAACAGTTTTTGATTCCACTTGGATGAAAATTGGATTACAAAGGGATAATTTGGCTCAAAAAACCGTAGCAAATCGAAAGAATTTCGCTCATCAAAAATCCTAGCAAATCGAAAAAAATGCCCAAACCTCAGGGGTAACGTTCTATATAGACGGTTTAGTCTTACTTCTTTTGATTTTGACATCTGTGTTCCAAAAGAACACACGAATGAGCACATAATATTTGATAAAAAAATATATTGTAACTACAAGAACGGTCTTTGTCGGTCATAAATTAGAAAAATCATGTTTTACTTTTATGTTTGCCAAATGCAGCTAAATGCTGTCATGATTGTTGTTGCTATTTTCTGCGCAAATTTCGAAGGATTTCATTCACAGTCTGTATTTATGACATGTGCATACACACCATGCACATCGAATACGAGTTAGAGCGGAGAAAGATCAACATCAAACTAATGTTGACATATCAATTGTCACTGATTTCATCGCGATGAAAAATATACAGTGTATAGTAATGTGTATGTAATACACTAAAAATAGCATCAAAACGAACATCATTTCTCACGAATTGAGGCTCATGCCCGACTTAACTTTGTTCACATTTCTATCGTTTTGATTGCCGTCCATATTTCAAATCAAAAATGTTTGTGTGTTTTGACGAAAACACTGCGATGACAAAACCCAAACTGCCGGTGTTGAACACACATAAAAATGTCACAATTTCATATCAATTTGATTTTGTGTGTGTGTTTTTTTTAGTTCGCGGACACTTGGAAAATTTATTATAACGCTTGTGTAAAAAATGGATCCGAAATAATCTGATACAGAATTAGACCATCGTACACCAAATAAATCTCGTGAACAATTTTTTATGTCACACAGTAGCAATTTTCATCGCAACAGACGATAACAAAGATTGCCATTCTCCGTCGCGATCCGTCGATTTTCGAAATTGACCACATTTTAAATAGACAGAGACGGATCGGCCAAAAAGGTCGAATAAAAATGATTTCAGTTAAACTGAATCAGTTTACATACCAAAGCAATATATGAGTCTAAATGTTGAATGTTAATATCAACACTTTCGACATCGGGCGCATACGCGAATAATAAAAATGAAAATCGACGAAAAGCAAAAGAAAACAGAGAGAGACAGAATTCATCAACAACGTTGAAAAAGAGCACAAAATTAAGAAATGTTTTTCAGTTTTCATTTGATCAAAAATTCCTTCGAATGAATTCATTTTGATGTTACACATTGTGTATTTGTTGTTTTTTCGTCCCATTTTCAGGCCGTTTCAGTCGTTGCCTATTTGCAATTCATTAAATTGGAATATATAGATAAAGTGAGGTATTTTAACGTGTCTAATTCCTTTTTCTTTTCAATTTTATTCATTATAATGGAATCAACTTGTGTAAACTGAACACAAATTGAAATAAAATTTATTGAGATCGTCTTAATTGGCCGTTGTTGAGGCTCGCGTTGCTCATGTTGCTCGTGCTATATGTATGTGGTTGAGCATGCAAATAAATATACATTGTAATGATTCTTGGTTGTTGCGATGAAGGTGATGATTTCAAATCGAATAAAATAGAAACAAGTGGTGTTTCAAAAATTGAAGTGTTTCGCTTTTGTTGCTATCGCATCTGTGTTCGGTCTCGACAGTGTTTGATGAAAAAGAGTTTGAGTCGGAAGAGTGAGCGAGAGTGAGAGCGCCGAACTGTGCAAACACTTACTCGAACTTGTATTGAAATCGAAGAGAAAGAGAGACTGAATTTCGTGCATTCGAGAGTAGATCATCGAAAATATCGAGCAGAGTGACGCTTTTGAATTCGATCGACATTTGTTTATTTTCGGCATTTTTCAACTTTAAGTGCAGTATGCGGCGCACTCTGCACCATTCCTATACACACACACACACTCTTTATGGGTTTTTGATGTAATTTTAAAATTGACACACATATACAAACGTACATTTGAAAAGGCCAGCACAGTAATCAAATGTAATGGATGTTGATCGTGCAAACGTGTTGAACTGTCGGTTTTTTCTTTTTTTTATTCTCTTGCGCTTTCACACCACAAAATTGGAATTCTCGCAAAATGAAAATTGTGTCAAAAATTTATTGCTGCTTAAATTAAACACATTCACTAACAAGAAAAAAATTTCAAATCGAAAAAAAAACGTTGCGAAATGTACTACACACTATATATCGACCGAACGAAATCACAAATTTTTTATTGGACGTTCGACAAATTGCAAGAATCGCGTTTGCATTATCGCATATGATGCATCTGAAGCGATCAAGAGAAATGCCGCTAATTGGTAGGGCAAGGAAAATATACACTTTTCGCGAAATAGATGAAATATTTTCAAAACGAAAAAACAAGAGCAATGTTTCGATTCGACCGACTGACTGAGTGACTGACTAACTAACTAAACTAACAAAAGGTTTTTCCGGAGCGTGCCGTGTGTGATGAAGAAAGAGAGAAAAATCGACCGACGTCTCGGACGGCAATTAAATATGCTCTCATAGACGAACGACGGTTATAGTCGCGGTGCGTAGTATTTTCGGCTTAATTTTGTTGCTGTTGTTGTTGTCGTTGAATGTTTATTTCGTTTCTAGAGTGAGCACGAACAAAACATTCCTTTTTTACATTGCCTTACAAATGTGACCGTTGCACGTAGCTCATCTTCACGTTTAAGCTCAATTTCCGAGCCACTTTTCTTTCGAACTCTCAGTCGGGTGCTCTCTCTCTCTCCCTCTTTATCTCTTTTCTTTCCTTTTTTCTGTAAGAAAACAAGCGACTTTGAAAACATGTGAAAAATTTTGTAAATTATGTGCTTATAATTCCGCATCGTATTTATTTATTTATTTCAATTTTATTGATATGTTTGTACGTTGAACGATATGTGCGCTACAAGTGCGCAATGTTTTCTATGTATATTCCAATATTTTTCGTTCAGCTTCGACTGTGATTCGTGTATTTAGTGTGTGAAAATTCTTTGGTCGATATATATGTTTTGCATTTTCGTCGTAGTTGTTGATTTTTCTACGACTTGTATTTGAGGTTCATTTCAATTATTCGTTATTTTTGGTATGCGCTTACGGCGAATAGCACCAACTACCATTCGAATTAGTCATAATAGTGTTCGTATAAAGAAAATTTTGCATTCATTTTTCACACTTGATCTTGCCGATTTTCGCGTTGTATATATGCGATCGCGCGTTCTTCCTCTCTACCTCTCTTCTCGCTGCTGAATTGTATTTCAATTTTATTTATGTTTCCATAAGGAGATCGTTGTTTAACGTTTTTTTTTTTGACGGTTTATTTTGCAATTGTCGGCGATGACATTGAGAGTGTCAAATGTACGCGTTTTGTGTTTGTACAAAAAGAGGACATTTTGACTTCATTTAAACTAGTAATCTTCAACATATGTAGAAAAACTGCATTTAACGAGAAGACATGTGTCGTAAAAAAGGAAAATGTTTTAAATGAAGTAATCGAGAAAAAAAAAATGTTCACCTTTAACTCGTTTCCAAGTGTTCGTTTTGTTTTTAACTCTTTTTTTTCGCAGTTGACACTGATTCTTAATAGCCGCTATTTTCCTGACCCAAATATGATTTAAGAAGTACAAAATTTATGGGTTTCTAAAGTAGTTTCATGTGAATTGTTCGTAGAGTATTGATGGACCGAACGTAAATGATTGCCAACACTTGAGCATACTTTGATCTCGTGTTCCACATTAACCGCAAAAAATAAAAACACTCACATCCATCAAATATTCACCAAAGAAATGGAAAATCTCTCTATTTTTACCGATGAACTTTTCTTTCAATTCACATCCACACATTTCATCGAAAAACACTTTAATTCACTTGAACGGATTTTTGCTCTCGGTTTTATTACAGTCAATTCACTGGTTCAATTAGCACGATTGTGATCAAATACGGGAAATAATGACGAATTTAAAAAAAAGCTAGCAAATCTCACCGAAAAAATCGAGAAAAACACCACGTAAAAAAATATGCAAACAATAAACGCGCGGAAAATGAACGTGTGAAAACGAATGAAGATTTGAAATAATTTTTGGATATTAAATTGAAGTGTTACGATTGTTGGTAGTTTTTTTTCGTGCTCAGTTGCACCGACGACGGAATAAAATATGTTTTTTTAGTCGAAGTCAAATGTAATGAATGTGTGCTTTGTGTGCTGAAGCCGGTTGTTATGATCACATATTCGCCTGTTGCTTTTTTTCATTTTCAGAGCACGAACACACACATACACGTAAGCGCATACATTAATGCAAACGATGAAGGCAGAAACACACACCAAGCCAAGCCAAGCTTCGTGAGCGAATGCTACAGACGAACGGCCGACCGCAAAGCTTTGCGTTGAGAAAATTCCACAAACACACGATGAATCGAGAATGAAATTGATAAAGCGATGCACACGATGTAATGGGCACGCTCGCAAATTTGGTTACCGCAAAAGGATTGAAATGCGTGACCGAGCGAGCGTCAATCGAAAAGCAGTTTTTCGCATTCAATTAAATGTCACAGATCGTATCAAATTGTTCGATTATAGATTTATTTGATTTCGTTATTCAAATTGTAGATTGATATTAATTCTCTCGTGCGTCCGCATTCATTCAAGTGTGCGTGCGACGTCATGAATCAAACATGCACATTTTAGCGATTTGACTATGAGTATATATGTGTATTTTATTCGTTAATTTTCTCGTATTTGTACATTTCCAACGCATGTGTCGTGCTCAGTTTCGATCTCTCTCTCTTTCTCTATCTCCCGATTTTGTTTTGTTCTCCTCAACGCTATACGTTTTCGCGTACGCTTTAATTCGCTGAGTATAAGTTAAGTTTTATGGGTAAGCTGCCAACAGTTGCAGAAGATATACACAGCAACAAGTTATTGTGGAAGTCAAAATCTTTCGCGTGGGCCATATATAGAGTCCAACCTCTTTTTCTATATTTGTCCTGTTATGATATTGTGTGTGTGTACATACACTTCTTCTTCAACACTTTTTTCTTCTTATTTCATTCATTCCTCTATCTCGCTCCGGCCAATTACAATCGATTTTAATGTCTCGTTCATACATTTGGCGCGATCTTATATTTGAATTTCGATGTCTAGCATTTGTCACACACAACTATCTTTCATTCATACGTACATATGCCCTCCAGCACGAGTCACAAAGCAACAAAAAAACACACACACAAACAAAGAAATAAATTTCAATAAAAGGCGGGAATTAAGCGGTTGTTTTATTTTTCATTTGATCGATTTAAAGACTCGCCGCAAAGAAATCTGTTTTTTTTTCTTTCGTTTAAACTATTCATAACCAAGCCTGTGCCACATCTAGCAATAAACATTTTGTTTTTGTTGACATTTATTGGCAAAAGTGTTGGGAATGGTGGTTTTTGCCGGTGTCAGAACCAACGAGAGTGTTCGTGAACGCGCTCGATAAAATGGTTCAGCTTCATCGAATGAAATGTTTAACAAATGGCATCATCTTAACGAAAATAGCTCACTTGTTGCTATATATTTCCTTTCGGGTGCTTCTTTGGTCATATCGTCTAATAACATTTTGTTTGTACGTTTTTATATCGATGAGCATTTCGACCGGATCGCATAGGCCGGAAAGTATATGTGACGACAGTATAGACACTTAATTCATCTGCTCATTATGATGTTATTACGGTGACGTTTGATGCTAAGAATAGACAATTTGGTAATCTGTAGGGATAAAAACAAGGCGGGCTCACAAACAAATTATAAAAAAATGATGACAAATATAATCTATTTTTTCCCTCGCCGAAAATGAGCACGCAATCGTTGTTACGTGTGCACGATATCAGCCAATTGACAATGTGGATTTTCGCGCGACTTAATTATCATCATTCAACGGTGAATTTTTACGAAATTTATTTACAGAGTTGTTTACAACAAAATAAAATTCCCACAAATAGTCGTAAAAACAGGAATGCGTCCAAAGTGGCTTCACATTTCAAAACATGTGTTTCGATTTTCCTTTTCTCAGAAAATTGTAAATTAAAATTAAATCATGTAGTCAAGAAAATGAACGAAACCAAAAAAAATCGACACGGTTTATATTTTAATTGGCTGCACCCAATTTTCTCCCCCAATATGCAATACACTATACACATCTCACAAAATAACTGTCAATTTTTCAATCACAACTTTATTTATATGGATATTACAATAATGTGAGTGCTAAACAAATTGATTTGAACCTAATTCTGTGTTGTTGTTTTTTTGTCTTTGCATTGTTCTCACTCGTCAATAATTGCTATTGTTATTGCCATTGTAACAGCAGGCCCAGTACATGTGGTTACTTAACGTTATGCAAATCAACAAAAAAAACTTGCGCGCACACAGTTGTAACCAAATTAATGGCACCGTTTCGGTGGTTTTGACGTGCGTTCAATATGCAAGAAAGCATGCATAGCTGGAGAGAAGAGAAAAATAACAACTACAACAGAAACAACCATCAAACCAGTAATCGAACAAGAAGCCCACACATTCACTTTTCCTTATTTAGTCGTTTAATTGCAAAACATTTGAATTAATTCGTTTCGAATATTGAAATCAGGCTTAAATACCATTAAATCGCCTATTTGCAATTTTTCTGTTGTTGTTCTCTCTCTCTCTCTCTCTCAAAAATCGAGTCTCAATGGGATTTAAATTCATGGTTTTTATTTTCGGCTGGTTGAGTGGCTGCTGCTTACTGTCAAAAAACATATGACACAATTAACTCATTTCTCTTTTACGTGGTACAGCTTTCATATGAAGTACATGTTGGGCAGTCTTTTTTTCGTTCCGTAAATTGTGACTTGATATCTTTGGTATCGATGATTATATGAGAGAATGAAAACACTCCAAGAAAATACGATGGATTAACGAAAATAAACATTCTTGAAGAATTGACTGGAAAATTATATGGCAGAATTATAATTGAAGTGCATATTATGCACTGCAAAATAATTAGCTTTTCGTACAGTTTTCATTCATAAAAAGATTTCCATTCAAAAGAATTCATAGAAAATTTATTCATTCACAGAATGAGAAAATCTACGGCGCAATTCACAAAAGTACCTAATGTCTCAAACTCTTCAGAAAAGCTAAACACAACAAGACAACTCGCAATAAGGAGGTTTTGCACAAAGAGCGAATGAGGCAAAAAGGTGAAAAAAGCATGAGCTCACGTTTTTTGATAAATTTATGAATTGCGCCAACGAAATCGTAACCAGTTCATTCATAAATGAAAATCCATTTTTTGTGCACATGCCATTCGTGATTTGTCGATTCAAATCATGGCTAAAATAGATATATTTCTGAGTACACAACATAAGACGATGCAGTTGGGCTGCACGTGGGCTTAAATCATATATCTTAACCGATATTTTTTTTCTCTTCAATTTGATTCGAATTAAATGTTCTTTTATTCGTTTCTCAAAATGGGCTCAGTTTTTTTCAGACACGCGTTGAAAGCTTTTTTTTCGCTAATTTATTTGCTATTCCACTTTGTGAGGCGACAACGATAAAGGCGTTAATCAGCTTGCAAACATAGAACAATGCCGAACGGAAGGATTTTGAAATAAATACATTACATTTAAATTCAGCCAAAGGACAATTCAAACGAAAGGTATTAAATGAAACAAGTTTTCTACTCAATTCCAACCGATATTTACTCTATTTTTCACTTTAATTAATTTCAATGACACGAAAAGATGAATTGAAATGGCAAGCAAGATGTTACAATCGCAAATAACATTCAAAGCACTTTGTACCAACTTTTATAAATTAGCACATTTTAATTTCTAAAATAATATTTTCGATTTCCTTACTTGTTGTCATTAATGAAGTCAGTGTGAGACTGAATTGATAATTTATCATTTAAAATTCACTTCCCATCGATAGAATGCTCACATACATAAATTCAATTTCATTTTAATTCCACAAATTACCGCCGAAAGCACAATCACTTTGAACAAATTATTATTTTTTTATCTTCAGTAAGAGGATTTCGAGGATTGTATGCTTTATATTTCAAAATCAATTTTACTTTATTTCAGAAAAAAATATTTTTCCCATCAAATTACATGCTTAACTTTTATCAACATCAAGGTCATGGCGCACAGTAAATGAAACATAAAGCGAAAATATTTGAGAAAAATAAATACCTGTTAAAATAATCGAAATGTACAATGTGCATTAGAATGGGTAATCCAATTCCGGTCAAAATCGAAGTTCCAAAAATCATTTTAAAATGTACAGAAAATTATCATGAACGCAAAGAAAATGAGAAAATCAATTTATTTTTTCCATGAATTGGCTTTATTTGCTTTTTGAAGATTTTGCACCAGAGTGACCTAGTTCGAATTTTTCAAATCTGACCTTTTGCTGACTATTTATTTGTCACACAAAGATTTATCGGGTTCTTTTCAGACAACCTCGGCGATGTTGAAATCGCTGTTTTTTTAACTTTTGTATAGCAGGTATGAATAACAAAATCTATTATCTGGGCAAAAGTTCATTGATCGCCCACCAAAAATTGTCTATTATATTCTATTTACGGTCAGCAGCACAATATATAAATGAAAGGACAAGCGAAATAATCAGACGACTTCTTAGGTTGAATTGTAGCGATTCTCGACTTATGTTACACAAAGCAAACATCAAGGAGCATGTCATAAATATCATATTCAGGGATTAATTTCCAGCTTGTTTTACCTTATTAGAGGCAGTTGGTTAGTTTGTGTGCAGTGTGCGCCTGGAATAGAGAGAGAGAGAGAAAGCGCCTGTTTAAAACATGTTGATCGCGTTTTAACAGTACATTAATCTGACCGCAGGCCAACACACAAACAACATCGGACTACAAATGGTTTCTCCACAAGATTTGCTACGGTAGAGAAAACGGCAAATAAAAAATCGACTCGGCAAAATGTTTGAAGTTATCCCATTATCCAACAAACATTTTACCCAATAGGCCAAATTTAACAACCATCACGAAATTGTAATTTTTGTTTAAATTTTTAACTATATTTGTCCACTATAAAAATAAAACTAATTTATTTTGCGCAGTTTATTATTTCCATCTTTTATGTTATAAAATAATTGATCTTTAGTTTGAAAATGCTGATATACCGTGATCAAATAATAAAATCTCTGTCGAGGTGAAGAACGAGTGACGAAACCAAAATTACAAACAGAAAATTTCTTATATCAATTGGCCAAACGAAAATGGTTGGTGGAAAAAATTTCTGTGTTTTGTGAAGCAACCGTTCAGAAAATTCTTTGAATTTGCTCTCATTTCGTGTGAGAACAATCAATTTTTAGAAAAAACGGCGTTTGCATTGTTTAGTGCGCACTTAGACGATAAATTAATATCAATATTTTTTCAATAAAATAAATGACGCTCAATTCAAGCTTAAAGTATTCCAAAATTCAAGTGGCTGCTGTCTGAAGATTTAGCACATCGTTTCCATTGGATATGGGGAAAAAATCGCAGAGAATGATTTCAAATCAATTATATAATGATTCTTTAACAAAAAAAAAACAATGATATTTAATTCTTCCGAACCGAGAATGAAGTATTGCAATTCAATTATAATTATTCGAAATGAAGTGGGTTAATAAATTCGTTTCGTATTAGCCAGTTTATCAGGCAATCAAAATAAAGAAGACGATCTCCTACGACCCTTTTCAAAGTGAGCACTGGAGGTGCAACGGCGTCAAGGACGTTGTTGATACGAACAAGAAATGCATCATCGATGTCTGCTTCGTAATACTCGATTCAGTGAGAAAATTACAGGAATTCAATTAAATTCATCGAAACGTTGAAAATAAATTCAACAAATCATAAAACGTATAGACGACGCACTAATTAGCAGTAATACTCTTCGTCGAAATCATTTGTATATACCATTTAAATTTCATGTATATATAGTGAGTCGACTTTTTACGACAATAAGGTGGTTTCGTCACTCGCGCAAACTACCGTCCAGTTTGACAATAAAAAAAACTTGAAGGCCTGAACTTTTGAATGGCGATCCTGCAAACACAGTCCTCGTTTGTAAGTCAAATCTTCCTCCGTAAAATCAAATACGAGAAATTAGATAAAGCCAAAATTTTGCTAAATATTTTCAGTTCCATTGAGGATTTCTTATGGAACCCCTTTTTTGATTTTTTTACATTTTTCAAGTCATGACAATTTCTCCATATAGATGCAGTATTTATGCGACTCTATTCACTTTAAAATTTAAATACTTATATTACTCCAAATTGATCGATTGCATACTTTCAATCAAATTGGACAAAGTAGACTAAACAGTTGCATAATACCGAATACCGAAAATTCCAAAAAAGGTTTTAAACAAATCGGCTTCAAGTATATATAAGTTATTTGTTGGTATTTTGAATGACTAAGAAAATGTGGCTCTCTCATACACACACACATGGGCGCATTCGTCTTTTTTCTCATCTTGTTTTAAACTGGCTCTAATTAAAAGACCCGACCGAAAGACAGTGCGTGCAGTGCGAATGCTTTAACATTGTAAACACAAAAACTAAAAAGTGCATAAACAAAGCAGGAAAACACGCCAAATTAAAACAAAAAACACACACATACAAACATTATTCCGAGTTACAAATGCTGTAAATTTACGCTCATACATATTTAATTGATGAACATGAGCAACGAACATGGTTCACAGCGGTAACCATAGAGTGAGAGAGAGAGAGAAGTGCACTAAATGCCGCTAGACACTAATTTATATGTGTGTTGTTGTTGTTGTTGTTTTTTTCGGTGTTCATCGTTTTTACTCTCAAATCCAATTACATTACACATTATATTCTGTGTGGTTGGGCTATTGATGGTGAACGATGATCGTTGATTGCCTCAAATCAACAATTGTAATTACAAGTGTTCAATGTTGCTGGTCGTGCATTTTGTTTCTCTTTATCACGATGAAACGATATTTGCGCTGAGGCTACAAGAAAAATTGATGCCGCTCTCCGCTACACATATCACTTGATTCATACATGCATGCAACCAAGTAAAAAAGGAGCACCAACCGTGTGCATCATTTTTCAACAGGCCAAATCGTCATCATTACACTGATAGAAAACGACTCCGTTAAGGTCTAGTACAACATCAAATTAATCAAATTTGGACATAAGCTCATTTTAAATTGGCATAACTGCTACCGGTCGATTTTTACAGTCGCTTCTCCTTTTTTCTGAACATACATGTACCTGGTTGCTTTCGCTTTGATTATCTTTATTCGTTGTAAACGTTACATAGTTGGCCCATTTGAGCTTGTATAAAAACAACAACGACACACAAAGACAGTATTATACAGTGCCATTTTATGGGAATTTGCATATATACTAATTCTGTACAGGGTGCGCCATAATAACTGTCCCTTTTATTTCTAGCCAAAAAACACAGAAATTTGAATCAAATCGAGATATAATTTTATTCGATATAAGAATGAGGTATAGAGATTATGATTCAACCTTTGACTTTAATTCTTCCCCCCTTTTCTCGGATTACCAAACGCAAACGTTTCGAAAACGATTGACACGCGGCACGCACCATATCCATGGGAATTTCGTTCCAAATTTTTATTATTTCCTTTTTGAATGCATCCAAAGTGGTTCGTTTCGTAATTTTCAGATCATTGAGCTTCGACGACATGTATCCCCAAGCGAAAAATACGAGCGGGTTTAAGTCAGGAGACGATGGCGGCCATGAGTCTCTGTCAATGAAATCAGGCAAATTCATGCGTAGCCATTTTTTTGTCGTATTTGCTCGATGTGCGGGTGCACCATCTTGTTGAAATACCCATGGTTCACCTCTGAATAGTCTTTGAGACTGTGGCAATAAGTTTTTACGCAATATTTCTCGAATATATACTCTGGCATTGATTTTTACGCCTTCTTCGACGAAAACCAGTGGAAATTTGTGGTCGGCCGACATGGCGGCCCAAACCATCAATTGTGGAACATTTTGAAATCGTTCGATGGTTTTTTTATCTTCGGGAATATCAAGGATTGATGTTGCGTACACACGATCATTTTGCGAATTGAGGCTTCGCTGTAAAAGGAACAACTTTTCATCTGAAAAAACAATGTTTGAGTTTGCGTGCCGGCGCAACAACTCTTTGCATCTTTGCTTTCTGGCTTGTTTATTTTTGATTGTGAGACCATGTCGTCGACATTTTTTGAATGGATTCATATTCAGGTCTTCTGCCAAAACTCGTTGCATTGAAGTTTCACTGATTTTGTACTCATGAGCCAACTTTCGTCCACTTCTTCGAGGTTCTCGGCGAATTTTCTCTCTCACACGTTTGATGAGATGTTTGGTACGAACAGATCTTTTTCGTCCAGTTTTCTTCAATATATCAACGCTGCCACGTTCTTTGTATCGTTTTATTGTGTGCTTTAGAAATTTCAAGTTGATATTTTCATTTTGTAGCTGTCGAAAAATATCAATTTGTCTCAAGCCCCGTTTGTGCAAATTTAGTACCAGTTGACGTTTCACATCCATTCTTATTGCAAGCTAAACAAATAGTGTACATAAATGCGCAGTATCGTTAGAGTTAGAGTAAACACCAATAAACATAACGGTAAACGACAGAGTGAATCGCAAGACATTTGAGTATTAAAACAAACGATTGAAAAAAAGGGACAGTTATTATGGTGCACCCTGTAATTTAAAAGACTATGATACAGACTATGCTTTTACACTAGCTTTTACATTTTATGTTTATATCAATTTTTGTTCAGCTACTGCGCACGTTGCATGCTATCAGACACAACGGAATTTTATCTGTCGTTTTTTGTAAGTTTTTTCGATTAGAATTTCCACGAAAATAAAAGGATCCGATGAAAAAACGTGCGATAAATGTGAAATACCGAAAATATTTATATGATACGCACAAAAACACTTAAAGATAATGAATTTTGCGTTGCTCATGCAAAATCTTCATTCAATCTTTATATGTAAATGTAACAAAATTCCATTTGCAATTCGATTTTGATGAAATCACATTTGTAAGTGTACACAAAAACATGGCATGGAAATTTGCATATAATTCAAATGTTAGCATTAACCAAATGAATTGTTTTCTTAACAAGTTAAATAAGTATTGGTGACAGCATTGTACGGGTATTACCCGTCGGGTAATCCATTTTATAATCCAAAGAGTTTTGCTAACCAAATGATCAATGAACATATGGCATGATCTAATGCACTATACATAAAAAGGAAACGATTCGATTATTTGAAACTCATATTAGTAACTCAGTCTGGTCGCTGGCGGCTGAACAATTATTTGAAATCGAATCAAAATGAAAATTGAAAGTGCGTTGAAAGAGAAAACGGCAAACGGTGATTTTGAATTCAAATTAAACGGTACACCACAAAAACAACAACAACAACTTATAATCTATGTAATTATTTTCTATTAGCGTTCAATGTGATCAATTGTCTGACTACATACGTAAATGCAGAAAAATAAGCATTTCATACTGAAAAATATAATAAACCATTTCAAAGGAAAAAAAACATTGCATTCATTGAAGTGAACATATTGTTACTATAATGCTTTTATTCTCTTTAACTTCAACAGGAAAAGATCAGAATGCTCAACTCGATAAACATACTCACACGACGAGTCATAGTTCGGATTCAGTCAACTGTAGTGATAAGAGCATACTTAAATGACCGCGTCGTTATGATGTAAGTATACGGTATATGCTAAAACATGCGAACGTACCGAATGGTTTGGAATGTGACGCAGCCGAAAAACAACAACAGATGATTGAAAAAAATGCACCGGCACAAGCTCTTTCAAATCATTATAATATTATAAACTACTTATTCCATATTAAGTGTCAGATTGTACAATGTACACTCAATAGAGAGGGCAAAAGCGAGAGAAAAAAATTAAACACATGAAAATAAAAAAAAGGTCGAAAAGCATACGACAAACGAAGCACGCGTCCATCGTATTTTTCATCGTTTTTTTTTGTGGAACGCGCTCATTTTTTATGAGTTTTGATAAATTTTCTTTTAAATGATATTATTGTGAGCATCCGTTTATCATAATCTGTTAAATTAAAAAGATTGAAAGATAGAGGGAGAGAAAACTATACGCCGAATGTTTGTGCACATATGTAATAAACAGCTTCTGTGTTCCCTTGTTTTCTCGTGTTCATCGTTCTTTGCTTTTTATTTTATTTTCTCTTCGGTCTGTCATTTTTATCAGTTGAAAAAAATATTTGCTGCGAGCATTGAGCTGATAAGCCGATGGTCAAGTACAAAATAATTTGACAGCCTTGAAAGTGATTTAAAGTCGAAAAATTGCCGCCAAGAATGTTTTTAACACTTTTTTTTCTAAAGGTGCTCAATCTATTTTTCTTTTCTTTTCAAATGTAATCAATGGAATATAAATCACCGGTGTTTCACGGAAATTTTCTTAAAAAAATAAATCCGAATCGAAATTTTCTGTCACAATATCAATGAATTTGCATTTCAAAGCGCCAAACATATTTTGATTGCGTCTAACATTGGTATGCACTGGATTTCAACGTAATTGAATGCACCGAGAATAAATATAAATTTATGAGCGCATATGAGTGCAAATGCATTGCTTCCACTTCTTTTTGTCCGGTTTAGCACCGTTTCTCCATTTGATTAAAGTGGCCGGTGAACTCGGCCTCATCTTCCGATGTACTTACTCTCTGGAACGCGAGTTTCACTCATTTATTTTAATTTTCATTCCATGTGTTCGATAGAAGCAAGTGTTATTCCAATGAATGCTGTTTCACGCATATTCTTTTCTCTTTTTTTTGGTTCAGGCTTTCGATGTACACACATAATTGCTTCAATTGTTGTCAGACAAAATTCACCGCCGCCGAATGACACAAAATTTACTTGATTATAATTTATTGCGTTGGACTTTATTGAAAAAAATTTCCACTTTGGTTGAGCACGTAGCGAAACGGACAAACGTAGAACATCATTGAAGTCGGAAGAAAAAAATTGAAACGAAAACGATACCGTATCGCTCTCGAAACATTTACATTAAAAGCAATTTTAAATTCATTGCTTCATTTCATATTACCGCGCGTATATTCTCACAGATTTCTCTGTTTTGCTATTTCAATTGATGATGCCTTTTTTCCGGTTTGGGAAACGAACCAAAAAAACATAGATTTCTACACAGTATGACCGCGCTCTGATTACATATTGAGACACTCAATTTGAGAACACACTCAAAGGTTTGCTATTCGTAAGTGTTGTTGGCTCGTGAATGAGTCAGGATGTATTCGACACATTTAAATAACAAAAAATAAATAATAATAATAAGAATATTGGAAAAAAAGAGGGCAAAAAATGCAACACATCCATAGAGGGAATCAAATGAAAATAAAATATAATTTATCGGTACGCGAGCAATAAATCAACTCATTCGATGCGATGTTGATAGTCAAGTCTTGCTGTTATATGCATTTTAAACGTCAGGTAGTCTTATGGACATTAAACTAACAAAAATAAAAGTAAATGCCTGAATATTAAATATATATAAACGAAAAAAAAGAAGAAGAAAAATAAACGACAGAAAAATGCGGCAATGAAACAAAACCGACCGAATAACTCGATCGATTCTCTTGGGCACACCGGTGTGAGTGAGGAGCAATGCATTGCAACGCATTTTTGAATCTCCGTCTCATTAATAATTTCTTTTCTTAACACAAATAAAATGTATGCATTTGCATGGCGTGCGCACCAAATCAACTAACTGCAAAATATTTGGCGCCTCTTATGTTCTTCTTCGTCTTAACCACATTTTAATCAATAAATGCATAAAATAATGCTTCAAGCCCAATATATCAGCAGAGCATTAAAATAAACAGAAATATGAATGAAGAGAATGCAGCCGAGCGAAACGGACATCGGAGAAGAAAAAATAAGGTATATATTTATCAACAAACGACGATACGAAAAGGTGAGCAAATTGGAAAGAGTGAAAAAAGCCGTTCATGTTTGTTAAAAGACACGCGACACAAAAAACGCATCTACTACGCGGTAAAACACATAATTACATTTCAAGTAAAATAATTTTTCATATTTTATTCACATTTTGCAATGTTATTGTCATGTACATCGATGTGTCGAGATTGGTATTCGTACTGCAATCGAAACTAATAAGCATACATTGGACGGGTAAATTAACATCAGACTTTTGTACTATATCAAATTGTGGTTTGTTTTACTCGTTTTATTTGCACTCTTTTTTCCCTAAAGTGAACCAATTACAGGCAAATCATTTTCCATTTGTATCATTTACATGCAGAACCGTAGCCAGTGCTAAATGCCAAGATTCAAAATTAATCCATTTTTTTATCGAAGATTTGATGAACTCGTTATAAAATCGGATCTAGAAAAAAAATGAATGAAGTTGATACTTATAAAACGAATATCCTTCATCGGGTTATGCCTTATTACGGTTCTGAGTGTTTTGCATTCCATTGAACTTTTTTTATATGATTTTTTTTTCATTTGCTTTACATTATACTCAGTGTTCACAGTACTTTTCTTGCTGCTGCTCCATATCATCCATTTATTTTTGCTTGAAAATAAGAAAGATATCGGATACATTTTCATTACAAAGCAAAAAAAAGAGAAACGATTGACATAAAATTGGTTGTAGTATTAATAAAATCAGCAATAAGTGCAAAATATATATTCAAAATGTATGTTTTCTTTTCCACACTGTGTCTGCTGGGTCTGGTGCAGTGGCTGCTGCATAAATGAACGACATTCGATAGTATTTCATTTCAATTGGAAAAAGGATTTACATGGCAGCCACGATTGCTGTACAGCAATTAAAAATGACCGCAGCCTTTCAACAACAAGCCAGCACACAGTGGCAGCAGCAGTATAAAATAAAATGCATTGCTGCTGCTGCTGCTGCTGCTGCTATATGATATATAACTTGTTGCATCGCGTCTCTGCGTACACATCAAGTCTCATAAGAACAAGAACAAAATTACGTATGGGACATGAAAAAAATAATAATACTGAATCCATTCCGATTTGTCATTTGCAATGCGCTTTTCATCGTCTTTGTGTGCCAGAAGGAATTCAAGCATCGTATCAACATGCGAAGGGAAAAAGAGAAAAAGAATGAATTGTTGATTAGTTTTGTTTATTTATTATTTTCCACTTCTGTTTCTTTTTATTTTAGTATTTATTTCTGTAGACCTTGTCGCTTCGATATTTACTTAATAAATTATTACCGCGTAATTTATTGGCAATTTTAATACGTGCGAAATGACAAGCGATTCTGTTTTTTATAGCCGTTTCCCACTTGTTTTTCATCTTGTTGTTTTAATGGTTTTGAACGTCGTATTATCCAACATTTGTTAATTTGTTTGTTTCGATATTTTCCATGATTTTTTTTGGTGATTTTTTAACGCGCCAACGAAATATTTTTTTTCAATATCCAATTGAGATTGGAAGGACTGCGCAGTGCGCACTAAACGTGGGATAAGATTATTGTTTTGATGAAATAGAAAAATTCAACATCTTCAACCACTTGTAAGTGGCCTCGCGGCATACACGATTCTATTTTTGAATTCCATAAAACATTTTCCATCATTAAGTAGAATAGCCGAAAATGTATAGGGGAGGGCAAAGTAATGGTAAATCTTAAAACCGAAAGTCATAGAGTAGAAAACACTGCCACTATAATAATATACTATATTAACAGTGCCTATCAATACTTAATATTTGTACACATTTCGATTGTATGACCACAACAATTTTCGCCAACTCTAATGTGAACAATGTTACTTTTTGTATTTAGAATCTACATGAGTCCAGTCCACAAAAACAATATTTTTCTTTTTGGAAAATTCGCGGAAAAAATGTTCTCAATGTAGAACAATAGGCCTATTAATTTGTTTATATAAACAATATGCTTCCAACTTAGAAGTTCCAAGTAAATTGGCAGTGTATGTTTTATTATGACCATTTTATTACTACGGAGGAAGATTTTATGAGATTTTTTCGTTTGCACACCTTATGTAGCAAAATGATTTTAAAAAAATGTTCCATTTTATCTTATCTCCCGTAAATCATTCAGCGCACTTATATTTACATGCGTTGCAATACAAACGATTTAATTATACGAGCAATAACAAATGAACACCAAAAAAGGAACAACAACGACTCAAAAGCTCATAAAATAATGATGAAAAGAAGAAAAGGTGTGAATTTACTTTTAATTAATTATGATAAATGATCTGGAAAAAAGGAGTTCCATTATTGTCAGTTATTTTTAACTCTCTCTCTCTCTCTCTCTCTCTCTCTCTCTCGCTGCCCTCCTCTCTTCTCTTTTTTTTTTGATATTCCAAACGGGAACAGAATGAATCGTGTATGATCCGTAATTAATTTGTATTGCGGTTTGTGGTGAGCGCATAAAATTCATAGCACGTAACATGTAACCATAGTATATGTGGTGTTTATTGTTTCTTCGATAACAAACCAAATTGAAGCTCGAACGCGAAAAAAACAGAAGTGGCATGAACAAAACGAGTGTGAAGAAAAACTGGCGCATAAACTGAGCCTAATGAATTTTAATGATGCTTTTGAAGTTGATTTGTTCGGTGAAAAGCCGATCACCATTGGTTTCGATCATGACCATTGGTTTGCATCGAGATTCTTATTCTACACCGTGTAGCATATACGCAATTGAGTTATTTTAACCAAATATGGATTTTATATAGAAAAACCAGAATTGAAAATGTGTAACTGATACAGTTTGCGCATTCAGTAGCCACTTCAAGTGAATATAATATATGGGAGGAAACAATCTTGGATAATGAATACTTCAAAAGTGACATTTTGAAATTCTTTTCTCTTTTCTCTTTGCTTTCGTGTATGATAAAAATCTGCTCGTCCAATTGTAAAATGTAATTAAATTACGAATCTCCGTTTTACCGCATGAGCTGTACACGATGCCGAGCCCAAGTGATTCAGTGCGAATAAGATTTTTCATCGGAAGCGTGAGGTTACATTGGGTTAATGAATAATTGCATGAAAAACTTCAAATTAAATAAAATCTATCAAATAGTTTCTGTTTGCTTTTTTCGTACGTGCTTTTGTGAAAAAAAAATTTAATGTAAATTGTTTCCATTTATATGCTGGCAAAAATATTCACGCATTTTTGCAATCTAGCCCATCAATGTTTGCTGTTGATATATTGCACTTTTATGGCATAGACAAAAAAAAATACACCATAGATTGTAAGCACCTTGAAGCCACACACTTATGAATAATGCTAGGATTTTTCATGCACATGGTTTTAAACACCAAATTTATAACGGGGTACTGTTGATTAAAGATTGTTGATGATAATGAATGACAATTCTTCTTTTTTCCATTTTTAGCATAAACGAGAAAAGTCTTTGTAGTTCACAAGACCACGGCATCGATTCGATATTTAAAACCATATACATGAAAAATTCGAATATTATTCACACGTGTGCATAATGGAAAAAAGAATTCGTCTACTGGCGAAGGTTTTGATGAATCATCTCCATGGTTCTCGGCATCATCATCTCCACTGTTTGCGCACCGTAAAGAATGAACACTTGCAGTTACTTGTTTGTGTTATTTATGATGTTGGCTGATGCAAGCGGGGGAAAAAAAGAATCGCCCGAAGACCAAATAAATTGCACAGATCGTGATCTACGGGATGAAGTGGCTAGATTCTTTGTTTACCATTCCTCATATACTATAAACCTACTCTGATATCACGATTGCCTGATTAACCATTCGCTCGAATTACTCAATGACTTTTTGATGATATAATACATTTTTAATGAACTTGTTATCGTGTTTTTGGTGAGAATTTCACCAATTTAGGCGTTTTTCACCAGAGTTTCGAGAACATTTGCGAACAATACTCTCGAAACGTATTGAATTCAACCAAAAATAAAAGCTAATCCGAACACTATTGTTCATTCACCCGATTATTTCGGCCATTTCTGTGCGTATTTTTTTCGGGAAAGAAATGTCATAAAATTCAAGAAAATATTTAATCCAGACTAATTTCAATAATTAATCACATTATTTTGGTTGTTATGTTGACTCGATAGTTTTCAAAAATCACTATTTTGGTTCGTTCATTTAGAATCAGAAATTGTTTCATTTTAAAATGTTCATCATTGATTTGGTCGCACTTTGTTTTGACTAAACAATTACAAAGGCTGAAAGAAGAGAAGAGTAGATCAGTGATGAATTGTGCATGGTATATTCGTAAACAAACAAAAATAAAGCATTAAAATGATAAATCGTGAGTGTAATGAGTTATGGGTTCGTATTCTTTTCTTTCTTTTCTTTTTAAATCCTTTCATTTTTTGTACGCGTCTGTTTTTTTGAAAACGAAAAAAAAAACAAACGGTTCTCAATGTTTAATAAATATTTTACTTTACACACATTTGTCAAATGCATTAAAGTGTCGAGGAATTGAATGCGGTTGCGTAATCGGTTCAGAGTGAATGAGTGAAGCGAACACGATAACAACACCGAACGTGTACAAATTATCTTCTATTAAAGCACTTTCCAATTAAAATCGAGAACGGTTTCAGTGTAACTGGTCATCGAGTACTCGTTCGAGATAAATGTCGAGATTGCAATTTATCTTCGCTTCATTCGAATAGATGTGGTTTTTTAAATCTCTTTGTGCATTGTCGCGCAGCTTATCTGAACCGAAAAAAAATTGTATGAATAAAGAGAAAAGGAGATTGAAAGAGAAAGAAAGAAATTTGTCAGCATCGCGACCGAAGAGAAGGAGATTTATTAATCGATCATGGCCGAAAATTGAATATCATGCCACCATCGATCGTAATCATGTCATTTAAAAAGTCACCTTCTGCTACATTTGCGTAGCATACGATGAGTAAGTCTCTGTATCTAGAAGAAGACGCGGAGAGATAGAGAAAATGAACGAGAACAAAAAAAAAATGACAAACATTATAACATTAAAACCATATGTTTAAATAATAAGTTAATAAATAATAAAACTGTCATGTCATACACAATAACGTATGAATGCATAACAAGCACAAGTACAAGCGCTAGCGAGATTCACTTCATTATTATTTAACGTTGAATTCATTACTTTTGTTTTGTAGTGTGTTCTTGTTTTGTTTTTTTTTGTTTATTTGGTGTATTCCATTTCGCTTGTTTGCCAGTTTCACACCATCTCACAAAACGGATGGTAATTCTCTTATTTCCCAAAGCCCGGCCAGAGAGGCTCTTATCACGGAGAAAAGACAGACAGAGAGGTAGGCATCGACCAACAGAGCAAGCGAAATAAAAAGACCAATTCTATAAAATATAAACAAAATGAGACGAAGAGATGGAAACGTTGATCCAAATGCATTACGTGAAGAATCATTAGTTGTGTCCGCATTCAATTCACTCGATGTACAAGATTATTGTGTTAATATTTGAACGAGAAAAAGAGACGAAAAAAAGCGCGTTTCATTGCATATCATAACACACCAATGTTAACGTTAATTTTTTTCTCTTCATTTTAGCTGCATCATGCATCACAAACGTTGCATCGCAACTATATATGTATATTCCGTTCGCAATCATATAACACACAATGCACAAAGTCAATGGGCTGAAATTTACTTAACAAATTCATATATCGTATATATTGTGCACAATCTATCCACAATTCCAACAACAATTTGATTAAACGAATTAGAATATTTTAAAAAAAAGAGCAAACGAACGAAATATCCGAAGACCAAAACCAAAGCGCAACGAAAAAGAAGAAATAACACGAAAAAAATAACAACAACAACAACAACAACAAAGACGACAACGAAAGAAAGAGAGAAACGGCAAAATCAACGACATCAGGAAAAAAACGAGTTGTTTGAATAAGCGTGAATGCGCCAGCTTCGTACATGTTGTGTTGTTGTTATGTTTCTTTTTATATATATCTTTTTTCAAACTGAAGAGAGTTGTTATTGCACGATGGCTTGGTTGGACAAAGGCAATTGATGTGGCACCGAACACATGTTTTGTTATTGATGAAATGCAGAAAATTGGCGCATTTTGTCAAAAATTGGTAAATATCAGTCAACTCGTGACATTGCAAACAATCACATGGTATAAATTTAAAACGCATCGAACGCACTGTTATCACATATTGGATGCAGCACATTTTATAAACAATTATATGTGGATTTGAATGACGAAGTCATGTGTAACGTAATCATATACACTGTGGTCGGTATATAAGCAAGCAAGCAGAGAGATTGATGTATTTTGCGGTGGCTCTCTCTCTCTCTCAGATACAGATAGACACACATCGAACACAGAATTACGGCAAACCGCACATTTAAAACCCATTGTGTGAATAAATATTCAAGAATGAGCCGCAGCTTTGCATGTCTGGTTGCCTGTTCTCAGTGTGACTCTTCGTGCACTCCGATGGCCGAGATGTAACAAAATGAAAACGCACTCATTGCCACACACATTTGCACGATTATATTTTTTATTGCACTCGATTTGAAACAAATGCGCCAGAAATGATCTCGTCGAGCGGTCGACAGACACACACACACACGCACACTCTTTCAAATAAACGGTTCCACAATGCACATTTCAAGTATGTGAAAATTGCGATAAATAACCGACCGTTTAAAGCATTTTACGTATAGATTCTGTTGCAATTTGTCAGATTAAACTGGAATAAATACATACGTATCTGAGATGAAATAAGATTGAAAGGCCTGGCAATGCATGGTTTGGGAATGCTTTTATCTTAACATAGATTTCTCTCTCCCTCTCTCTCTCCCTCTTTTATTGATCCATTTTCGGTGCCATTCGATGATCTTGTAACAAACGGTTGCATCGTGCTGCAATTAGATGTATTTGCGGTAAATCAAATGACCGGCGAACATCTAAAATCATCAAATAAAATATTATATTCATATATGTTTGAGGGCATTTGGCTCCTGCTGCTTCCAACTACTGCATTTCGACTTGATTTATTCGTATACATTTTAAAATCATTTAAATCGCACAAGCATTTACCTTTCCGTTTGTTTGTCGCATCTTCTTTTACGATGCAATGTGTCGATGGTGGCGCACAAAACGGAACACAGAAAAAATAATTATGTACACACATCAATATCAAAAGCCTTTCGATATTGTATTAATTAATATTCAAATTAGGTGTAATCTAAATGACCAAAATATATCTGGGACCTGATTTTATGGCGTTTGTTCTTCAAATGTTCATCATTTTGAATTCAAATGCGCTGTGTCGGCGCACACTTTTCAACCAGTGCAAACGTCAAATAAACAACAGAAAATGAACAGCGAAACAGCAGTTCATTAATTTTCATTCTGTGTATCGCTGCAGTGATGAAGACAATTTTGTTCCGTCGTTGAATTCAAACTGCTTTTTTCCTCGTTGTTTTTGACATGACAGCGATGATGGTTTCATTTGATTCTTCTCTTCGGATTTTAATTCTTAACAATTTCGTTGTTAGTTTTTTTTATTCATATTTTATATATATACATAGTTTTTTTTATTCATTCTTATTGTCATTGCTGCGCTTAACGCATGTAAAAATCGTCTCTAATTCTCTCTCTCTCTCTCTCTCTCTCTCTCTCTCTCTGTGCGTCTTTCTGTGTTTGTGCTCTCTTGACATTTCATTTTTTATTCATTTTTCAATTTATTTTATTGCTTTGAATGGCATTTGTAGCGATAGATGCTTGTCTTCAAAGAATATTTAAAGCAAAGCAATCGAACAAGCACGAGAAGAGAAGAAAAAAAAAGAAACGCGCTACTCATTTGAATAATTCCCTTCTCATTGTGAAAATCTCTTGACCATATGGTCGACAAAATAAAAACATACACTTTGTGTGTGTTATCTATTCCCGTTATGTGTCATTCGAATGCAACATTCAACAAACTCCGCATGCTCACACACCTGGTGGAAAAAATTGGCCATTTCTGCATGTTCGATGGTAATTTGCACACAAATATTGGCACAAGGTCATTGTAAGAGCGAAAATAATATTCGATTTACGCTGGAATTGTTTGGTGTTCTTTTTTTCATTTGCCTTCGGAAGTAAATGCGACGAGGATTGGAATTGCCGTGTAATTTTTTTTGTATATTGTATCTTTCGGCTTTGGATCAATTCAAAAAACGATTATTATTGTTCGCTATGTATCACTTCAATTGAAATATGCTTCAGGCACAAACAATTAATACACTCAACTCAATTGAATTCGGCTCTTTTCATTATGAAATTTCAATCAGTGCTCGTGCATGTTTGTGTCTTTGTCGCAACATTCCAAAAAAAGAATTGATATCATTATTTGAATTAAAATACCTTGACAATTACCAGCGCCATGCAAACAGGAAGAATCCATTTTTAGAATAGTAGGAAGAATGTAGAGCGAGCAAAAAAAAAATAATAATATTTTTTTTCATATTACGATTAATTAAAAAAAAATCTCGTCGGCCAAGCGATCAATTTAAAAATGAACGAAACCACACGAGACTTTGAAATTATGAGCTATTTCAACAAAATATAATATTTTTAGTGGTCAATCGTCGTCTTTGTATGATTTCTTTTTCTCTTTTCAAGATGTCTTTATCACGAAAATGATTTTTTTTTTGCGCAGCATACACGACAAAGCCAATGGGAAAAAAATAACACCCTTGAAATGTCATCGTTGAATAATTTATACGTTTTACTTTGAGTCTGACCAGGATAAAGTGTGGCGATAGGTGAGCAGAAAGAGTACAGAGAGCGACGACGAGAGAAAAAAAAATATATGTATGGATGCTACCGCTGTTACGTGTATTATAAACAGTTGGCGCAAAGTGCGAATGTGACGACACTTTACAAGAACAAGAATTATTACCTGATAATTAAGCGTAAGTAAAGCATGATATTGTGTCTCCAACAACAACAACATTACAAAAATTTACCATTCGATATATTGGATTCTTTTTTTCACTCTACGAAATGTTACATTTCAATTGACACTTCAATTTCCGAACATTTCGATTAAAATTATTACGTGTAATTTTCACATTTGAATGTATGGCCAAAGAACACGCAACTCACAATAACAACAGCAGCAACAACGTCGACCACAAAATCCGAAACCCAATCTGTATGAGGACGCCCTTTTCATTTTTCACAACCAAGTTGTGTGCATTCTTTTTTTTCCATCCTCTTTCAATCGTAACATTGTGTGCTACTTTGTGATATTTAACACTTGTTTCGTTGTGGCTGACAAAAGAAATAAATATCATCGCTTTATATTATATTTAACATTCGCCACTGATACTGTGTTTTGTGTTGCATCTGTTTCCTACGTGTACGTACGCCGAGCCAATCGAGTTGGCGATAAACAAACATCGATCTTTCGAAATCGATTACAATCCAATCTGTTTGGAAAATCATTTGCAAAAATTATAATAGTCAAGCACGAAAAAAGCGAACACAACTCAGTAGCCGTTTCCATTAATTTAAGCAATTTCATTTCACAGCAAGGGAGAAAGAGTGCTTCCACCCAAAAATAGACATGTATTTTATGCTCTTGATTCATTTCTACAAAATATTCCGATGACCGTATCAGGTAGTTGCTATTTTTATCGTCTCTTTCAATTCCATCCATCTATCTCTTTCAAAAGATATCAGACCACTCGGTGGCCAAATATGGTAACAAAAGATTATTTGAAAGTTCAACTTCGTAATTCGTTCTTCAGAACCGAATAATTTTCACATTAACGTCTCGAAATTGAAAGAAGAAGAAGATAAAAAGACTTCCTCTCCCAAAAAGAAGATCAAGCTTAATAATCGATAACAAAAGGTGTCAATGGGATTATTTTCCGTTCGATGTGTGAGGTGATGAGCACTCCTTAATTTCCTTCCTTGACCAGAGATCGTTTCATTTGTAAAATATCAAGCCACAGCGATATCATTTTTCAGCTATGTAACAAGGAATTCTTCGGTCTTAAAAACCAGAGTGTCGTGATTGCAAAACATTTTTACTCGAATGAAGTGGCGGTTGGTTGAACTCGGTAGACTGAACGCAGTCTGATGTCCACGTTGATTACATTGACAGATAAACAACGCGTACGTGTTCCACAACAGCTAATTCAGCTACCGTTAACTCAGTGGTGGATAAAATACATCGATACCGTCGGTGTCGTTGTCACCGACACTTTTATCAATAAAATGGTTCAAATTGTGCGAAAAACCTCTCTATCAAAATACCGAAAAAAAAAAACAATGGCTATTTATTTTTTGTTTGTTTGCTGATGTCGCTGTGAAAACATTCTTTTTTTCTTTTATTCGTCATTAAAAGCAGTAAAAAAGATATCGTGAGGTGAAAATTTATCAGAGCACACGAAAGAAAGATGCATTGCACAACATTGGTTGGTTCGTGTCGAATGTGTTAAAGCTCCGGAAACTTGTTATTGCGGCATTTTATATAGCTTCAACGTAACTGACACAAACACCCATTCATTAACGAGCAATTAAAGCCGGAGATTTGCATCGCAGATAAACAAACGACTGCGAAAGATTTTTAGTTTTGATTAAATCAATGTCGCATTCAGTTCTTAAACTTTAGAAAATATACCAAGAAATAAAAAACACACCAAAGTGAATCATTTTGTGTGCGCAAGCGCGCATTGAAGATGTGTTCATGCCACGGAGAAAGAGGCACGCAAAAAATAATAGGAATTTTTAAAATATTTCATTGTCGCACGCTTTTCAGTTAGTTTCGTTTGGCTGTTTCAGTTTTATTTTATTTTTTTCATTTTTTGCATCCAGTCGTTTGTTATCTGATGAATGTTTACGCGATGCATTTCGTTTATCACAAAATGTGCGTGCCACCGGTAACAAAGAAGCATCGAGATGAATCTGGTAGGCATTCGATAAATGCCATTTGTAATGGCAAAAAAATACCGATTTATCCATTAAAATTGTAAGTAAAATTGCATTAAGATAAACGAAAAATTGTCACCATTTGCAACACGCTATAACCAAATAGGCGATAATTACGGGCCATCTCGCATTTTCATCTCTTCGCAATTACAAAATAAGTTTAATTGCATTTGATCATCGGTTCATCTCTCGTTGATAATATCCGCAGAAAAATGCGTCAAGTAAAATCACATTGGATTTGTCGAAATATTCATTTCAAATGACAGGAAATCACGATCACTGTTCACAACGGCGACACCTTTTACCTCTTCATTTGATTTACAACGAAAAACACAGCAATTTTGTGTGTTTGTGTGTTTCTTACCCATTGATTGAGTAATTTATGAAAATTGCATAATTTCACCATATAAATGTTTTGGTTGAATATAGTTTTTTCTTACATATATCGTTCCTCGTTATTGTATTTACTTTACAAATTAAACGCACATCATAATTCACCGTTTATGCATTGATTTCTTCATCTTCATGTTTTTGTATTGCCAATCTTTTTTTTGTTTCCTTCTCGTTCGTATTGATTTTGAAAATTAATTTATTTTCCTTGTTACCTCTCGTTCAACATGTTTTTAGCCGTGAATATTTAATAGTAATATTATTATCAGCATATAATTTTGAACATTTTGTTTTTTGGCAATATTCTAGCGCTTCATTTGTTTTCACTCATTCTTTTTTTGGCCGAATTTTTTTTTCTCGCCGTGCGCTCTCGCTTGTAAATGTAATCTTGCGAAAGAAAAAAAAAAAACAAATGCCCGACGGCAACGATTGTGCGATTCGATAACAAATTGTCGCTTTTCCCACAAAAAACAAACAAACAAACACATCATTTTTCTTCGGTTTGTTCTCGCACTTCAATTTGCCGGTCGTTCATTTCTCATCGTTCTGTTTCAAAGTTCAAGCTGCCAATTATTATTTTATTAGCGATTGTTAATTTTCTAATGAAAAATTAAATCATTTTCTGTGCACATTGCCATGGAAATCCTTAATCCATTTATAATATATACCACCACGATTGAAAAATATGAGTGCAGAAAAAAATCGAAGAGTGAAGAAAAGATATATGAGTCTAGTGCATTGCGCGCTATAATCTCAGTGAATGTATGTATATGCGATCCAAATGAAATGGCAGAGTCGAACCGAAAACCGTATAGAGAAATACACAAGGTGATAGGTCACATGAAATGTTTAAGTTTAAGCCCCAAGGATACGTGTGTGCAGTTTTGAATAATAATAATATAACAACACATATTCGAGATTATTTTTTCACATATTGAATTTTCAGATGATTCTCTGTCTCTACGAATTGTTTGTTGTTATTTTTTTTTGTAGTTTTCTCTCTGCCATGCGTATGCTCTCTGTTTGGCAAAGCCCAAAATAACGAATGATGCACGTTGTGTACTTATAAATAGGGTTATCGCTTATAATGTTCATTATTGCAAAATTAATGTTTTGTGTATGATATTTTAATACGGCATAAAATGTATGTAAAAAGAAGAAAACACCGAGCGCAAATTTACAAGAACCAAATCAACGAACATCAGTTTCTAAGGGACTTGAGTGGTATGCATAATAATAATTTAAGTGCATTTTGATATTCACATGTAAATTTATAATGAAAATTATCTCATATGAGCATGTGCACCGCACGAAAAAACTAAAACTACAAACACATCCATCGACAAAATAATTGATTGCACGGAAAAAGTGCGGATAAATTGTAGTACATTGCAAATGGATGATGGAAAAGTGTGCGCAATCAATTTTCTCTCTCTCTTTCTCTCTCTCTCGATGTAATGAAATGTTAGTGTTGAATATCACTTGAGAAGGTTTTAATAGAAAAAAAGCAAGCCTAAATAAATTTAATACGAAGAAGAAAAAAAAACCACATACACAAACTGACATTTTAAATTCAATTATCAAATGATCAGTGAGTGCATCCTATACCGAAGTGCCGGCGATGATGAACTTTTTGCATATGAATTCCATAAATCCATTGCAAAATAGATGAATGCAAACGAAAAAATCATCAAATATTATTGATATGTCGGCTCCGACTTCGGTTTGTCTAAATTATGTGTCGGGTGTTATGCTTTCGAATCGACGTTTACCTTTTTCTTACCATTTTTTTTTATTCAAATTGCTGAGTTCAAAATCGTTCAATTCCTTTTGCCTTTATTCCGCTATCTTATTTCGGTACGAGCATCGAGCATACATAAGAATGATTTTTATGTGATGTTATGAGTGATTCTTATTTATGGATTTTCATTTACGATGCGCCACAGTGCCAGCACGCGTAAACTCTATTCTTCAACGGTTCTTGATTCGATCTCTATGTTTGTGTCTTGAAGAAATGTTCTTCAAACTTTTTTTTGCCTTTGTTCTGTTGCTTATTTCAACATTCGATTCAATCGAAAACCATAATTCATCTGCACATTGCAATTACATGAATAAATGGCAATAAAATATTAATTACATTCATATTTTATTTTCGAGTCGTTCGGCAAAACTAGTCTTCTTGTTAGAGAGATCACAGAGCGTACAATTTCCTTGTTCTTTGTGCTTCTAGACAATCTTACAATCACATTACCTGGATGCATCAATTGTCATCTCGCCGTGTGTACGCCACAGCAATTTTAATGTCTGGCTTTTCAATTTTCCATTTCATTTCATTCAATTCGAAGAGAACTTGGAAACACATCACGTTTGCACCGAAATAAAATAACATTAATTCATTGATTTGCCTATAAAATAGTTTATCAAAGTCTTGTGTGTGGCTCTCGTTTTTTTTTATTCGCATGCTCCAACTCAGACCGATCGCATCATTTTTACCATTAATACGAAAGCAATAAACTTATCAATTGTAAATGTCGGGATTTTTTTGACAACCGAGCACACATTCAACATCGAAAATGTAAGTTTTTTTTTTCTTCACTTCGCCGAGTGAAATCCAAGTGTAAAAACATGATAAGAACAGTTTCATTTAAGGTTCTACAACAACCAGCCGGGAATCAAAATGCGGATAATATTATAGTTGAAAAGCATAAGTTTTCTTGATCGGCGCAAGCTAACCAGTATATGTCTTGAGACACTCCCAATTTTTTAGTTTTTTTTTTTGAAGCTCACAGTCGTTCATTGTTT
Source organism: Contarinia nasturtii (assembly GCF_009176525.2). Lineage (NCBI taxonomy): Eukaryota > Metazoa > Arthropoda > Insecta > Diptera > Cecidomyiidae > Contarinia > Contarinia nasturtii. The sequence continues at coordinate 2,166,001 of NW_022198211.1, read as the reverse complement.
GTCTATAGTGATTCGTTCTTATGCTTCATCTATAGTCAATGCAATGCACCAAATAAACTCGTTACCATTGTTGAACGTTGATTTTAAGCGCTCAGAATCATGTCTCTCTTTTTGCAATCCTTTGAATGCATCACAATTCGATATGCATTGTCCTCGATTTGTTGTCATCATTTTGTCGCCTTACATACAGTATACCATATTTTTTGTTGTTGTACCATTTATTAAGTACAACATTGTTTTTTTTTCTCGTTTCCGTTTCGACACCTTTTGGTCATAGCATATTGCACAAAATACGAATTTGATCGCATACGCTATCAAATACAAATAAATCTGTCGAACCTAATACACCAAAGAACATACATGTAACTAATGCATCCGAAATGATAGTGATTTTGATTTCGATTCCGCTTGGTCATTCGCCATTTCATTTATGCTATGGGCAAATGTTTGTGCTCGTTAGTTATTAGTTTATTTGCGTCTCAGCACTTATCGGCTGTCATGTTCTTTACGATGCATGTGATATACAGGAATTCGACAGCTAGAAAAAGCGTGCGTCGTATGGTTGGATCAACCATAAAAACACATGAAAATGCATAAAAATCGCTGTCAGAACCAAATTATTGTATGCTAGTGACTCGTTTTGTGTATATTCTCGATTTTTTTTCTCTATTTTATGCTGTTGACAATTCACGTCCGATCCAAACAAACAATAATCCATCTACAAATGTAAAATGTAAATGGACAAAAAAAAAATAAACAAATGCAACTCTATTCGTACACTGGCTTTTCACCTTTGCGCATAACGGTCATTGTCATGTTCTATTGTGATGTGTTTCTGTGAAGAAGAAAAAAAAACGAAGAGAAAGCAATTCCGTTATTAAGACAATTTTTCTGGGTTCTCTTTTTTGAATGGCGCCTCCGCTGACATTTTATTTCCATTACGAAAGTATAATTAAATGTTAAAAAAGCAGAAAATATAAATATACATCGTTAAAGGTAGTTTGCAACGCAATATATTGATACGCAATCGAGTACGCAATTCGGTAATATTAAAATAGATTAAGGAATGACGTCAAATTTTTTCCAAGAAAAGTCTCTTCACTTGGTTATAAAAATTATTCCCTATTCAATTCGATCTGATTAACCTTCAAAGTTTTATTTCTGACTTTCTGACATTCAAAATATATAAAAATAATAAATGAGTTAAAATACACACAACAGTATGCCATAAAAATGTGCGTAAAACCCTTATCCGGGGGGGTACACCTTCGCTGTGCTCATGAAAAAAAATAAAATCTTATATTGTCCATCCAATTTATGCGTAATACCACAACATCTGTGAAATCCTTTTTGCCTACTCTTGAAGATGTATCTAAATCGAAAATAGGAGTTGTGCCTGGTAAACATCTTCGAAAATTCATCGCTGCTCAAAAACATAAGTAGATGATAATGGTATCTATAAGCCGGAAATTTTGAATATGGTAATTGATGCGCTCGATGACTAAATTTTCAGACAATTCATTAAAACCGATTTTGTGTATGCTGCGTACCATGAATGATTGTTCGTATGCTGTAAAAATGTTGTGTGCTCCGGAGTTATATTTATTTTAGAGAAAAGTGGCGAAACAGGAAATCAAAATTGAATTAATGCCGATGTATGCCCACACAATTTTAAATACTAACAATCATATTTTTCTTGTGCTGGTTGTTTAGCATGTTGCAAGCGCGTAATGCCATTCGCCCACTATCAAGTACCGCTTTCCCAATATCTAAGAAAAATCATTTATTTGGATTTGTTTGTTGATTTTTCGCATTTTTTTTTCTTCATCTTCGTCACTCAATTATTTTTATTTGCTTTTAGATGATAAGATATCACATTGTTTTAGGTCAAAATCAAAACGGGGGAAATGATTTCTTTATTTTTAATTTTTCTGCTTTTACATTAGGGGTTACATTTTTTTTTTTTCATTTTTTATTCAACATAAAATCTATCGAGTACAGAACATGTTTTAATGCAAATTGCAACTCCAACTTATTAATTATAAATTAAACGGTTAATCGAGTTGTTTGACAGCCAAAAGAAAAACTTGCTGCATGTGTAAATTGTATTTTTTTTGTTTAATTTGAAAAGTCAACTGCAATTGATAAATAAATTGATTGAAAAACCTACGTATTTGGTGGATTCCTTGTCTTTTTTTTTTGTTGTGTGTGTTCGTTCACCTGGTTTGCAATTTGCGTCGATTCATCAAAATTTTTATGGTGCAATAGAATTTATGTGAATAACAATTACATTATTATTCTAGTGCTTATGTACTGGCGGTATGCAAGTCGGTCGAAAAGGTTTAAATGCATGTATGGCAAATATGAATTCACTTTGAAAATGACGTAATATCATGAAAATAAAATGGCAAACGAGCGCTAACCGCGCACAAGCTATGGAAATGAATGTATATGTCACTCAACACAACCGATTTAATTTCGTCCAAATTGTGACCAAAATAATCATTAAAAACCGTTTTGAATATAATTGTTTGTGCAATCGCATAGTTTTCATGGCTGTAATTGTCTAATATAAAATCAAAACCTTTCCCTTCATTCATTTTTCGCTGCATGTGTGTGTGTGTGTGTGTGTGTGTTTATGACGATGACGATATTGCTATTTTCTTTCTTGCCTATTTTGGTAAGTCCAATAGTTCATGTGAGGTGCGCTATTTTGAGTTGGTTGTTTTTTTTTCGTTGAGAATTTATGGAAACAAGCGATCAGCTGCGAATAATTTTAGGTAATTTACCTCGTTTGACGTGCACTGGCTACATACATGTATGCACCATAAATACAAATCTCGGCTTATGATTGAAACATGAACTGAGAACTGAAATTTAATAGTCTCTTCTCTCTCTTTCTCTCTCTCTCTCGCTATGTCTTTCTCTCAGAGGAGTTTGCATGTATGAGCATGCTGAAAATACACGACGTGTGTGCCTCACCTCATATCAATGGAGTATAGATTTTCATTCATAAATTTGTCGAGTTTGATGTGTGTATGTTTTTTCGTATTCTGCGTCGTGTTGTTTTTCAGTTTTACACTCGTGTGCTTATTTGCCAAAGACACCCGAGAGACTTACCGAGCTCATGGCTTTTTTTCTGCTCTCTGTCTATTCACTTTGTGTAACCATTTTATGAATGAATTTTTGCGCTCGCTACGCTTGACAATGTACCTATCGACATATGTGGAATTGAATGAAGTGCATGATTACATCGCACGCTCCGTTACTATAGCACAAGATTGTAGCTGAACAGTGTCTCAATGAACGCATAAAAACAACCAGCATTCAAACACACACCTTTCAATGAGCGAGAGAGAGAGAGAGATGGAGAGAGTCTAGATGCAACACCGTGCACTTTTTTCTCCATTTCGTTTGATAAATGAACTCCAGGAAAAACGACAACATTAATTTGGTCTCTAGTCGCATATTGTACAGAGGGAAACCGAATGAATTTGCTCGGTTTTTGCCATGAATGAGCTCTGCAATTTCATCATGGATAATTATATCAAGGAGATTAAAGATTTTGCGATTGCATGCTGAATTTTCAATTGAATCTTAATGAAAACTGATGCAAAAATGATTGGTACTATGTGATATACCGGCGTGCACATTGACTGGCGCTGCTTGCTTGTGCTTATTGCGTCTCTTGTGTATTATTATTATTGTCTTTCTCTCTCTCCCTCTATTTCTCTCCATATTTATTCAAGGTATGAGATATTAAAGAGTTTTACTCTTTCAAACTTAGCTACGATACTGCGTGGGTTGTCTATCTAATCTCAATGAAGAAGAAAGAGCCAAAAAACACAAACACTCTCGCACACACACACAACAGCCAAGCCAAGACAAAACAAAAGCAAAACTTAATCCGCGACACTTTGACATTTTAAAGATAGAGCTAAATATTATATTCTAAGAGAGCGATTTGAGTGTTGGAAACTTTTGTGAATTCTCATCGCTTGCTTCTTTACTTGATTAATATGTTGAGTTTTCGTTTTGTTAAAATGAATACGCGGCGATTGATTAAAATTCGGACTTAAATCCGATCGATGCGACAGGGCCTAGAAAAGTTATAAAAAATATAATATTTCATAAATACAAAGGCACATGAATACATTGCTCGAGAGCGAAAATATATCTTACCACGAATCACGTCTTCTCCGCCAAACGATTCCATCCACGAAATTGGATCAAACTTTGCACGTGAATCTGGCTGGGGGACTTCTATTTCGTGCTCCAGTTGCTCATAAGCAAAAACCATGTAGCGGTGCTCGCCTGAAAAAACTGACGAAGGAGGTTCCTATAATTAAAAGTTATGATTTAAAATAAAAAGAAACAAAATACCTGGTGGGTCGGGTGCTGTGTAGCCTAAATAGAAGAAAATCCAAATATTAATATGAAATATCACAAGAAAGGTGACACTTACCAACAATATATTCACCGATATCGTAAGTCAAACCTTGACGCAGCCATTCACCCTTATTTCAATCGAAATCATATGAATTAGCATTCAATAAACACATTTATGTAAATTCAATTGTAAACTTTCTTACGGGAATATTTGTAACGAGCCAGTGTAAGTAAAATTGACCGTTTTGATGATGTGGATAATCCGGATCGATCATCATTACCTGATTTGATTAAAATCACTTTTAACACTTTTAATCTGTGGAAGTTAAGTTCATTTATTACAATTACCGTGTATGTGCGATCCTATTGGAAAGAGAGAAAAAAAGAGTCAACGAAAAAAATCAATAAGCACTTTTGTCTATTTATAAATTTTAAGTATGTTTTTATTCTTAGGCCTTTTTTCATTTCCAGTCAAGGTCGGTCATTTTGTGACCTGGTTTATTTTACAGAATTCGCGATAAAAAAAATGAGTTCATACTTAAATTTCAAGTGAAAAGTTTTCATTTTTACTCAATGCATACTCATTTTAATTTAGTTGACGTTTCGAAGTTCAACGATTTTCAATTTAATTTCGAATCAAGACACTTCCACTTTTTTGTTACCATTTAAATTGAAAGATTTATTTTTATTTCTATGGAAATACTTACCGATCGGGCGCGACCGTAGTAAACCTAGAAGAAATATATATTAGAAGAAAATCATATTAATATTTGTTGAAAAATGAAAAAATAAAAATGTTAATAAATGTTAATAATTACCAATGGTTGTTCAGCAAACACATGCTTGGCGATTTCCGAATTGCAATTATCGCGACTTATTGAAAACCCAGCATGAGAAACACTCACTACCATCAAAATATTGCATTTTAAATTAAACGATTTATTTTTATTTCTATGGAAATACTTACCAATCATGGGGTCGAATATGCATCCGTTCAACAGTTCACTGGGCACGAGCAAACGGCAAGACAAACATATTGATATAAAAAAGCACAGAACAAGATAGATTCGGAACATTTTCGAAATCATTGTGTCACAATCAAAATCAAATTTCGTACTGGCACCCATCGAATGTGGAAAACTACTGAAAAGTGTGGTGCGCCGAACTAAACGAGCATTTTGTGTTTTGTATTTTGCCAGGCACGGAAAGCTACAAACAAAAAAGTTTTTTGCCTTTTCAACAAAAAACTAGTCAGCACACTTGATTGTGTATGGCATAGGGTAAAAAAAGAAGAGCACACCAAAACAACTGGAAAAGTGCTAATCCTTTGTTGTCGATGTGTTTTTTGTGCTTTCTTTCTTTTATTTCGCCCGTTTATATATTTGTTTGTCATTTTTCATTCACCGCTCAAGTCTATTGTATACAAATCAACAACCGCAACAGCAAACGAACAATGGAATCGAGCCTGCTGGCTTCTAATTATTGTGTTGTGACTTTATTGATTTTCTTTCAACACAATGTGGTGTGTTTGCACATTTTCTATGCAAATAAAAGAAAGAAAAATTAAGCGCGAAGAGGGTAAGAGAACGAAGCAAATTATCGAGATTCGAAATGTAAGACCACGTGGAAAATTGGGTCATAAAATATATTGTCGCGATAGCTTCTTCATATTCATGTTGTGCGCTTCAAGCGATATACCCAGTCTTATGCATACAACGATTAACAACGGAAACGGCTGTCGTTGTTCGACAAATTGGTCGTTGCAAGGGTAAAAATGTAAAGCCAAACCAAAACGGCTGTTCGACACGCAACACTTTGTTACTTACTCGAACAACAACGATATGGTTGTTTTCATGTACGTTATTTCGTTTTTTCTGCGATTAAGCGCACAATACGATCATACTATATAACTTTACCGCCGTCATGAACATATTTTGATTCTTCGAACTTTTAATTCGATTCACATTCATGGAATATTCTGCTTCAGACGAAATCAATGACTCCGTTTATGCTGCACGTATTACGCTTGAAAGTATGCTATTTTTATAATTTCGTTGAAGTATGGCATAACAAAAAGTTAACATCAAAATATTTTGCTTGTGACAGGTGGTTTCATGTTAATTTTTTTTTGTTTGCTCCTTTTTTTACAATTTTCGTAGATGTTTTTCGAAATGTTTCCATCGAACTGATGGATTGTTTTGATACGGTTTCTATAGAGGCTATTCACAAAACGGAATGCAAGAACATTTTTAAGGTTTAACGCGGTATTTTCACATCAACTGTTCGCTGTTGAGTGGTTAGATGGCGCCAGCGCGAGTCAATGTAGCTTCAAAGTTATAAACAAAACATTCAAATTGTGTAAGCGTTGAGTAAGAAATATTGAGATTAAATGCTATTTCGATTTTCATTAAAAGAACAATGTAAACAAAAAATTTTTTTGGAGAAAAACACTTAAGATGTTGACTTATACGGATAACACCCATTTGCGTCTGTCTTTGAATGTGGCAGGTCGTTGCCAGAGTTTGCTGCCCTTTATCCGCCATTTCTGGCAAGTAAAGTGCAAAGAAAAGTTTTGAAATAAAACGCTGCTTTAGTTTTGCTTAAAAGAGAAACAAGTATAAAATATATTTTAAATTAATAGTATTGCCGTTTATAAAAAAAAGTTTTTTGTTTTCTTCTGTTTTCATTTGTTTTTCATCGAGTATTTATAGAGGTGTTGATAAACCTAAGTTACATTTCTTCATTCTTTTTACATAGATTATCACTCTCTCGTTAATCCATAATTATATTTTACACGCATTTCATATCTTCTTTTTAAATTAATAAAACTGCCACGATACATCGGATAAATAAATAGTTGAAATGGTTTTTGTGTTCAATGTAATATTTGTGCGTATTCGAACACGGTCGATGGCATTAGACTAAAACCCTTTCGTAAAAATGTATATGTTTGTAGTTGGAAAATTCCGAATTCAGAATCAACTCAAATAATAAACAAAACAATAAAAGGGCATTCGAAAAAATTATTGACTCAGTTTGTTTGTTTGTTTTTTTTTTTTTTTTTTTGTTTCACTAACTAACACTAACAGAAATTACATACAATTTGAAAATAATTTGTCTAGATGTGAATGTGTCCAAAATTCGTTGTACAAATTCTACAATTTTGAGTTATTGCCGATACCACCACTCCATGCGGCTTGATGATTTCTGGGTGCTAAACGTAATGAATTTCTATCGTCGTCATCAACAACCGGCTCATACGCCTGATTGATTTGACCAGCATTTCCGCTCGTGCCATAAATTTGTGAATTCGGACCACCGTTCACATCGAACACATCCTTCACAGAAATTGGAACTGCGTTTGAAGAACGATGTGTTCGCATAGGTTGTCCATGGTTGTTATTCATTTGCTACAAGAGAAACAAAAACAAAATTTGTATCGCAATTGAAGTGTGAAGTTTAATGACGGAAATCTTACGTTCGTTACAACTCCGTATTCATTGTTTGCACCGAGAGTTTGCATTTGAGATTTACGACGCTCAGCCATTACCGAATTTTTACGCACTTCAAGTGCTCGAATTGTTTCGCGGCGCATTGTCATTCGTCGTGTCAATATTGGAGTACCTGAAAAGGGGCGTGTTTTTTAATCAACTCGCTTTTTTCTGAGTGAAATTGAATTTGCTTACGATTTTTATTTTGATTATTCTCATCAGCGGTTAACTGTAAGAAACGCTTTTTAAATGCAACATCTAAGGTGCCAATCTGTCGTCGTGGTTTGGCCGCTTTGTCCAAATTTAGAATGGTTCGTCGACGTGCTATGCGATCAGGTCCACTGCCCGAATCATTGTCGTAATCGCCATCAATACCTTGTAAACGTTGTAGATTTTTCACAATTTCCACCGCATGCTAAAAATGAACAGATTTTGGTCATTATTTTAATTGGAATGTAAAACGATTTTTGATTTCTCTGCATTTATCTATCATATTTTACCTTGTCAATGAGCGCATCTTGACTTAGTTCTTCGGTCTTTTTGTTGCAGCAGAAATTCAATTCAGTTGCGGCCAAAATGTGTGACAAAGTTCCGAAACGATGGAACAACATGGCCGTGAATTGAATAACCAGAATCAATGCGAAGAAGAACACAAACACCAAACCGATCGGCTCCAATTGCAAATATTCCTTCGATATGTGAACCTAAAGTGAAATGCAATCAAATGATTACTACATGCCATCTCTTCCTTTCTAAATCGAATTATTAAACAGCCCAGCAAAGAGAAAGTACACACATTTTCTTTGTATTTTGAGTTATTTACAATTTGTAAATTACAAATAGGACTGAATAAATTCTTCATTTGAAAAATACCTTTACATTTTAACACATAAATTAGTCACATTGATTTTGACATTGTTTTTATTTTTTTGTTTTAGAATTTTGACATTGGTTTTTTTTACCGCTATTTTAAATTAAGTGTCCAAGATGACATCCAAATCTTTTGTTTCAAAAAAAAATTATTTAGTCTTCATGTGTGGCAGTGTCTGGAATCGCTATATGCTTGCAATGTTATAAGATTCAACCAATATAGAAAGCGCCACCTAGTGTATTCCGTACTCAAACTAAATTTGAATTAAAAAAAAATCATTTAGTTCGCAAATATTCTGAATGTAATTTTAAATGTAGGTCGGAAAAACTACCAATCGATTTTTCTCGCTTTTCCGATGAGAAATCGGGAAAAATAGCGAAAATTCGGTACCCCCATACGGGAGTGGACCACGAGCACTCGTTTTCCAGAACACTTTGGACCAGGTCGGATCCACCTGCTCCACAAGATTCATTTCCAGCTCATTTCATCTCACAATCGCTTATATAACACAGTTTACTCTATAATATAATTTGAGATAGATTTGAGAGAGGGTACCGAATTTTCGCTATTTTTTTCGATTTCCCATCGGAAAAGCGAGAAAAATCGATTGGTAGTTTTTCCGACCTACATTTAAAATTACATTCAGAATATTTGCGAAATAAACGATTTTTTTAAATTCAAATTTAGTTTGAGTACGGAATACACTAGGTGGCGCTTTCTATATTGGTTGAAAATATACCAGACCATTTACTTATATTGATGTGTGGACTTAATAATTGGTAAATAAATTAGAAAAGTCAGACAGTAAAAATGTTTGATTTTATCAAATCCAAAATTTTGGTTACGAAAATATGAGTGGCCGAGATAAAGAATTCAAAAAAGAAAACAATTTTTACTATTGACTTCTTATACCACGAAGAAAATTATACACAAACGAAAAACAATTAAGGAATAGGTGTTCTTTACATTAGATTAGAGCCATAATAAACGTTCAGGTCAAGTGTGTATTGTCAAAGTGAGATATTTTAAGTATATATATAGTATTTAAACCGATTTTTAAGTGTGAGAAACGTATTGGAAAGGAAGTTAGAGAAGTGAAGATTATTTGATATTTATATTTTTCCCCTATTGAATAGCTTCCAAATAAAATTAAAACGTGCACGATATTAAAACAGAGTGATCGACATATGTATATATTTTTTTATCATAGTGTTTAAAGTTCAAAATTAGAATTGTTGTACCATATATTAGGTGAATATGGAAAAGTTCTGCGAGCAATAAAATAGACACATATAAATATATAAAAAATAAAAGAATTTGTGCGGAACAGTGATACACATAGTGGATAGAGAGCGACTAGTTCAAATGACTAGGAACTGGAATTTTGCTGTGAACCAATTAACACAATTGGAGTTAGTTAGAATATCACAGTCAGTATATAGATATCCAAATCACACAGATGATTTAGAAGAAAATGTGTGAAATAATATATAATAAAAAAACTATTTATCCAACCTCGCCAGTTTCTTCATTGTAAGTTACGTTCGTACGCAGCCCGAAAGGCCAATTTATGTGGATTTTTTCTTTGTTTAATTGCATTAGGAATACGATCAATACGAATAATGCGTTGAACATGAAAAATGCGAACACGGACTTGTTTCGGAGCTCGATTAAATCTTTTGCAACTCGTGTCTTTGCGATTTGTGTTTTGATTGTTTCGTGCGGTCGATCGATGATGACGATGCGCGAATCGAATTGACGCGTAAATGTGAATTTATGTCAATGTGTTTGTATGTTTATGGATTTTTCAATGTGTGATTTTTCATTTTGTTGTCCAAAGAAAAAAAAAGAAATAAAAAAAACAAAAAAAAAAGAAAATTAATGAAATGAACTTAAAAGGGACACCAAACCAGCACACAGCGACGCATAGTGCGCTGTGACCGCATGGAGTGGTGTCCCTGTGCGTTACCTCTTGTGTTGTTTCGTCATAGGTAATATTTGTCTTAACACCTATAATTTATAAAGAAAATGTATTAGTCAGTGGGCCAACATATCAATGGAGACGACGAATAAAGACAGTATATTACCTAATGGCCATTTAACATGTATAGAATCTGCGAAGATATAGATTTATGGGTTCGTAAATTTTGTTTTTCATTTTTTTTTTTTATAAAAGGAATATCAACAAAAAGAACTGAAAATGTATGCAATTTACCTTTATTCAATTGCAGCAAAAATACAATCAACACAAATAATGCATTGATCATGAAAAATGCAAACACCGACGAATTACGTAACTCCTTCAAATGACTTGCAATTCTAGCCTGATTTTCGAACGATATTGGAATGAACAATTTGGTTTTTTCGTCAATTTCATAAAGTTGACATGATCCGAAGCTGACGTACTTCTTATCATTCATTATTTTTTTTTTCATATTACCTATTCTACTACAACAATACTTACCAAAAAGCCACGTAAAACGTATATAAAACTAAATCTCATTGCAAAAATGACATTTTGAACGTCGGTGTAAAGAATGGTTTTTGCATTACGTTCAAAATGACATATTTGCACTAAAATAGAAAATTACAACATCAAAATACCTGTTCTTCTTTGTCTTGATCGATTGGATAAAGATACTTGTCGATGAGATCTTTCCAAAATTGAATTTCCGAGCTGTTTAAGAAATCAACTTCACCTTTCTTCAAATCCTGATCATCAATCCAGTATGGATTTGTGAGAAAATCACGTTCTTCGCGTTGAACCGTTGACGTTTCCGAATCAGAATGCTCACTATCTTCGTCGGTTTCCTCAACAACTGAGCCCAAATGATGATCGCGTGAGCTTCCCTGTTATAAGAAAATGTAATATACAATTTTGAAGAAGAAAATGAAATGTACAAAAGTATGACTTACCGAAGCTGTACGTTTACGATGTTGAAAACCATGTGGATCGACAATATGTTCGATTGTATCGATTTTCTTTTGAATTGTCGTTAAAGAATCGGCAATATGGGCCAATTGTGCTTTTTCATCGCTTGTTTTGCCATGCGTACAGAACATACAACGGAATAGTCCAGCCAATGATAATTCAATGGAGCCCTCTTCATCGCCATTATCACCAACGCCGCCTTGTAAGAAACTCAACAAAGACTTTTGTTTGGCACGTTTTGCTGCCTCTTCGGCCTCTTTCTTTTCGCGTTCCAACTCCTTTTTCGTTTTCTTTGCCACCACTTCACGCGTTCCCCACGACACGACATTCAAGTTGATGATTGAGTACAAAATCAAAAGCAAATACATCGATGGAATTGAAAGAACATAAATAATGCCAGCCGATATGCACCAAAATTCTTGCGGATGCAGTAGCGATGCTATTAAAAACGTTAACGCCGATGCTATCAAGAATATTGCCGATGGACTGCCGATACCATCTTCGCCCAATTGTAATGCCGTACCCACTATCACTGCCATCATAATAAGCGCATATATCGTGGACAGAATCTGCGCTATAATCAATTGAACGTTCGATTTGCACGTGAAACAGATAACCATGAAGAAAAGAATCGGAAAAATGTTGTAATGGAATGATGTCCAATTGTCAATTTTAAACGCGGCCACAAAAGCTCCAACCAACATAAGAAATATCGTTCCAGGTCCAAGAATTGTACCACCCATCAACATAACTTGGTAGGCAATGTAAAGTAGCGAAATGTTGTCATTTATTTTAACCGTACGTTTGTAATCGACAAGTAAATCCATGATGTTGGCTATAGTCGAGGGCACCCAACGACGACGTTGATTATAAAATTCATTGAATCCTTCTGGGCAATGGGTGTATGCATCAGATGCAGCAGAGTATTCAACACGATAGCCACGTTGCAACAATAGTGTGCACAACCAACGATCTTCTCCCTGATCGTATTGCACATAGTGACGTGCTTCATCTGAACGTGTCGTGTATTTCTTCATCACGTTATCGTCCATCAATGCCTTACCACGAAACAGTGAAAAACAACCGGGGCTACAAAGTACACAACCGATCATATGTTCCGTTGCTTTTTGCAGCCAATGACCAATTGCATATTCGAATTTCTGATACCACACCATTGGGCCACTTCCGATCGGGTGAATGCGGCCACATCTGCGGTCCGACCGGTCGACGAAAATGAAAAGAAAAAATGAAATAGAGAACAAACAATGAAAATTTCGAACTGGAGAAAGATAATATATGTATTACTGCTATATAATTTGAATGATAAATGGGACTATATCCAACATAAAAATTCAGAGGCAAAATTTAAGACAATAAGTCTGTTTGTATCATAAAATGTTTATGTTTAAGAAGCTAGCCGCTTAACCGTGAAGTTTTATCCGACTGTCATTTATTGTATTGCGATTAACACACAGTAGATTTTTCGATCAACACATAGTAAGTTCTGGAAAAATGTCGAAGTGCCCGGGTAAGCCCGTCGATTAAAACACGACAAATAAGAATAACCGCAAGCAAGTACTTGTGCATTGGAAGGAATCGATCGGTGGATTTTTTATTGAAAATGTGAACGAGCATTAATATTTGCAATGACAAAGTGTTGAACGTTCAAGTGTTCTTGTACAAGTGTCAAACACAATCAGACTACCGAAACAGAATAAACTCTCTCTTATATTGGACATCGACTCTTCCACTGAAACGGTAATGGTCTCATGTCAAAGGCCTCCTCTTAAATATCTATTTTCATCAGGTTATGGGCCCAGCACACTTCCACTTCACAGGAAGACATCAAAAATAACGAAAGCAAAGAAAACGATGAAATTCGCGTTAATCCAGCCAATGTTGACACGCCACCCGCAAATCGCGAAAACAATGAAATCGATATTGATCCAGCCGTCGTCGATCCGTCAACCGAAAACAATGAAGCCGAAAGTAGTGTAAAAGCACTTGACGAGATTTTACATCAAGTTCCAATTGAATATCGACGTGGCGTCAAAAATATGTGCAATTGGTTAACAAAGGTTAATGGTTGTGAAACATGTGAAGAGATGCTCTTTCGAGCGAATTTTTTCCGTATCAACCTCATGCCCGAATCGTTCTCGGACAAAAATGTTGTCCGAACCATAAAAGGTAAGTCGGACAAATTGTTGTCCGTGGCTACCTCTATGTCCACAGGTCTGCCGTGGCCGATGACACCTTTAAACTGCATATGTTTTCATTGCCATTTATGCGAAAATATATCATTATGAAAAGAGTTTCGTCAACGTCAATCCAGTTCGATTGCTCGAAGGATCACAAGGGTAGAGCAAAATCGGTTTTTCAAAGTTAAAAGAGGGGGTTTCAATGGGTTGACAAAACGTAGACAAAACATTATTCTTTTAATACTTACGCAGCTCCCAGGTTTTTATTCTTTTTCATCAAATCGACCAAAAGCATGACGGCACCCGGTTGAAAATCAATATCACCATCCAATGTTAGCAAATAAGTATTTTCAGCGACAACCTCTTTCCGATCCACCGAAATTGGCAATTCCATTAATCGATGTCCCAACAAATAGTACATGTACATCACTTGTGACCAACGTTTACGATGTCGAATTCGATCTTTGTCTTTCAAATGAGCGATCATCTTTGTTTTGCCAGGCAATGTCCACACCAATCGGCCACCGTACGGTGATGGATATTTCTTTGGCGGACGAACACGAATTGTTGTTTGATGTACATCGGAGGCCGCATCGTCAATTGTTTGCACCAACAATTTCACGAACCGATTTACTTGAATGTCAGCATCACTGTGATCGGAAATTTCAAAAGCATCATCGAAGAAAATGTGAGCTATAAAAGAATCAGAAACGAAACGAAAACAATCAGTTTCATTCTTGAGTGAATGTCATTGTTTGTTTAATAGTTTTTCATTTTCTCACTTTCGAATTCATAGTAATCTGGGTCAACGACACGCAAATATTTTTGGGCAACACGTCGCGCACATTGATCTTCATCCAAACGCATGATACTTTTCAAGAACTCCATCATTTCGTCTTTTGTCTCGTGCCACATGGTTGCGCAAGCATAGATTCGTGTAATGTGATCGGAATTCTTAATGTTTGGCTTATGCGGCGTTGAACCATCGGTGTGCACGGAAATCGTTTCGTAATATTCATCACCTTTTTCTTTTTCAATTTCGGCCAAATCCTATTGCAAATGAATGAGTTTTTTTAGATGAAAATAAAAGTAAAAAAGAAAATGTAAATTACTTCAGTTTTAACATCGGCTTGATCGTCGCGTCTTCGGTTCAATGCCAACGATTGATCGATCAACAATCCACTGTACATGGGGCTAACGAATAATTTTTCAGTTGTTGCCAAACGTTCACATTTCGGCGTCCATATATGAATTGTGATCCACGTTTGTGATAGCAACCAAAGTAACCATGCCCATGCCATTTCACGTGCCGCAAATTCTTGCAATTTAAATACCAACGGACTGCTGAAGAACAAATAATCAGGTATGCTGCCACTGAAAAAGCATGGATCATCATTTCGAATTCCGCATGCGGCAATCATCAATGAAATTGACACCGGAATGGTTAAATTGACGGGGAATGCGTAGCTGAATCCTTGAATTAAAATTTTACATGCGAATTTGCCAAAAATATAGCATAAATATGCTGAAACTATTTGAAGTAATAAAACATAAACGACGGTATTGTATTCGGCGTCAATTTCCGTAGTATCACCGAGCTAAGAAAAACGAAATAGTTTAGTAAAGTACAGTTTTTCTCTCATGAATAGTAAACAATATATAATACAAACTTGTGAATTAGTAATAATATCCGGTAGACTGACTCTCAACGATTCAGCGACCTCTTCAACAACAATTTTGTGTGGACCGAATGCATCACCAAACATATGGAATAAATTCATTGGATATTCGCCTTGTATCCATAAAATAACGACCAACGAACAAAAGAACAATAGAATTTTCCACACCGAAAAGAAAATGCTGTTGAAATACCGAGTGGTTCGCAAATCCTCCTTGGCACGACCCATTGCACGAACAAAACCGATGGGTGAATGAATGCATCTAATCATAAAGAAAAAAAAATTCTTGAAACGTTGCTCCTCAATTTTATCAGATAAATTTAGCAGATTTCGTCCCGTACACATAGTTTTCCCACCAAGCGCACGATGTTAATATAGCACCAATTGGTACCATCCACAGAATCGGTCGATTGTTTTCCAACAATGGCCATACGACAAATCCGGTTATTTGCGCGGAAATTGCTAACAAATCAAAGAAAACTTTCAACGCTCGACGCCCTTCTTTCGATGAACGTGAGAGTAAACCGAGAATACCTGAAACGAAAAATCCGTTGAGCATCATAAAATCATATAAAGAGGTGCGGCAATCACGTTCCAAGTAGCTTATGATATAGATTTTTTTTTTGATTACCTGGAATACAGCACAAACAATTCGTAACCATTGCAGCTTTGACGGAGTCCAATTCGGGTAGAACGATAAACATGAGCATGGCCACACCAATCGTATGCAGTGTTTCCATTAAGAATATGAAAAGGAAATGCGAGCGTTGGGGTCTTTTCCATGATTTGAAGAAACAAATACGAATGGACCGAATGAATGCACCAATCTCTGGTATTGAAAATGCGATTAGCAGGGCCCACATCCATGCAACACGCTCTTCTTCTGGTATAACTGAAACGAATACCTTATCCCGCCCCTGTTTTCACCATCCAAACAAACAATTTACATTATTAGATTCCATTTGGTATTCTTTTCACACCTAAAGAAACATATTGAAGCTTATTGTGGATTATTTACGTACCAATTCCTGATTACAGTAAGGTAATTTTCTATCGCGACGCAACTGCGCCGTCATAAACAATACACAGCCTTTTGATATAACGCCACCGCCAAGCACAATCACAAATGTGAATAGATATGCGAACACTTTTAGAATTTTCACCGATAAATCAAGACACGCCTGATTTGCCATCGAACCACTCTCGATTTTGAGCGGCGGATCTCGGAACACATCCCATCCTTTTGTTTCTTGTACGGTTCGTTGACTGTGATAGAGAAAGAAAGAGAAAAAAAGAAATGAAAAAAAATGTTTTTCATTGAAAAAAAGGCAATTGGTTCTTAAAATAGCACGGTGCATCAGTATTCAAGTTCAACATGTTTTCCACCTTTTGAGAATATACAGCAGCGTGGATGTACTTATCTCAAGCATTTTGAATTGATTGTTTATATGTAATGGTATGTAATAACTCTCAACTCATAACATCATCATCGCATTTATATTGGATTGGTTCACATTTTGTGTTGCTGTTGAATTTGGGATAATCCATAATAATCAAAAATAACGTGCACCAATAAACTCCATTATACAATAATCTCGCTATATACAGCTACAGATATCTTTGTTCAAATAAAATCATAATGGTGAATAACAAAGAATATATGTGTGTGTGTGTGTGTGTGTGTGTGTGTGTTGTTCGCCGATGTTACGTTATACGCTTGTTTGCTTCTATTCACCACCTCCAGTTCATTGAAAGGCGAATAATCGCATTGGATGAAATCCAATTTTTGCTTGAAAATTGATACCACACTTCAGTGAACGAAAACAAATCGTGCGATAGAAATCCAATTGAATTGGCTGCAATTCGATTGAGCGATTGATATTTCTTTATGGATAAATCCGATTTCGTAATCGGATTTTCATTGGATATAACTTGGAGATAACGCATAATGGCACTTTGTTGAAAGGTAAATGAAAACAAAAAGCGCACAAACCAAATGATCTTATCTGGAAAAATAAAGTGAATGCTATGATTTCATTGGTGCGGGAGCGCGTGTACATCACCCACTCAATGAAAACAATATTGAAAAGTGCCGTTCATCAATCACAACAATCTAAATTCTCACAGCAGAAAATCACGTAATGAAAACGGAAGAATTCGTGTTTTTTAAAACGGTTAACATTTTGTTAATGAAAATACAATATCAAAGGGAGAAAATCTTGATGTTGGAAACACGTCAAGCGTACAAATCACAGTCAATCAAAAGGTGGCCTCATTTCGAACAAAATATATCGAATATCTTGTGGAATGTGATGAATTCTTACGTAAAGCAAAAAATCAAACGAGATTTCTTCCTTTATAATCGGTTTTGCGGTAAATTGTGTCGTAAACGATACTCGAGATCGTTGATTTTGTGATCAAACACGGAACAATACTCTGGATTAGATGACGTGTGGCAGTAATACATTAATCAAATTAGCAAACAAATTGCCTGGCACCCAGACAAATTGATATCGATTCGACCAAAAGTATGAGGCACGTTTCAATGCACGTATAAACATAAAGCATATTGTAAAGTACGGCCACTCTGTGATTGAACCCACTTGCATTACAATTGAAAGGTAAATTATATTAAATTTGAGTTTAGAGTCGAAAGGTAAATCATTTGAATGTCCAAAATGAGCCAGTCAAGGTAAACTATGATTAAATATATATTGAAATTATCTGCGGTAACCCAAAGCCAACTAGAAAAACAAGAAACAGGCGAAACAATTCGTGCGATTGATTTATCGTAATTTTTGGTCTTAAATCGACTATAAGGTTCGGAAATGAACAATTATAATTCAAGTCAATGTAAGTTGTAGAGAGAGAGAGAAAAATGGCAATAATAATTTACATACAACGGACTTGAAATCGAAAACGTTACAACAACTTTATTTCTGTTGACTGGTCAGTATCGATGTAAAATAGCCACAAGCAGAAAGACAAAAATGTGAAACGTAGCAAAAGAGAGAGAAAGATAGAAAAGTGAGCCAGAAATCTGGAAATGACCAGATATGCAAAGCGCATTCGTTTTGGAAACCCCAAGAGATTCAACTTACACACACACACACACACACTGCAGAGACATAAAAACCAATAAAATAAATCCATTTCAAATGCAAATCGTTGAGCTAAACTAGTTTTGAAAAAAAAAAGTAGAAAAGACAAGACAAAGTTAGACAGACATGGCAAAAGATAGATACAGATAGACACACTCGCTGTGTACAAGATGAAAAAGAAGCATACGCTATGAAGTTGTATGTTGAGATTTATGCCAGATGCCCGTAAGTATTTCTATGCTATTCGTTTCGTTTGAGTGCTTTGCGCGAATAGCTCAACGGAAAATGAAAAACAGTAACAACAACAACAACAACTATGACTCCATCCAGTAACATAAATAAAGCAACTAAATATCACTTTCACTAACCAAGCCACAGACAACAATGAATACACACCGATACATGATGGCAAAGCAAATGAAAAAAAAAGAGAAACAACTCGCGCGCTCGCAACTGAACTTGTGGTTGTGGTAAATGATGTGTTGAGTGCTCCATGCACAGCTCCGTTGTGTGCTCAGTAGCTAAAGATCGTTTTGAGCAAAAGAGAAAAAACACACACATTTATGATATATACTGTATGCTATGAATGAGATTGAGTGAGCGAATGAATGAATGAACGAAGGAAAATGCAAAATATCAAGCACTTAATTTGTGAGCGCTAAAAGAAAAATGACGGTGATGGTAATGATCGTGATGATCATGATTAGAGAAGAAACCGAGCATGAAATCCAAAACATAAACATTAAACATGCTCATTGTGACGCTGCGTACACTACGAGCGATCTATGCTTCATTCAAACTCGATCTCGAACTAGCCTCATTCAACTTTCTAAGCGTTCGAAGAATGAATCTGATTTTTTTTTCACCACTGAAACGAATAGCAATTGACTCAAAACCAATTTACAGCTCACATTCACCTTTTGGTTTAGATTTATTTGTACGATGCTGATCATATGTTTCGGTTTTCTTTTACATTCTCATTTGAAAAATTGTTTTATCTTTTCGCTATCGTAAAAACGGTTTTTGTTTATTTTTTGTTGTTTGTAAATTTTCTTACCTGCCGCCATAGATGTCTTGGGTGAGTGGTGTGCTTTCGTTATCGGAGAATTCATCTTCACTGTCGCCGGGTGGTGGTGGCGCGCCAACCAGCGAACGATGTCTAAGCGCAGACATCGTTTTTTCTCCTCTCCGTCGCACTCAACGGGTTTTCACGTCTCTTCTCTTTTATGAGCAAATCTCAATCAATTTGATTTTCAAAAACAAACCTATGCATAGATAATGACACAAGAAGAAAAAAAATCCATTAGAAAAATCGCCTTAACTTCCGTTGAACTCGTTTGGTTTGTGCTCCGTTTTTCTTTGTACGTGTGTGCAATTTTCAATTCGAACTTCGTATTTCCTGTAAATATAATGACACTCTCATATGGTCGAAGCAATTTTATATTGCATTATCCGAACTGCTTTTTTTTCATACACTCTATCTCCGCCTATACTTTACACTAATTTGATATATATATAATAAGGCAAAGTGACATGTTTAACAAGTTTTAATTTCATGAAATTTCAAAGCAAACCAATCTGAGTAAGTGTATTGCATGCTTACGAAATGTGAGAGAGCATGAAATGCGTTCGGTGGCTTGATGGTAATGTGTTTCTAAACGTAAATAGACTGTTTCTCATAATAATTTATGGTCAGGAAACCGCAAAGCATTTTTAAATACACTGTAACTTGTAGTTGCTGTTGCTGTTGTTGTTATGGCCGTTGGTATTATTTTATTTTTTTATTGTTGATGATTGGTGTGGTTGTTCTATGAGACGAACGATAAAAATTACCATTTTATGTTGATCATTCATGTTCATTGTGATTGATTGTTCTTTTTTTTCTTCTTTGGATGGGCAGAGAATCCAAAAGCAAATAAAACATTTTATTGCCAGATAAAAGAAGTTATTTAGAAACGGTGTATTTGAAATGATAATTGAATTTCGTTGACCATTCGATGTACAATTGATTTTTCACATTGCGAATGGCTTAAATGTCTACGGTTCATTTATTACATCGTTGAAAATGTGAGACGTAATCTGATTTTGGATTTACCATTTTACCATGTTAATCCAAACGCCTTATATGACTATACCGTACCGTCATATCGCCTGAGAGTCGTTGACATTACACACAGTCACCACAAGTACTAAAATGAAATAGTGAAGAGAAGAGCAGCAACAACAATAAAAAATGTGTGAAACGACTGGTACTCAAGCAATTTGGTTTTTATGCTTGTGCACGGCTTTTTTCCTACTTTTTTTTCGTATTCTTTTAAAATTGTTTCGAAAAAGTGCTGAGTTCATGGGTTCAGAGTGAGCAAGCGCGCTCTTTTGCGATCATTGATTGCAAATGAATGACGATTTCAAAGAGCTTTTAAGGTTTATTTGTCGTCGTGGCCAATTCCGACAAAGAAAAATGTGTCTTTTTTCTTCGTATTTGGTCTAACTTAGATCAATGGCTTTAACAATTGTTTCCATTTATTTATTTAATTCTGGCATCGTTGGTTGTTTTATTCTTCTCTCATAACACAGTCGCAACATTCAAATAGCGATGCTCGATTAACAAGACAAATGGCTTTTTAACATTTACATGCTCAAAAGATTCTATGAAATTGGCAGCATTCAACTTTTTCTGTCCACTCACTCATTCACTCACTATGAAATCGTGCACGATCACCATTCGCTGTTGTCAAGCATTTCAGCATATATCGGGGTAGAAACAAATGGTTTTTAATGAAAAAGCAATCGCACACACACACACACACACGTCGTATGCGTTATTAAAAACCATTTAAAAAATGGTGCTTTAGTTGCCTGCAATAAAACAGTTGAGTGAAATAAAGAATGTAAATCGAGACAGCCTTGACGCTGGAATTTTTATGTTCGGCGCGTTCTCTTTCTCTCGCTCTCTGACAGTGGCTTGAGCCGTGTGTATGCACAAGAGTATGCAGCTTTTTCTCTGGCGTAGTTTCAGTTTTCGATTCGTGCTACATGCTTTTATAAATAAATTATTGTTTCGAATTGTTCGTTTCCTATAAATCGCACCAAACTACAAAGTACAGAGAATAGAGCGAGCCCAGCCATTTGGACAGCCGGACAATTTACAACACTTTGATATACGCTTGCAACATATTTCGGCTTGTCTCTCCTTCAATATCGTTTTCTCTTTTTCACCACCTATTACCTTTCGGTGTATATGCATGTCGCCGCATCGCACTGTATCAAAATTCGCCTTTTTTGCCGTTGGTAATTGTTTTTATATATATATTTTATAGTATTGGAAAAGTGAGTGCATAATTTCAGTTTAGTTGTTGCTTTTCTTGAAAAAAAAAATATATATATTGCCTAAACAGAGTATTCTGTTTTTTTTTTGTTCGTTCGAATGGACTACTGGGACAAATGAACGACAGATTAAGCGTATGCATTGCACCATGGCAGAGATGCGTGCGCGTGCGCAGGCGCACATTGGATTATATGTATAGTTTTTAATTAAAGGCATTTAATCGTGTAGCCAGACAATGAGACAATTGTCTCTGTTTGGCTCCACTTTTATGGATCAAGTTGCCATTTTTCCGACGAAAAAGGCGCGACCGATGTCAGGGCAATAATACAACAAAATTCAGTGTTCGATCAAGAGCGCGCAACAGTTTGCTTAACCCCCGTATGGGTGTCAGTTTACTAATTTCATGCATGCAGTTGGTGGCTGACCAAAACAAATTAATTGCACATATAAAACATGTATATTGATGTCCATTATACAAATATACACAATGGAAGCCAAATGACTGCACCATTTTTGCTGCTGGTATTTAATTTCCATAGCATTATTATAGTCCAAGATCTTGGTACAAAACTCCTGAATACAACAATGACAAATTCTTTTATTCACATTCGAAATCTCTTGTAAACGATCTAAAAAATTGCATGCTGCATTTGTAAATGGGTGCGCATACCTCGGCACACAAGCCAACACAGAAAAAGAATAAAATAAATAAACTATTTTGAGGGGGAAACAAATAAGATAAATGAATAAGCGCGTTGCATTTTTGTGGGCCTCATGCAAGCATTAAATATTATTATCGTTGGACGGCAGTACCATAAAACTGGTTTTCGACAGGAAAAAGACCATTTGTGCACAACACAGACTCGCCAATAATAATAACAATGAAGAAAAAAAAAGAAATCGTCGCATTAAAAATAGATTTTGATGTTTGGCCGATGTACGCCAAGCATTTATTTAGCATACAAAAGACGCCGATTGGGCGGCTTGGTGAGAGAAAAAGCACACACAGTGAAATTCGATATAAAATACAAAACTCTAATTGTGTTTATATCAAAACCCCATTAATGCATGGAGCATGAAGATTGAACAATTTCTATTGAAGTTTGTCTGAAATTGGAATTTGTTACGGCCCCATGGAATCGGTACCATTTCATTAGACGAACATATCGATGTATCGCATTCGTTCAGGTCATGTCTTGAAAACACCACGTTCAATCGTCTCTTTTTTTCAGCCACAGACACATACTTTTGGTGTATAAAGTTTATTGTAAAAATGATAATTCAACAAAAAAAAAATGAAATTGAAACGAAAACGTGAAATCATAAATATCATAACTCTTGTTGAAGGTCAGCATATTTTTATTGCAACAAATCTGTGTGAATCATGTATATACACTATATTATTTCTTCATATTCTCTCATCACCTTTTTTAAATGTCAACCAGAACAACAGTAGACAACAGAGAGAGAGAGCATCGTGCATTATTATTATCATCAAAATCAATGGTTCACCATAAACAAATCGAATCCGATTAGCGTTTTTTTGGGGACGAAATTGATTTCGTACGGCTTACGTGATACCAAATTGAATGGAATGAAGAGCAAATACAAAGAATCAATCGTCTTACGACAGCAAATAAGTAGTTCGAGAGACGATATTTTTTTTTTGCACAAAATCCATGATCCTATTTTTGGCGTTTGAAATATTATCATCGGCACAGCCATTGTAGTCTATATTTGTTTGGTGTACAGGCCCAAGTGAGCTTAATGTGTGGCGAAGAGAAGAAAAATAAACTTCAAAAGAAACAAAGGAAAATTTAATGGCTGGTGCTTAAATGAAACCGAAAAACTAGTGTGCATTGTACGTGGCGATTTTTTCTCTCTTTTGTGTTCGTTGTTTGGCGAGCGTGCAATGGTTTATGCACAGCTACCACATACAAATTTATCGAAGTAAGTGAAAAAAAATGAATTAGAAGGCCTTCAACATAAATAAAACTTTATACGAAATACTGACTGATTCTGGGTATTGTTTTCCACCATTTCGACAATTGATCGGTCATTTTTCGTTGGCCACCAATCATTTTGGTTGTTGTTTCTATTTTAAAAGGCAATAAATCGACGCCCTGATTTTATCAACAACAAAAAATATACCTAACACGAAAACAACGGAATTTATATCAAAAATTGTGCGAGAATATGTGTGTATTACACTTTGAAATTCACAAAACGACACACTGGAACAATTCCAAAGTGGTTGGGCTCATTTTTTTCCTCTTTTTTTTTCTCTCTCGCCAATAAACAGCAATTAACACCAGTAATACCGTTAGCATAAGTTTGTTCACTTGTTCAAAACGGTTGAAATGAGCGAGCGTGCGCACACACTGGTTGAATATTTTCCATCGACACAGAAATTTTTATCGAATACTTTGATCGTGTCGAGACTCGACTGATGCCTCACGGCGCAAAGCCATTTAGAAACAAACCAAAGCCAAATAATTGATTCTCATATTATTATTTTTTTCCTTCGCTGTGTATTTATATATATGCATGGTATATGCGTCACCTTCCGTACAACAAGGATCGTTTGATGTGTAGACAAGGCCGCTTGTCATAGTGTCGATCATATTCAGAAATAAAATGATGAAAGAGAAAAATAAATAGCATGCTGGGCGTCTTGTTGCTTCAATAAATGCGGTAAAATTAATTCACGACTGCTGCAATTGGTGACGCCGGCTATGAATTCCGTTTCATGAATATTACAAACTTGTTCAATAGATTTATATCGAATGCTGGTCACCTCATGACATTTTGCCTAGCGATGAATTTACCTGCATAGACAACACCATTGATTCAACACCATAATTCAAACCAATTTTGCGAAAAACATATAATCAAAACAAGCTCAAACCACATAAAGCCAAACAGATTGGGATAGAAATAGAAAATGACCTGAAGAATAAATGTGATATTCGAATTTGTCTAAAGTAAGAAACTAAACGCTTCCATCTATGTTAATTAATTCAAAATGATTTCACGAATTTGAATTATATTCGAATGGGAATTTGACATTTTCTCACTGTATATCTCCCTCTTATTCATACTTTCGCACAAGATCCGGTTTTAGTCTTGAAATTTTTATGATTCCCAATAAGCATATCTTTGTTTTTCTTCATATTCTATTCGTTGATTTTATTGTGCGTTTATTGATTCATGCAGATGCTAAATATAAAAAAACACATCTTGTGCTCGTTTGCAAATGGCAGCAACGGCAGCACCACCAACATATTATATAAGCGAACAAGAGAAAGATGCCAAAAAAATCAAACAAAAACATCGAAACAAATAAGAGAAAAACAACAGTCGATTCACGATCTTTCAAGGTGAATCAGTAAACGGGATTTTGTGTGATTGTGTGCATGACGATTTCGTCGCAGTACAATGCAAATTTGATGTTTTTAGGCTCATAATGCACAATGTGAAATGAACTCTCTGTGTACGGTTGTTTTTTTCGCATTTTTTTCTTCTGCTGACTGTGTTTGGCTAAAGTTCAAAGTGATGACACAATGTGAATAGCGTGCTGCGTGTAATGCGCAAAACTGCTCTTTTTTACACTTTTGTCCCAAGTAAAGGCTTTTTGAATTTTTTTTCAAGCACACTCTGTTGTTACATATCTCTCTCTGTATGTCTCATTTGTTCGCGTGCAAAATGTTGCGTTTTTCTGACACCTTTCTTTGTTCGGTTGGCATTTATACAAGCCGCCGAGCAACAACAAAAAAAAACTGACCTGACTTTCAAATCTCATTTAAGCATTAAATCACTTTAAATTGATGCATTTATGAAATGTCAGCCAGTTCAACGATCAAAAAACGCGCACACGAGCAACAGAGATAGGAGGTAAAAATCGCACATACATAATTGCGTTCAATCAAAAAATAATGGTTGATGGATGCTGATTCGATCGGTAATTGACAATTATGAATATAAATTGTAATTGGGGTATCATAAAAGCAAACCAAATGTGCAAAAAAAGAGTAATCATAATTTGTTATGGATCCCACATACACAGCGTTTATGTAAATCTTACATAATTTCGATCAACGACACCGCTTAAAATAGAATGGATTTTTTTTTGTATTGTGCTGTCGAACGCGAGCACCTCAAGAGCAATATCGATAATCTTTTTTAGCTGTTGTTTCGTTTTGTGATTCAAGCGCAAATCCATTGTGATTCATGAAATCGATGCCATTTTCAAGCGGCGAAACTATTTCGGATGAATAATTTGTGATCGTCTTGTCTGAGTAATGAACGCTGGATTTTTCTTTATTAGCCATTTCGTCATTGAATCTTTAGCATTGGCAAATAATTTATATGCGATGCAGCTTAATTAATGGGAAGCAACGAAGTCATTTAAAAAAAAAAAAGTCAATTTCAAATGGTGACGCAGAACAACAAAAAAGAACAACAAATCGACGACAACCACAATATATGATACCCTTGTGATTCATCACGCAAGCGGACATATTATTTACATACGGAATTTTAAATTTGGATACTCATCATTATTCACAATTTTTCAACAACGAAATTCCATGAAAAATTTCATCGAGATAATCTATCTGGCAAAATATTTGTGAGTATTAAGCGGCTCAATTTGCATGTTTTCTTTTTTTTTATTATGCAGCATGAATATTGTATTACTACTACATGTAAATGAGGTTTGCGCCAGTTCACTAACCGGCTGTCAGTACATGTAATTGGACCACTTTTTCTCTCACTTAATTTAACACTTCCGAATACTTTTAGTGTAAAACAAATAAAAATGCATTGCGCCCGTGAGAAATGCATGTAAATAGCTAATAAAAGTTTTCACTTTCTTCCAAAAGTGAATGTATGTACGACTGTTAAGGCGGTTTTCATCTGACAGCTACAACGGCATCTTCGTCGTTTGCTCTTTCTCTTATGTGCGAAAGATACACACACACACATAAAAAACTCCAAGAAAAAAGCCGTTGGAATTTGTACATTAAATGTCAACGTGAAGTCTTCTTCTTCTTATTCGTTTTTGTTTTTTCGCTAATAAATGAAATCGTATAATTCATGTTCATTCGAATCGAAAGAGCAAATGGTAAAAAATGGTATGTTGTTGTTTTTTTATGTTCTTGAAAGCGAATAAATAATTAATGTTCGTTGTAGCATTATATTTGAATTTGGTACATTGAACGATGAAAAACCAGTTATTGTCGAGAAGATAACCGTTTTCATTTCTCTTTCGTTTGATTATTCATATTATCGTTCAGTTTACTTGGTACTTTTAATGTGCCTATTAATTTCAGTTTGTAGACAATAACTTTCTTTGAGATGTTAAAAGTATGGTATTAAAATGAGAAATGCACGCAAAGCGGCCGAGCAAGGTGTTTTTGTAAATACGTATGCCGTGAGCTACTGTTTGATGATGGTAATGCTTTGTTTCTATTTTTTGCTTTTTTTTGCTGAATAATAGCAATTCTGGGTCAATTTTTCATTGTTTTCATATACGTCTCGGGTGTACTCTATGAAAATGTTAAAGAACCTTAGACAATTTAACGATGGGTTCAAAACAATAGCGTGAGTTTTTTTTCTTCATGCTTTTGCGTTGGATGCGTGTCATTTGCTTCATGAACATGGTTTAGGCGATTCCCATTCATCATTGCTATGTTTTAATATGACTAAGACTGGATAGCCTTGCGTTTGATGAAACATACTCACACAATTTTGCCAACCATGTTCTTCAAAAACGAAAGCGCTACACAACTTCTTTTCTTTTCGTTTTCCATTCATTCATTGAGAAAAAAAAAACAATGTTCTTGCACACTTGTTCACTTAAGATCCCATTTCGTTGGAATTACTTTAAACGGCAAAAAATGCGATTACGAAATTTCAAGAGTAAACAAAGTGTATCTTTAATCTCTTTGCCATTACATCTGTCTGTTAGATAATAATTTAAGATATAGTTTTTAATATTATAATCTATGATGTTTGTAATTACATCAAATATGATGTGAATATAACAGAAATCTTGCTCGGTTCGGGTTCTCACAAATTAAAACACGTACAATGAATTTATGATTTGTGTGAATCTCTCTCTCTCTCTATATCTCCCTCTCTTTGACGGTGTCTGTGGAAATATTTCATCGATTTGGATGCGATAGAGAGAAATATTTTTTGTTTCTTGCAAAAGAAGTCTTCGAAGCAATTGTGAAAGATGCAAATGGTATATGAATAAATCAAAAATTGCGAAAGAACATGAGCAAACACTCTACACTCATTTGTGGAGTCGCATCTTGAATTGCACGTCGTATAAATATACAATAATTAAGTAAGTGTGCTCAGGCAGATTATTTCATGCAGAAAGCATAACAAGCACCCATTGACAACAAACAACTGAACGATACATAAATTGAACAATGGCATTTTATATGAGTAAACAAAATATGTATGCCTTTCAATGTATCACAAAATAACGGATTCACAGCGCGAAAAATGTGTGTGAGTGTGTGTTTGCCTGTGCGCGTTGTTATTTTAACAAGACTGAAGAGAATAAAGAAAAATTCATACTTAATTTGAATTTGTGTTTTTTTCGCTATTATTTCTTAAAGACAGCGCGACGACGTGGACGAGTTCGATAGAGAGTGTCGAAGAGTAAATGCATAACGAAATAATGGCTGGTTTTGCTTCTGCGAATTTAATAGAAATAATAATAAGTGTGGCATACACATACAAGCGCGCGTACAAACATATCAAAATCGTTAAGCCTGTTATTTATATTAGAATGATTTCAACGCGCTTTATTTCGATTTTTATGAGTGTCTTGTGTATTTTTCTGTCTTCGATTGTGGCAAATGGTTAACTGTAGTTGACTCTCCCACAACAAACTGTGCTTTATTGTCGATCATATCGACGGTTTGATACGCACACACACACACCAGTCAATGTGTGCTTGTACCACCAATGATTGTATGACGATACAAGAATTGCGTGAGCTTCATGCAAACGTCTTATACATACTAATTGACTCGAGTCAATTTCTACATACCAAAAATTAAATGAAACAACAACAACAACGAAAATGATTTCATTGCTTAATGTGTGCGCTTGTGGCTTTTACGTGAATTAAGCCGTTACTTCACATACAATAAACACATAGAATGCAAGTGCCAGTCGAAATAACTTTCATTGCATTTTTTTCTGTTGTTGTTGTTGTTGTTCCATTCCATGGATTTATTGAATCAAATTTTGATTCGTGTAGTTTTTTTTCCACTTCATTCGATGTATAATAACCAGATTGAAATTTCGATAGCCGATCGGGGCAATTGGCTTGAAGTAATTTTGCAAGCAATTACATGGAGTGTGGTAAGTATTCGATGTTTGGTGCTGTGTTGATTATATAGACAACATCGAAAAAACTTTTTGATTGATTTCAAAGTGCTCAAGAATGCGTCTATATATGACATATCGGGCAGCACAAGATCGTGCACAATTTGCTTAAAACTGTGTAAATAATTAACGCTCTATTTGATAGGTTGCAGACGTTTTTTTTTTTTTTGAAAGCGGTCAAACACCAATGGAATACCAAAAATCTACATAAATTTATTTTTACATAATGAATAGAGAGTTTGAAGTTTAAAAAAACCTTTAACATTTTCGCTCAAGAAAAGAGAAAAAAATCGTCACGCTGAATCTGAAAAGAGTTGGTTGACAAAAGAATTGAACCGTATTGATTGGCGAAAAAAATTGCCGAACAAAAAGTGTTATTTAATTATAAATATTGTCGTTATTTATGATGAACCGTAATGGAATGATCCTTGTATATAGCACTAAAAAAGCCGAAAAACTGATAAAATAATTTATCGCCAGAAAACTGGCAACCATTACAATGCATTGGAATAATCGGTTTGCATTACGGATGCAAGAGATGGAGAGTTAATAAGACGAAAGACATCACACTCTTTCGTGCACGTAGGCACGCAGAAATTTCATACACACGTTACATTGCAGGTGATCAAGGCAAAAACCCCGACGAAATACCAAACGGATGAGAATACCAAGAGGAAAAAAAACCACTTCAAAGACACATATCAGCCGTTCAATGACGATGACGACGAAAACAACAACAACAACAACAAGTACAGCACTAAATAAACTTTCACACTGAAATTTTCACATTGAATTTCTTCTCTTCTTTTTTTTTTACTCTTTTTGTCTGTGTGTTTTCATTCATCGCAGTTTGTTAGATTGATGTTATGTTTTTCTCTTTTTCTTTCTTTTTCTATTTCGGTCTTTCATTTTATGCTGTTAATTTCATTTTTATTAACACACTTTATTCCATTTGTTGTGTTTCTCTCGCTCTTTCGCTCTGTGTGTGTCTACTTATTAGGCAATTTGAATTAATTTGCAATGTATGGATTTTGATTTTTTTTATATATCTTCGTCGAAAGATTCGCTTATCATTTCATTTCGATCATTTTGTTAATTTCGATTTCACTTGCAGCACAACGTACATTATATATATTTTCTTTTGTTAAAATTTCAAAACAAAACGAAACGAATTGAAAATTGAACAAAATTGAAATTATTACTATTTTTGTTGAACGTACAATTCTCAAACTTCCGATCTTATCAATAACACATTCATTGGAGCCCAACAACAAAGGTGGCCAAAGCAATTGCAATTGCAAATCGATTTACTTTCGTTCAAACAAAAAATAAAAATCACTTCAACTGCTTGTGGATGGAAAAATTGAACGGATTTCAACATACACGACACAATGAACAAATAATAAAACTATACGGATACGAAAGTGAAACACTCGAAATTCAATTCCAGTCACTCGAGAAAGAGACTGAATCACACAAAAATAGTGAGTTCAAGTAGGAGTGAGGAACGTGGTAAAACTTGCGCGAAACACTTCACTAAGACGAGAGAGCACGTCTGCTTGGAGGTTCGTAACTTTTACAACTAAACAAGTCTTTTTTGTATTTTGGCACAGACAGCAACGATCGAAACGGTGAACGGTCGTCATTTCGAATGGGGCAGCCAACGTGTGATCACACACACACACGCTCGCACACACATAGCGCGCGATTCACTTGCATTCACATTGGCAACAATCGATCAAGACCGCACGCAACTGTATTGGTGTGATGGAGCGTATCTGCACAAAGCATACCGAAAACCATACACTCGCTCAAGAGTGCACAATTAAAACGCCAACCTAAGAAAGCATGCAAACGACGTGGAGAGAAGAAAAAAAGGTCGACAACGAGCGCACACCAAC
Organism: Contarinia nasturtii; assembly: GCF_009176525.2. Lineage (NCBI taxonomy): Eukaryota > Metazoa > Arthropoda > Insecta > Diptera > Cecidomyiidae > Contarinia > Contarinia nasturtii. The sequence continues at coordinate 2,134,701 of NW_022198211.1, read as the reverse complement.
CAAACCATACCAATGAAATGTGCAATTGCCTCTGTTCATTTTGTAAATAAACAAGTCACTTATTGTGCTCGCAATACGTGAGTGTGTGTGTTGTGAATGTATTGTGAATGGAAAAGCAGCAGCAAAAAGAAAACATCGTAAGGCGAATGTCTTGAAGACAAGCACACTGTTTAAAGCCATTTCGTTTGTGTACGCGGCGTTTCGCATATTGTTTACGGCAAGTGTACACAAATCAATAGAAGGTGATCCAAAAGTACCACCCGATACTGTACACTTTTTGTGTGAGGTTCGTTATTTTTTTATTGGCTTCCTTTCACACAAGATTTTCTGCTGCAATTTTGAAACATTTGTTTTTTATCATTTTCATCATGATATACAGTAAAAACAGTTTAACTTTTTGAATTGGTGCATTGTATTTATTACGCAAATTTTCCTCATAGCATCATAATGCTATTCTTAAACAAAAAGAAAAAAAACATGCTGCGAGAATGTATGTATTGGGGGAGATACGCGGTCAACACAATATTTTTTTGATGATTCTGGATAGAATGGCAGATCTGGCTGAAAAATTACCACATTTTCCCACCGGTCATATTTTGTACCATTGTCGCTGGAATTGTTGGCATTGCATTGTTGTTCTCTCTCTTTCAGTACGTACCGCGACTTGATTATTCCATGGATTATTATTTTGAGTCAAAAACACTCAATTAAACTTCACTTAACCAAGATACTGCCATTTGTACAGTGCCGAAATTATAGAGTTACCGAAAATAATTAGATGCACATGTATGCGACGCCCTCAAGCTTTAAATGCAACAACATTGTAGCCGACTACAATATGCATAATGAATTTTTTTTTCTTGAATAAATTGATAAATGCTTCGTGTGTTTTTTTAGCATGTGGAAACTGCATAAAGGTTATGTGCATATAAAATGCTGTCATCTCCAGAAATTCCAACTTGCCCACATCAAAATCACCGCTCGAAGACGTAATTGTGATAAAATTACCGTAAATCAATTGTTGTACGCATAATACACTAGAATACGATGAAATTGAATGATATTCAAATAAATCAATCAGTTTTTTTAACTAGGTAAATTTTATTCAGTTGATATTTTTTTACATTCGGTTCCAAAAAAAAGTAATGCAGAACTATCAACGATTTTCATTACGATTTTTCTATTCAAGAAGTGTAAGATTTATAAAATATAGATTGGTAAGGAAAATAATCTAAGGATCAAACATACTCTGCCGTATTTAAAAAAGAAAGAATTAAATAAATTCATTTTTACACATGAGATTAAAATGATATCATTAAAGGACGAAATCATTTTGTAAATCAAGAAATCAATGAAGGCTCATCACATTCAAAATCAAGTCCTTTCGAATTCTATAATGTTTACTTTTTCAATATGTTCAATCTATTGAAATTTGTGTTTGTGTATTCGGTCTAAGTTAATTTGGTTTTTTTTTTCTTCAAATTGTTTTGTGATATCCAATTGTTTCGAAATGTTGAGTGTGATTTCTTTTTTTGGATGAACAATGAAGAAATTCTATAATTTCATATAACATAGTCGATGCTAGATTATTTCTCAAAGCAAAACAATTGATTTGTTGTTCGGTGAGATTTAGTTTCGATTCAGCCACATGATGGCTTTGAAGCAAAAGTAAGCTAATCCAAGCAAATAGACCACCTTTTCGCGCTGTTGTCGTTGCAAATTTTCAATTTCAATGGAAAGCACCCGTCGATTCAATCGGGATACTTGACGCCGTAGATGTGTGACTTCTTCACTTGGTGTGGCATGTTCTCCATATGGTGGTGTAGCCTCACGACTAAATAAAAATCGAAAATTGTAATAAATATATAAACATTTCAATACGATTAACGCGTTAATGAAATTACCTTGTATTGAAAAAATCATTTGAAAACAATTTCTTTGGTTTGCTAACAGCCAAATGTCTGTCATCGTTTGAGCCCAATGAGCTGTATTCGTTTTCGTGACCGTTGACTTGCTCTGCATCGGGTGTGTACTGATCATCAGCAACTGTTGGGAATCGATGTTCAGACAATGTAATCACACGAGGTGGTGTGGAAACACGCACTGGATGATCATCATGCGGTTGTAAAATCGTATTGTCTAACATTATTTCACGTGGTGCTGTGCGCGTACCTATAACAACGTACACACCATAAAATGCCATCACTTGCATTGTTTTGTTAAATGTTTTCTTTTTTCTTCTTACCTAAATGTTGCTCTTGTCCAATAACCATAATTCGATCGGGTACTGTCATGTCGATTTTATCATGGTAAGCCCAATGCGATGTGCCATTCCCCATTGGAATATCGAAATCATCGGAAAATTCTCCAGTGGCTCTGATGCGTTTCGGTACTCGCATCTGTTCGCTGATATCTTGTGTGTAATGACTTTTTTGAAAAATTGGATCTTCTTCATAGCCATTGATAAACGACGATGGACTGCCCGGTACTGCCATTTGGAATATTTAACAAATGATTGCGTTTTTAATTGAAAAATAAAACCAAATCACCACCAAAAAATGTGTCAATTCACGCAATCTTTGTGAAACACCACCAAAAAAATGTTTTTCTTTTTGAATGTCAAAAATTCACAAAGACTATTGTCTATCAATACTGAGCCAACGCCATTTTAGACTATTTGACAATGTCATGCAATTGTGTTTGAAAGTGGTCCGATTCGTATTCGTTACACCAGACTAGGTGATATGAAGAAAATGCTACATTTTTACCGATTTTTCAATAAAAAAAATTTTGATTAAAAAATTCCAACAAAGAATAAAATTAAAAATGTATTTTTTTTCTTTTTAATTAAAATCGAGACAAAATTTCAATTTGGAATGTATAATTTGAATTGTGTGTGGTGTGTAATGTGACCAACTTCACTGCAATCACAATGCTTCGGAATGAAATTTGTGTGAGGCCACCACATTGACGATATTTGACATATTCTTCTATACTACACAAACTTATAGCCCATTGGCATTCGCTTATATTGCACTAATATTTATATTTATCGCAAGACAAACAGTCCAAAATATATAGTGCGTGGTGGGTTTTTGTTTTAAATTTTAATAACAAAAAGAAATGGCTCGAGTTCTCTCACAAAAGCGTAATCATTTCGACTTTAATAATTATACATTTATCAACTTATGAATATATTTCAAATGTTCATAGGCATGCATCGTTTACTTGGAATACACTTCCAATGCGATTTGACGTTTAGCATGGAGAATTTTTGTGGAGATAAATGTCAATGTCAAAGTATATATTTATTCTCTGTTTGAAAACATAACCAATATGTTATTTATTTATTTTTTTACTCAGTTCCAAAATTAACATAAATACACTTTGAATTTATTATACTTTGGTTACCATTTGTAGTGTCGGCTATAAATTGAACAATAAAACGATGTTATGCAAATTGATTTTGGATAATCGACAAATTTTTAAGCAATTCTACCTGCACCGTGCATATTGTACACGAAATGATGCTATTGAAACTGTTTTGCGATCCGAGTTTTGTAAGTTAGTAAAATAAAACTGATAAGATTCGTTATTATTAATATTTATATTTTAGTAGGTTTTACGAGACTCAAAGCGTCAACATTTCTCAATAAGAATGAATTTTTGCTCGAATGTCAACCAGACGAGATGAAAAAAACATTAAAACAGCTCAAACGATTAAAGTTTCATATCAACGACATTGGAATGCATCCGAAAGTTTTGTTACAGACCGAATATGAATTGTTGAATAATTTTCAGCGTCTTAAAGAAGTCGGTTTCACCGAAGTGACCACCTATCGTTTAGCCTATATCAAGAGAATAATGTTAAAATCTGTGCGTTTTAATCAATGCTTTAATTTTCTACCGAAAAACATAGATATTATTAAGAACATATTTGCCAGTGCAAATGTGCCGCTGGTTAACGATATTGGGTACGCAGATCAAATGTCATTGGAAGCAGTTCATCGAGTGGCACTTCGTAATTATATGATGAACCAAATCAAATACACAGATGCAGAAATTGATAAAGTATGGACCAATTGGGCAAGTTTGAAAAAACGATCATTGCAAAGTATTGCCCAAACGGTAGAATTGCTAGAGAAAACATATCAAGTGCCTATGAAACAATTACCAAATCACATGTTGCTTCTACAACCAGAAGATATTCAAGAAATGGTGCACACAGACAGACTGAACGGTTATGATGTTAAATATATGATGAGAAATGTAAAGAGATGCAATTTAGAGCATTTGAAAAAAATACAAACTACATGCTATTCCTACAACATTAGTGACGGTGCACTTAAATTTACACCGAAACTATTCCAAATGAACGTTGATGTACTGATTGAACGGGCAGAACAAATTGCCAAAATGAAACGTGGAACCGAATTCTTGGAACATGTTGGCATTGGTAGACTGATTGTGGGCATGGGACGCCTTCAGCAATACGCCATTTCGAAGGACATTCTTTTCGAAAACATTTTAACTGATGACTTTATTGAGTAAGTTCATTTCTCAGATAAAATTTTCGAAATTCATAAAAAAATGTTTCAAGTTTCAACTCCTTTCAATCAATAGTTTCTTTTTGAATGGATATTTGATGAAAAGAAATAATCCAGCGATATTCTATCTGAGTGATGAGTTGGGAAAAGAGGTTGACGACATTCAAAAAGCTCTCCGGGTGCATCCGCATTGGAACAGTTCTACATACCGTACTGTTAGTGCCAATTTAAAGTATTTATTGTGTCAAGGTTTTACACGTGAAGATATATTCAACGATCTGCCCATCGTCCTTTATTCATTGTAAGTTTGTCATCGTCAGCCATATCAATTTCTTCTAGATAATTTGTTCCCCCGTTGACATTTATAATTGTGAGTTTTCTTTCTACCTTTCAGAGTTGAAATTAAAGATGTGTTCAACCGACTGAGTGACCCAGAGGAAATGAAAAAATTACAAATTGTGCCCGATGAATTGTCGAAATCACAAATTTTGCAATTGTGCATCTATTTCATTGAGCAGAAATGTAATTTTAATTATGAAGGCATGTTTTTGAACTCAGACGCCACACAATTCCAAGACGATGAAAGTATCCGATTTGAAGAAATAATCAAGGCAACATATTTACAATAATCATAAAATGTACATAATATATAATATTTTAAAAGAAAAATATAAATGTGAATGAGGAAAAAAAACATCGATCTATTTACATGAATTCGTTGATCTGATTTGTCCTAGAAAAATTCAAAATTGCACCAAATGCTCTCAAAATCATCTAAGCATAAATGCTCTTCAAATGTACAAAACTTAAATTTAGAATTCGATTCACTTATATCTAAGGTTTGTTGTTATTGTTGTTTTTTGTAATTTTTTTGCTTTTAAATTACTCCTTGGAACTGTCAACAAACAAAAAAAGAAACTAAACTAAAATGCTTAGTCAATAAATCTTATTGATGTAAAAAGAAGGCACATTCGGAATGCATTTGAATAGATTAATACACATAGGTAGGCTATCGAATAAAAAGAGCTTAATTCTAAACAAATTGAAAACAATACCGATACAATGAATGATACTAAACTCACATAGAATACTATTTTGGCAAGACGTCTTTGGATTTCGTTGTAAACAAAAAAAAAAAACTTAAAATTACAGACCAACCACACTGAGCCTACTAATTTCTCAGCAGTCAGTATGATAATCGACTCAGTTCGATCACCTATAACAATGCCGAAACAACTAACACTAACGGACACATGTAAAATGCTATGTTCACGCACAAGAATAAAAATCAAAAAAACTTTAAAGAAAACTTCATATGGAATAAAATGAAAGTTGTTGATTTTCTACTATCTAAACTAACTTAAACTGAACTGAATGGCATCTTCCATTAGTATTCGATAAAAAGAAGAGACTCTATAGTTCATCGCTCATCCGTTTATTGGAGCGAGAGTAATGTGGATGGTGTGGTGTATTTGTGCCCGATTTGATTCCTTACTCGTTTTCTCATACGAATATACTTTATACATTATGGCACATTGATGATGCCGCGTTGTTCCGAGTTCAGTTATCGTTTTAATGTAAAAAAGGAGGCAAAACGTAGCTGTGCTGTGCAACGTTACCATCTTCAGATTTAATGATAGTAGTCATATTATTGTCGGTAACATCGTCCGCATGACAGCCGCCAACTGTGGTTAAATTGCTCGTTGTTGTCGTTGCATACTGCTGTGCTGATGGTGGTGGCGGCGGTGGTAATGTTTTTATCGAATGATCATCAATGTGACAATTTGTGTATTTCGATTCAACATTATGCATATTACTGTACTTTATCTCGTCCATGTATTTTCCATTCGACATTCTATTGTGAACGAAAGAAAAAATAAATTTGTATTCTCTCCCTCTACAATAAGAATGTAGAAAACTATTATCGAAAAAATTTTCGTCAATTTTTTGGTTTGAAAATACTTACGTTTCGGTGCATGGATTGTCATATTTATCATCCATAGCGGTTGTGTAATGGTCGGTTTTATCGTCAATTTCTCCGGCGACACGCGGTGGACTACCATAGTCATAGTGTTGGCGCACGGGATACAATTGATTTTCGTGCACATAAGCAGTACCGTATTGTCCAGAAAATGAGCCATATGGGCTGGCTGTTGGCGACAATAGGCTGAAATGTGGACTCAATTCGTATGGTGATTGATAGCTAGTCCAACTATCCACGCTGCCCGGTGGGGTGACTGTTGCATTTTGTTGAAATGGAGCAAATGGTGGGCCCAATGGTGTACCGAGCGTCGACGGACTATTCGTATTTATGTATCCATTTTTACGGGGTGGTTCACGCTTACGCCATTTTGCGCGACGATTCTATGTGCGAAGAGGGGGTAGGGGGTGAAATTGAATATTTTTTATTTTATTTCCATGAATTATGTCGAGACAGTCGAAGAAAAGAACCGTATCATTTGATATTAAACGATGAAATACAATAAATATTTGAAAAATAGAAAAAAAACTGCACATAAAAAAATTGACGTTGTGGACGTACCTGAAACCAAACTTGAACACGTGATTCACTCAAATGGAGTTTGAGTGCGAGCTCTTCGCGTGCAAAAACATCGGGATATGGTGCACGTTCAAACGCACGTTCCAGTTCCTCCAACTGAAAGGCTGTAAACGTTGTTCTAATAAAAAAAGAGCGAGAAAAGGACATTGAGCTCTCGAATATCTAAAGAGAATTTTCTTGTTTTTATTTTAATCGCCTTTTTTATTTGACATCATACCTTGTTTTCTTCTTTTTAACGCCATTGATATCGCCTTTCTTTTTATCGTTCTTTTTTGATGTGCTCGATGCATCGGATTGGCTTACTGATTGGTTGTCTGATTGATCGCATTGGCCGTCGGATTTCTTTTTATCGTTCATCGACGGCGATGCGAGCGGCTGCGACGTCGAAATGTGATGCGTTGAAGTTGGCGGCGGTGGATGTTGTTGCTGCTGTGCGGATACAGGTGACTGTTGATACATTTGCATATGCGGATCGTATTCCAATTTTCCACTTCCATAATCCATTTTCGCATTTAAATTGTAATCCATGGTTTTTGCGTATTCAATTTTATTCATGTGATTTGGTGAATATGGATCCATTTTACCGTTGACATAGTCATATTTTGGCGGTGGTGTCGGTGAATACGATGACACTTTTGCATTGTAATCAATTTTATTGCCCATGTAATCGAGCGTTTTATAATGCGTTAACTTTGGCGAGCCGGGCAAAAGACTTTGCACTTCGGGCAATCGCTGATTGCACATATCAGATGATCCATTTGCATTTATACCGAGCATCACATGAATACTATGACCACCTTGTGTTATTTGCTTTGCACCGAGCGGACTTAATGGACCAGAAAAATCGTTAAATATTTGATCATCGAATGAAGATGTTTCCATTTTATAAATGGATGAAAAGTATTTCACGTAATTTGACGTTGCTTTTGTTTGTCTTTGTTTATTTTCTTCGATTTTTTGAAAAGGCACTTGAAATTTTCCGATTTCGAGGAATTGGCACAGCGACGGAAAATTATGCAAACATTTTTCTTTCTGTATAAATTAAATATTTACTTTGTTTATTTACACCGTGTGATTAAAAAAAGTTTTATCAAATTTCCTTAAATTGAAAATAGTTAAAATCTTTGTTTTATTTATCACTGTCAAAATTCAAAATTTCAACGATAAAAATTGAAAATTTATTCACACTTTAGTTAAACTTTGGCAACAATTTATTCTTTGGCAAAATATTTAATTCAACGAAAAACAAAACTAATAACTTCAACTAAATTGTAATTTGTGTGAAATGAATTTCACAAATTTTCAGAAGAATCAAGTTGAATTTGAATTCTCGACGAATGAAATTAAAAGCAGGACTTTCTTTTTGCTCGCATTCCGAGCGAGAATCGAAATGAGAATGATGATAATATCATAACGGTTCGTCAATTTATACCCAATTAAGAAGATCGTTTAAACTCCGCCCCAGTTAGCCAATGGAAGAGCACATGTTATACACAAATGGGACTCAGTCGTCGGCAATAATAATCACGATATAGTTTTCGCCCTAAAATTCTTGTCAATTGTTTATGTGTTTCTCTTGTGTTCTTTTTTGTTGTTGTTGTTGTTGTTGTTTTGTGTTTTGATGCCCGCTTATCGCTCTCTGTCTCTCGATATGTATTCACTCATTTCTCTGTCGATGTTACGTTCTCACGAAGACCATATTGTTCGATGATACATTTTATTGCGTTTCGGCTGACTCCTGTAAATGGTGCATGACAGCATGACAGCAGTAGTAGTGAGTGTATTTTGTGCTATGCTTTACACAGAGAATAGAATCTAGTGGCTTAGTGCATGACATTTTTTTTGAAAGAAGAAGAGGAAGAAGAGAAAAACCGAATTATGCTGGCTCCTCCTGCCATTGCGCATACGAACCATTCACAATGCCTACACACATTATATCGATGCGATATGCGTCTATGACTTTATGACTGAGCTTCGGATTCGTGTGAATTTCGGTGGCCGTATTTTTCTTCTATTCCGTACGGGATGCCACCGATTCAAATGTGCGCATGTAACTTAACATCTTTTTTTTCTACTCTCTTTTTGCCATCAATTTTAATATTATATCGCCTTTTGCTTGCTACAACATACTCGATAATGTTTGAGTTCATATAGGGGTCACGTGTAAGGTTCATTCTCATATGATTGTCGAGTTTTTCATTAAATTCACACTCACTCCGCGCGCACGCTTACAATTTCCATATCGAGTCAAAAGTTCAGGCAACAAAAAAAACATGATCGAAGGGGAGAATTAAATGCGTGTGTATGTACAATATATATTTTGTTTAATGAATTGTTTGTTCGAAGAGAATATTCTTCGGTTTTTTAGTGGCGATTGGCAAGAGTGGGCTTCGGATCGAGTGTGGGATCTCGAAAATGAGCAATTCGAAATGTCGTAAAATGTATGAATAACTGCAGAATGGTCGGTCGGTTTTTTGTGTTTTGTTTGGCGTAATACGGGTATGGTGAATCAACGACATGCATGAAAGAGAGAAATCTTGAGAAATATTGTTGATCGCGTTGCTTCTGAGAAGAATATATGCACAAATTTAATGGAAATGATATACGGAGAGATAGATAGATCTATTTCACTCTCTATTTTGTGTGTTGAAGATGAAAATTATGTTCGTTACTAGAACGAAAAATGTGCGTATCATTTGAAAGCGTCAATTTATCTTCATTGATGCGCAAAACACTTTTTAAAGTTGTCAGCAATTTGGGAGACGTGAAGTTGGCAACCTTTTATCTACCCGTGTCGATCACATGTACTCACGCCCAAAGAGCACTGGTGTCGAAATAGTTCAAGTATGAATTTATTTAATAAATAAAATACCTCATCCTTCGGCCTCAGCGCTCGAAGCACTGTTGTACAAAGAAATCGAGTTAATCGTGTTAAAAAAAATTAATTAATATCGTTGATCAGCGTCAGAATGCCCATAAATCAAAGAAATCTATAAAAATCAACGATAGCACAAGCGTACATTCCAATCTATGCGCTACAAATTGACAATTATTTGTTGTTATTTTCCGATTCAATTCATCATGTTGTATGCATATAAAACTAAATGTTAATTAATCAATCTAATAAAAATTGGTCCGTAGCAAATTGATTTGAAAGCATTTGCAGCGATTTCGGATGATTCATTGATTCATCACACCGAAAAGAGCTATACCACACATTCAATTGATGGTTAAAATTGAAGCGCCAAAACAATAAATGCATTATGCAAAATATGGCAAAATTGTGTCACACATATGTACACGATTCTCTCTCTCTCTTTCTTTTCATTTTGTTTATATATTCTACGATTATGGATGACAGAAATTAAATTTCACTTTTAAATTTAAAATAATTTAAAGCAATAATATTAATAATCGCAGCGTTTTCTATAGTTTTGAAAAAGCACAACACAAAAAAAAAGAGGCAAACTTAACGAACTTCTAACAAACTACTAATTTAGTTTAATATAAACCAATGGACTCGAAGTAATCAAATCCAATCAACTACATATATTGCATATATGGTCAGTGGACACCGATTGCATTTTGTTACAATTTGTTGGTTCTCACGAAAATTTCGTGGCCGACCAACTAAATTCGTTTAACTTTGGTTTGGAAATGAAAAAGGCTTACATAATACGTTGCGCCGAAGAATCAACATTTTTATTGATCGTTTCTGTATTATTTAATGCTCCACAATTGAATGCGAGAGAGGGAGAGAGAGAGAGAGGGAGAGAGAGAAGGAGGAAATAAATCGGAAACAAATCCGTTTCATTAGATTAATGATGATGATGTTCAATTGGAAATCGTTTTGCCGATGTGAATAATATTGAACTTGACCGTGAATGATCATTTCGTTCGATGGTATTTATAGTAATAACAATGCGAACAAATGATTTTTATCACCATTTGACAAGTGCAATGAGTGTCAAAATATTAACAAAAATCAATTGAATGGCAGCATGCCCCAATTATCCACAATTTTATTTCGTGTTTACATTCCTGTAGCTAATATGATCCTCTTCAGCTAGCTCGTTTTCACTCTCATTTACTCATCATTGCCTCAATTTAATTCATCAAAAAAAAATATGTTTTATTGAAAATGCCATATTCTCATTGAATGGGCTACAACCCTCAATCGACAGTTTTGCAATTGTAAGTATAATCAGTCACTCTCCCGACCATAAAACACTGTTCAATAAACATTAATTGAAATTATAATCAGTATAAGTTCCATAATCTGATTTAATAACAAAAATTAAATTATATTAACATTAATTAGTATTGTTTTGTGGTGCAAGCACTATATCGTATTTGGCTACTGTTATGGATGATGTTTCTCTGTGTGTGCAACGCCATATAGATTTAAACAAAACAAAACACAAAAAACTAACTAAAAGAGATAGACACATTGGTGATGATGATTTTGTGTGTACACGATTGATATCAATATCCGAGCAAATCGACAGTCGGCAATGAAAATGAAACTGTGAAATTAAATTGGGCTTGAGAGAATGATTGTCGTTGCTTGTCTGCCTCATTGGTGCTGGTCGAACAAACGATAGAGACATCAAACGCCACATTCATATTACTCTAATTGCTAAACTGTTGAACCAATTACTCGAAATTGTATTTGGTTTGATTTGGACGGCGACGGCAGCGAAGGCGCATTATACTTCGTCATTTTTCAACTTGGATGCTCTTGCACAATGTGTTAATTGATTATTTTTTTTTGTGTCGATTAAAATGTTTCCATGTCATCAATTAAGTGTCATCAAAACACTTCAATTCGAAATTGGTATTAATTCCTCTCGCCTTCTTGGTTTGTGCATGGTTCTCTCTTTTTTTTGTTTCACCCTTACGGTGCGCGCTCTGATTTCAATGTTCGATTTAATGTTAATTGATGTTATTTCATGAGAGGATTTGTGAAAGTCGATAGCATGTTTAGTGCATACCATTTTTATTAAATGGCTCACTCAATGTGCATTGTGAAATGCTATCGAATCAGGTGGGATTTATATTAGTTGTTATTGTGTTTGCAGTATTGTTTTTAGCAGAGATTTAAATGAAATGATAATAAATTTCAGCGATACAAAGTTTATTACATTCCATTTTATCATCGTTATTTATAGGTTTTCAAATGCATGGAAAATTAATATATAATATAGACAATTCAGTCTCGCGTTTTTATGTTCAACAAACAAAAACTCTTCGAAAACACAATTTTATTTCAATTAAGCAGCTTGTTGTTCCGAATTAAATAATAGATGACGCATATGTCGGTATCGCTTAACGTTCATTGTCCCAGTTTTAAAGATTCCATCCACTTCAAAAACGTTATCTATGTGCACTGCAATATGTTGCATCAAAACCCGACTGACTGAATGAACAAAGTGTTTGAAATAGTACTCGAAAATCAAATGTGGCTCATCTGATAAAGTGCGTCATAATTCGAGAACCATGTTGGACATTTTCACATCAAATTGCGTCGAAAAATTTATTTCCATCAACTTTAATCAACGACATGTGTATAATTTGATAATGTTAATCAAATTGATATAATTTCGTATTTCATATCAAATATATTGCATTGCGTCTATTGACATAAATAGAATATTTTTCCATTGAAATGATTCGGTCGAAATATAAATTCAAATTGTGTACGGCTCGTTTTGATTAAATCACACACACCTACACATAAACAAATCTATCGCTCAAATGTCGTGAACCATTTTTTTCGATCAGGAAATTCACATGAAGCACCTGTGCAAGGTCAAACATTATTCAAATTCATTTGCAATGAATTCAAATTTGATTCAAAAATGAAATCGCAAATCCAATCGAATGTTAGTTAATAACATAATAAAGTTTCAACAACATTCTAGTGTATGTACAAAGTTGGATGTTATTCTCGGATGAGAGCGTCCACTTGAAAGTCAAATTGCCAGAGTTCGACTTACCTTTTGAAGTGCTCCAATCGAATATTACGAAATATCAAGAGATATACGGAAATATACGACGAATCAACAGTAATCCATTGCATTGAATGTTACTTTTTTTATGGTAAAATCAACATTAAATGAAAAAATCAATCAATTTGATGATATCACTGTTCGTCAACAGCGAACTTTATTTAAAAAAAAAACTTCATCATCACATGTGCGCACAACTATTTGCACCAATATGAAAAATTAAAATGTTAAAAAAATTCACATAATTGCGGTTTTATTTTATTTTCTTGTCTTTGGTTAAAAAAATGATAATAATAATTAGTTTGCCTGTTTGTATTCATACTCATTCGTTTAACATTCGTTCATCTCCTTAATAACTATAATTAATAATAGCATTTTAATTGTTGGTTTTATGTTAATACAATCAATAAATTAAATAATAATTCTAGGCTGTCATATTATACCTTCATATTACCTAAAAGTATTCGAATGAATTTTTTCAATTCGAATAAATCGATTTTATTTGCATAATTAATTAAATCACCGACATAATCCTTGATGCCATCCGATGCTGATGTGCTGATTTTGGTGCGAAATAATTGTGTGATTATTGTTAAAAATGGTCCAGACACTGTTCGCAATAAATTGCCACTGGTCAATTGAACGCGTATATGGCCGAGCGATAATATTTTCAAATCGTCCAAATTGAAATTGGTGTCGTTGAGTGCAATTGAAAAATCACCACCTAAAATTGTTTCAACGACCGTTCCATCAACAGTAATTGTTGGTCCCAAACCCATAACACCGGCCTTAACATCGTAGCTAAACTGTAATTTGGCAAATACACACATAAAAACGATCAGAAATTGTTTTTTTTTTTAAATTCTAAACTATGCTTAGATCAATCGTAAATTTCTTCCTCAAATGATTCAATACCATTACATTACCATTCAATTGTGCATAAGTTTTCTGCGCCATTAATTATTTGTTCGTAGAATTTTCGCTGGTGAATGCATTGAAATGCGTCAATGCGACCAATTTTACTGGAGGTATGTCTTGCGAATACTTGTTGAATTGAATGCGACCAAACTGGCTGGTTCGCCGCGGAGTAACAATCGTTTAATAAATTAACAAACGGTTGATATCGTGTAACAGTTATAAGCAACCGCATTGAGTGACTGCATGGCGGGCATTCGTATTTTCGAATTTATATTTTATTCACAAAGTGCTTATTGCTTTGTCTCGCATTCAATTCATAAAGCATCAGTTTTTGGCAAAATTGAATTTTGTTTTTGTTTTTGTTTTTGTTTTACCACACTGTATTTATACATGCGATTCACGCGCGCCCGAAAAATTTCCTAATGCATGTCATCTGGTTGAATGTGCATTTATTAGTAAGTCGATACTACAAATGCTTATTGGAACGTATAATTGCACTCTCTCTCTCTTTCTCTTTTACTTTCGTTCGCGTTCGTTTACGTCGCCAATTGCATTGCACACAAATCCAAAGCCAAACTATCGTTCAAATTGTTTGGTATGCGCTCACTTACTCCGGCGACCGTCTCTTACTCTCATTCAATTCAACATATGTTCGATTTATTGCTGAACATTTTCATTGAATAATGCAGTCGCGTGTGCGGTTTGTAATCACTTGCAACTGCAAACCCATAAAATTATTTACATATCTATGAATCTACATCGTGTCCCAATGCTCGAATGTGTTTTGTGCCATGCTGTACCCGCCAGCCATTTACGATTGCAGCGCATAGTTCACTTTAATTTGAATATAATTGCGTGTTGTTTTTTTTTTCGGAAAATATTGCCGCTTGAATGTTATTTTACGATAAAAGTGTCTGTAGAACTTTGAATTAAGCGCGTGTGAATCTCGTTGGAATTTCGTTTGTTTGTTTCTGGCTTGTTGACGACTATTATTTCAAGACATAAGTCATAAGACATCGACACATCGATCTATGCAAAAACAGCTGTAATAAGAGACCGAGAGTGGTGACGTTTTGAATCAAAATTGAAGAATGGTAATTTTTGCGTCTATCAACCGAATAAATGACTGACGGAATGAATGCCGAGAAAGACAAAAAAACTAAACTCACGATTAAAGAGATTAGGCAATTCTGTTTTTAAGTTGAAGGCTACCATCACTGTGCCATATCGAAAGTCTTGTGCTGCTGTGCACAGATCGAAAGAGAAGGAGCAACAGTGCTATTGCTACACATTTAGGTAGATGTGCCATGTTTGGCAGTTCGAACGAACATTAAACAGAAGACCAAACGAGAAAAAAAACCTGTGGCGCCGATATAAAATCACTTTTACCGGTATATTTTCGTTCTTCATTTTTAAATGTTGTTCGCATGGAATGCGACCCATTAAACCTTAATATTCGAAATTAGCACGTTAACAGTGGCAACTAAAATACAAACAATCGTTATCATGTGCCGCACTGTTAGCTTACCAAAGTGAAATGATCCAATCAAATTGTCAAATGATGAATTGTTTTTTTTCTCTGTCGGTGTTGAATGTATATGACAGTGACAATCACAAGAAAATTCCATTTAATGGGTCCTTGCATGGTGTTTTTTTCTTCTGTTTCGTCTATCTATTTCACAAAGCACAAGCCCAATTTGTCTAATGTTTCTTTTTTTATGTTATCGCTGATGAATTAATCAAACGCACGTTATATGTTGAAAATATGTATGACGCAAAAAAGTTGTCTATTTTATTTTAGTAAACATATTGTGAAATTATTAACTGTGCTTTTTGCTTATTTTTTATTGGATGCTGACACCATGCAGTGAGTAATTTGTTTCCTCGAAAATGGTCAATGGTGGTTTTCCCATACACTCAAAATCAATCGAATCATAAAATTGTTTTTTTTTCTAAAATCGACTGAAATAACATCAGAGGAGGTCAAACAATGTGATGAACAACATTTTCTTCTGTTGCAGTATTCGTTGGTTCGTACGATATATTGATTGGATGGATTTTTCGACTTTGTCAAGGCACAACCAATACACATACAACACGTTTTTCTTGAATATTTATGTGACAATTTATAGAGATTATAATAACAGCCTCGGACAGTTATTTTTAACCGACACATAAAAAAGGCTATCGCATTAACAGTCCCAGTTTGGAAGATAGAACTCACTCTTTCTCTTCTTTTGGATTTGCCTCTTCATCGCGTGCTTTGATAAATACACACAAAACCCATGCAAAAAATGTTCCGACTTTTGCTTTTTCGTGTTCTTGACACAGTCGCATCGAAGTTCAATATATTTTCAATAACAATGACGTTCCTATACACGTATATGGACGAAATGTGTTGGTGATTGTTTTTACAATATAATTTTTTTCACATGCAAATTGTATTCAATTGACTGCAACGATTTGGCACTGGTGTGCTTTATAAATTGCACAATTTTAATATTCAAAAAAATATTTACGATTGATCATTGGCGAATAGTGACGAATGAGATATAAAGGTTAAAAAAAACACTCACATTAACTTTTTCAATTAGTAAATTTCCCGAAAACTTAAGCTTATGGCGATCCAGATACATGTAAGTATCACCGTATCTAGCAATTTTATGTATATTCCACAGCATACCTAATGGCAGAACACAATTTCATCAATAATTAGTAAACTTTTATCAGATCTGGTTTTGTAGTTTGCTTATTTCACTCACCGTTCGTCATTAAAACCCCGGCATTGTAATTGATTAGCAACGGTCTCTGCAATCAGATACAAACTCAAAATTAAAATCCAACGAAAATTTATTCATATTTATGCGAATGTTCAAAGTTTTGTGGCCAATTTGAAAATTAGTGTGTACAAAATGCGCGCGCCCCGACAAACATCGCATCAATTTGCACAACATAACTAAATTCAGTGCACGTAATGCAAACACTTAACATATATAACACCATTTTCATTACTCAATAGCGAACATTATTTTGAAAACTGTTTCACTACACAATTTTACGTTCATCAACGCACATATATATATTTTGCCGTGTCGTTGTTCACCCAGAAAACATAAAATTTCATATCAGCAGTTAACAACGCCGTGTGTTTTTTTTATTAACTTTTATTCGTTCGTTTCGATGGATGTTTGCGTGCGCGATCACTTTGTATATGCCACCAACAGCAACAAAAAAAAAGTATGCGAAACGATTACTCACATATGAAAATCCTTCAGATATGTCGGGCAATTTAGTTTGATCCCAACCATTTTTTGTGACCAGCGACCACAACAATTCCAATGCAAAATCAAATAGTTCGTTGATATTTGTTGCTTGCGTTCCTACATCGCCCTCATCATCTCTACGCATCGAATGTATCGGATTCAATAAAATACACAGCAATAAAATAATCCACATTTTGGTTTTGTGTGAAAGGTCATTCATTCAGGAAACATTTGTGAAAATAGAGAGAGAAAAACAAACAAAAAATTCCGATCAAAATACAGATACAAATTTCACAGCTTAGAGAATTTAAAAAGAGAAAAACACAACAATAACAATACAAATCTAGCATTGAAATGGAAACAGTTTACGTTTCTGCTAATCAGAAAGGTCACATTTATCACAATGCTACCAGCTTTTTTTTCTCTTCTGTCGCTTGTCAATGTTCGTAGTTCCTACGCAACAATCAACAGTGAAAAAACAGCAAGGAATTTGCTTAAATCTTTCGATTAATTTGTGTTATTTTTATTTGTTTTTTTTTTCTTTTTTTGCAATTGAACACGCACTCGTAATAATACGCAGAATTGTCGACATCCGATATATTTGGCTGTAATTGTTGTTGTCGCTGGTTGTTATTATTTTGGTATCGTTGCTGTTGCTGCTGCTGTTGATGCGGTTGCCGATATTGATTTTCTGCACGTACCAAATTCATACTGATACCGAACAATATGAAAACGACCATTGGAATCATGTTTTTCTTTCCACTTATCTGGCGTTTGGTCGCGGCAACGGTTACGATTCGTAACACGAATACGATTGATGTTGATGCAGCAGCCGTTAATGTTGTTGTCTCGGCTAATTTGCACAATTTCATTTGTTGGTATTATTAATGATATTTCTACTACGAAATTTCTTCATTTATGACAGAAAAAACTGGATTTTTTATTTCACATTTTTTCGAAGTCGTTTTTAAGAAATAAATTCTGCACTCTTGTGCTCTCCTTCTCTTTCTCTCTTCAAATTTGAATTGCACGTTGGATTTATTATTTCGTCTACTTTGTATACACACTATCAGCTGTGCTACTGGTGCTACTCGTCTTATTTAAAATTTCGTCACTTGCACTCTTTTCCTTTGCATTCAATTCCACAATTTTGCTAATTACAATTACTCTATTTTTGCTTCTCTCTACTTTTCATACACACACACTCTCTCTCTCTCTCTCGCACACACACAGACAATCTCTCAAAATAATTTTCAGATAATTCAATGATTTTTCCTCTGGTGAACGAATTTTTCTGGTTTTTTTTCTTTCTCGACAACAATTTTACTCTGGTCTCGTTGGCAGCATGTACGCACTCTTCATTGCACAATGGTCTTGGAATTTTTGTATGTATGTTGCGTGCAATATGGAACTGTAACAGTTTTGAATGAAAAAAGATAAATAAAAACTAAAAAACACTCAGCCTGACTTTGTTTCGATCGATGTAAAAAGAGAGAAACAAAATAATAGGTACGAATTAATTTTGAGTTCGTTTACAACTAAATCATTTAGCGTGAGCACGTCTCTTAACTACCTGGCGTTTTCCACAGTCTCTCTTGGCCGGTGACGAGATATACATGTATATGATTTTATGTTAGTTGATGTTTTATTTTTCGTTTCGTCTTTCTCATTTGGCTTTGGCGCTCTGTGTGTATGCGTGTTATTGTGGTGGTTTTGTACGACAATATTGTGGACTATGAATTGTAACTTGCTTTGGCGCTCAACCACGCGCGCGATTGTGTTCGTTCATTGACAAATTCCCAATGTATGTTTTTCGTATCCAAATAATCATACGGTGTGTATGCCGTGACAACATCTGAATAATACATACATCGCGCATAAACGCGCGTACAGCACTCACCTGTAGTTTTCTTTGCGTTTGTTTGATTGTTGTTTCAATCGGTACAGCCACTGCTTTCGTATGTCTCTCTTTCTCGATGCGTATGTGAGATTGTGCATGTTTTAGTGACGATTGTCGTCACTGATCTCAGAAAGGAAAAGAGAGACACTTGGAATTCGAATTTAAATGGAAAGATACGCGAAGAAACGAACAAAAAAGTGTCTCTACGAGTGTAATTGTGAAAGAGGTAAACATGACCGGCCAACAGGTAAATAGAAAGGGAAACCAATACACGCTCTAGTCAATTATCAAAAAGACGCTTGCGCATGCTCACATTCGAATGCTACAAGTATACATGTATTCCATTAAGATTCCACCGTTTTTTGTTTCACTTGTTTTTTTTTTGTTCACGTAAAGAACCTTGATCTGTACCGCAATTGTGCCTGTGTAAATGTACAATTTCATGCAAGTCTTACTGTAATTGTTGTATATTTTCTTTTTCAGTCACATTTATTCTGGTGTTTACTGTTTGCCTGAATCAAGCATCCCATTCTATCTTTCGTCCACGTTTGTCGTCGCACGAACCTGGATTGATTCGTAATGCTCGCGCGTCTTATACTTTAAACAAATTAAATACTTTATGCGAGATGCTACGAATTGTGACACAAAATTGTATGGTATGTCGATACATTATAATAAGACAACTAACATGATTCTTGAATTTTTTAATTTAATTCAATCGAAACAAAAGATTACATTCGAACAACTGAGATTTAATGACTATATATGTGGAATTGTGATGCAAATGCAATCAGATGAGAATTATAAAAATAAATCAAGTTTTATTCCATTAAGAGAAGAAAAAAGCAACGAGAATCATGAACCTGAAGTAATTCAATAGATATTTTTGAGGTGAACCAGTTTTTAGTTTATTTCTTTCTACTTGTCTCAGAACTTGGAATAATGCGTCAGAAACGGCGAATCTCACATTATTGCGTCCGTACTCAAAATACAGTATAACTACTATAAAAGTAAAATGAACTCTACATCTACGACGAAGCCGAAGAAATTCAACAAATTCCACTTACTTGGCGACTATCACATGCAAAAATGAGTATTTTTTAAGCCGAGGGGCGCAGTAATAAAATGCCACCAAAAAAAACGAAGTCATTTCAATGTGAGAAACAAGTTTCAGCTGTTTCGCCTACAAGAGAACAATGCATAACAATAGAGATAAATGTAATTGTATTGCGTTTTGACGGTCATCAATGTAGCGAATTTTTATTTATAATATCGGTATAAAAAACCTTAAACAGTAGTAAACAAAAGATTCCAGATTTCTCATGTGCATACCCACTGAAATGTAATAACGGCGCTTTTTTTCGAAAATGATGTCGACGTCGACGACGATTCACAATTGATAGGTCAATTTGTTTAACTTCAGTGCGATTCTGGGAAGTTTCCATAAAATTTGTTTTTTGCATGCAAATAATCGCCCCCAAAGTCATTCCTCTCTTCCTCTGTCAAAAAAAATGTAAATAATTTCTATTTACAATTGATTTACGACTGAATTAGGTGGCAGATAATCGACGCGCAGATTTTTGAAGTTTGTGGTTTTTCTGCCACCACCAATAGAAAGGTGAATCAAATGACGCATAGTATGATGTTTGTTAATTACCGACCAAAAACAATAAAAACCAAACAACCTGTTCTATTATTTGAAGATGTCATAAGAATGAGCAATCAGTTTTTGTTCTTTGTATTCATTCTTCGTTTATTTCTTGAGCATTTTTATGTGTTGCTCTTTTGATAGAGAGCTCGCTTTGTAAAATTGTAATTCAAATGCGGTGCTATATTCCAGTGACAAACATTTTGACAATATCAACTTTTGACAATGGAAAATGACAGAAACACCGAATAATTGTTCTTAACCAAACAAATACGCTTACAATCTTTGGTTTTTATAGAACAAAAACACCGAGACTCATAAAAGACAAAGCGACAAATAAAAATAGCCGGAGTGACGCAATGCTCAAACTCCTCAATACAAATGAGATTGTATTTGTTTGACACGGCAACAGTAACGGCATCACAAAAATGGAAATCTATTCAAATGCGCGCGCTTTTTTCTTATTTGAAATGAAGAGAAAAAAGAGAGAGAACGAAACAAGTGTTCTCTCTTTTTAATGCAGAGCACTTTATACGAAAATGATATAGCGAGCGTGGTTGAGTAGCAAATGAATGCAAAGCAACAATATAACAACTTCTGTGGTAAGAAACACATAATTGTGCGCACATTCAAAAGGAGTTTTTTTTCTCTCTGCATCTCTCTGTCTCTTTTGTGGATTGTAATTAGACATTTTGCTTACGTGCGAAGATAATTTCTTGCCCATACAAAATGGATATTTCTGGCACGAAATTAATACATGTGTGTTTGCATAGAACATGCTCATTTGATTAATTTGCAGTTTTTTTTCTTTCATTCGTTCGTTTTGCTCATTGTATTTGGTTCTTTTTCCTTTTGCTTACAGATAAACCGATTTTAACAGGTTATAAATGTGATGCGAAAAACCTGGTGTTAAACATATTCTCTACATTTGAAAGAAAAAATATAATAGGCATTTATGAGCAGAAATTCCGCTTCCTGAACGTCTTTTTAATTATCCTCCACTTACATCGTATATTACATATACCAAAATGAATGTGATTCGGGAAACGAAGAAGAAGAAAAAGAAATACAGAATAAAAAAACCAGTCAGGAATCGTCATTAATTGTGATTGCTCACTCAATTGTTATGTGAACAATTAGTAACAACTTTTCATTCATCAGACTCACATTTCGATGTCTGACTTTTGACACAAGAGATTAGACAAGGTAATGAACAAAAATCCACCAAGAGTGTCTATTCATTCAATGGAAATGCTTTTATATTAACAGTAAGCAGGAAATGTTGTTTTGACGCCGAACATTTTATGCAAAATCATTTTGTTTTTTTGAACTTTTGAATTGAAAATGGCTATCTCTATCTCTCAATTGAGTCGGGGCGTGTTGGGTCTGAGGGTGAAATCGTTGACAGGTGAACCAACAATAACTCTTTGTGTGTCGGCCAATTTTTCATTTGTTCAAGACACAAAAGGTCAGTGTAAAAAATGATTAACAGACACTAGCCAAAGTACACACACATCGCATCGCGTGTAATAAGTTGTCCGATTTCGTTTTGAATTTGTGTTATACCTAACGAAAAATGGTACGGTACATGATTTTCAGCACGTCTGCTCTATATGAATGACATGAATGATCATAAGCACAGTTAACACTTTACATCATGTGTGTTTGGTAATTCGTGTGAAAATAGCGCGTGCGCATAACATGTAATTATTATTACTAAATGGTACACGGAAAGCAAAACGTACCATTTTTCGGATGCAAAAAATGATAATAAAAATCATTTATTGCCTTAAAATGGTGCGTGCTCATTCCGCAACCGGTTGACAATGCTAATGATGATAATAATAATAATAGTTCCGCATAAATGCAAGTGACATTTTATTTCACAGCTAGATAAATTATAGATGTGTTAATTGTCATCCTTTTGCTCTTCAATGTACAGAAAAAAACTGCTAACATTACAACGTGTCATACATGGAAGAGCCATAAAACAACATATTTGAAACAATTCATCGAATTGGCAATTTTAAACATTTATAACTTCAAAATGTGCAATGATAAAAATGCATTACTTCGTACTCGTTGCACATTTTATGAACTTTCTCTTCCCATCTCATCAACGCTCTCATTATCTGCGTCAAAGGCATCAAACGAATTTGCTAGTAGCATGCCATTTTTTTAGCATAAGGAAAATGTAACAAAGACTAATTCACACGATGACACCTTTTATGAGAAACACAGCACATGTTCAACGCCAGATATTCAGATGCCGAACGACATTTGTTTTATGAAACGAGAGCGGGTGACGGGATGAAATATGAACGATGCAAAAATAGTTATCGTTATCAAACATTTTGCTTTTTTTCTCTGGTTATAAAAGCCTTTTTTTGATATGCCAGCGCATAAAAACGAATGACTAACATCAACACAAAAGTACAGTCATCATCATGATTATTTTGAACGATTTGGAGCCCCGTAAAATGTCACATTCAAAAGAACAACAACAACGACGACGACGATGAATATAGCGCTTGAAATAAAAACACACGCAGATGAATACATGAATGCACAAAATCCTGTGAATAACTATATATCCGTAATGCTCGTAAAAAGCAATCATCTCAAAAACGAAAATCCAGTATACGACAAAGAGAGAAAAATTAATTACAGCACAAAATATTCCATGCTCTTTCAGCAAAAAGACGTCAACAGCAACAACAAATGATAAAAAACGATAAAATTTGAGCTCTGTAACTGAAGAGGAATGAAGGAAAAAAATAATAATAATAATGTGACTATCTAACGAACAAAACACCAAGCAAACGAAATATATATTTATTTATTTTTTCATACATGATAATATTCATTGGTTTTATGGTCTGACATGGAAATATATGATGTATAAATGCCGTGTCAGAGAGTGAATGACGATGCTGTGTACCGCGTAGATGTTCAAAATGCTATACGGACTGCCTATATCTCGTAAACACCATGTACAGTTTAGAATAAGAAGCCAAGTTTGCTGAATCCAACGGCCAACACTGAATGAAAGAGAAAAAAAGCGCAAAACATCAACAGCGATAGAAGTGAGCGTGAGAGAGACAGAGAGAGGGAAAAAAATCACCATCAGCAACAAAATAAATAGCGACAATATTCTTTTGTGTTGTTTGTGCAACGCGGAGTTTCCTTAATTGATTTCAATTGGCTTTAATTGGTTAATGGCCGCTTGTGTGCGGGTACTCTGAATACGAGAACATTCACATACGCGTACACATATTCACATTCTCTGACACTGACTTATTTCTATGCAAACAAACATGCGAACGCACAAAAGCATCATATTTTTTTTTTTGGTTCGTAGTTGCTACTGATCGTTGTTATTGTTGTTTGTTTGTTCGTCGTCGCTGCCGTTTAAAGATTGCATGTGGTGTGGATTTATGATGACGACGAAAAACTGTGCACGATCAAAAATTCAAAAGAAAACTGAACAAAATTCAGAAAAAAAAACCAGCCAGCACACGCGTACAATGCGGTCGGATGTTTGTGGCAAATGATAGAAAGACTCAGTCGCTCGTTTCAAATGTATGTGACAACAGAGCAACAATGAAATGACCGAGAGATATCGCGCGCGCAAAATAAAACTCAACTAAAATGTCGCTCTTTCCTTCTTCGAATGACACAAACACTCAATATGACCAGTGCAAAGAGACAAATAAACGTCGACGAAAACTAGAAAACCTAATTTCTCGCCCATGCATTACAGCACTTGCAATCGCATTCGCTTTTCTTCACCATTTAGATACAATAATTTTTCATTTACTGTTATGTTGCCTTTGCTTAGCCATATCACAATGAAAAAACCATAAGAAACGATTTGAACCTCGAATTATGTTCGTCTCCTCAAATCGGTCCATCTCCAGCATGCAATCATATAGTTTTGCCATTCGTACATATATAGAGCCAAGCGGAGGGACTTCATTTTCACAAAATTTTGTGACTAAAACATTTATTTACTCTCTCGTTTGAAAATAACTTACATGTTATGCTTGAATTAAACTTTACGCTCGAAAATCTATAATTTAAAGTTGTTTTTTTTTCTCTCCTCTGCTTTTGCTGTTGTTGCAAGCAAAAGTATCCAAAAATTGAGTCGAATTCATGTGGAGGTAGTTCGCACAGGAAGGAAAGATAGTAAAGTGTTTTCTGGCACACGTGCTTCAGTGCACACAAAATTACGTTCGCCCCAAAAACAAGAACTTGTCTCAGACTAAATCGCTTCATAAATTTTCCGTTTTTCTAAGAACGTTTTCCGGGATTGCGAAAAACCAAAGTAAATGTGAGATATGCACATGGCCACTTTTGTGAATATTAAATTGAATTTTTGCCCTTTGAATTCGTTCGTCCGTTTATTTTCGTTGTATTTTCGAGCTCACGATCAAATGATGATGGGGGCATTACTCGGGCTGGGTAGTAATTTCAATATTTAAGGATTTGCATCATAAATTTTCCACATTCCGCTTAAATGTGCTTCGAACAAAAGGTAAATTTTCAACACTACAGATGTGCAAGTCAGATGAATTCTTCGATGCATTCAAGTGCGCTTGGACTTCGATTTGAATAATGAGAACGTAAAGTACATATTTAAAGTCAGTTTTGAAAAGCGCATGTATGCATGCTCGAAAATTTTCGTCAGGAAACAACCATATTTTCATTTCTTTTGATATACATTAGCATTGAAAAGGTAAAACTAGCATAGTTTTCCATTGTCGAAAAGTATGTACATATATATAACATAATTCACAATTTACGTTCTCTCAGTAGAACGCACGTTGCAGAGCATCGTAATAATAATAATCGGTGTGTCATGAAAGAATTTCTTCTGCAATTGAATGACGTAAGTGAAACCTTTTTTTCTTTTCTCCTCAAAATGTCGGTATTGTCTTTTTTATTCTGTTTTATTTGCTTTGAGAGTACATTTGAACGCACGAATTGCTATACGCATCGAATTCAAAATAAGCCCCCAATTTTTGAGTTTTAGAACTTTTCTCAAACATAAATTGCTTTATTTATTTGTTTCAACTGTATGCATGTGCGACTCAGCAACACATCGTATATTCTTGATTCTTTCTCCTCTTTTTTTTCTATCTATCTTATATGAAAGATTTTACGCCTCCATTCAATCTTTTTTCGGTTCATTACTGGTTCGATACTTTTCATTTTGAATGTCTCGAATGTTTGCAAGTGATCGTCATAAAAAAAAAAGTTTCAATAAAAAAAGCCACATCAAGTTGGTTGATACTTTTTTGCCCTTTCATTGAAACAAAAAAAAATATAAGCACGACAGCAACGTCGTCGACAGCAACGACGATGGCAGTAAATGCGCGCAAAATAATAACATTTGAAAGGCATTTGACTGACAAGCAAGTTTATTATTGCGAAATAAAATCTCGGCATTGGCGCGCGGTGCGGCGCGCTCACGAACAAAGTCTAGAACCATTCAAAACATACTGTAAACAAAAAACTGAACAAAAAAATGTAGATGAACAACGAGCAATGAGAATAAAGTGAGTCCGGCAAAATGAGCAAAAAACAAAAAACCAAAAAAAGAACGAACAAAAATTCACGACATACGAATAAAACATTTCGCGAACGATTCAAATATTGCGTTTGGATACACGTATGCACGCAGTTAATGTGTATTGGTTTTATTGATAGATTATTTTCGTTTTCTTCTGCTTTGACGTTGACGAAATCAATGAAAAAATTCGAGATCGACGCGTGTCTCTTCAATCGTCTTGTTTCCAATCGCAATCGCTTCAAGGAAATTAGTAAATTACTGTGTTGAACGTCTCTTAAGTGTGTGTTGTCTGCGAACAAGCCGCATCTGCTACCGATTTTTTTTCTCATTACATCGAAACTTTTGTCTCGCTTAGACACGATTCCACTGGATATTTTTTGTCTGATTTTTTTTGGTTAGGAAAGAACACAAATGATTAAAGAAATGTAGCATCAACTGAAGGTACATATTAAATAGTCATGATATTCACTTCATTTTGGTGGTTCTTTTTGTGTATCAATCTAAAAGAAAACAATTGGCAATGGATCACGTACTGAATGAAATGTCTGCAAAAGCAAAATGTCATTATTTGTGGTTAAAAGAGTTTTTGCAATCACTTCATTTTCGGCAATGAAGTAAAGAACAAAAACCACTTTCAAAATGAAGAAAACGCCGGTCCGATTACAAATGAACTCTCTTATTCTCACTCTCATATTCGGCTATATGAGAAAAATAATGATGCTTTCGATATATTAATGGACGTCTTTATTGAATTCAAACAACAAACAGCGTGTACTCATTTACACAGCAAGAAATCGCACCCCTTACCATCACATGCGTCAGTACACCAATTCTCATCAATCGATCTATGTGCGTACCGGCTCTTGTGTGTGTGTGTGAGTGTGTTATGCTGTGCATGCAGCATAGTTTGCTTTCTCATGTTCTCGATAGCAAGAAGATGTGTGATGCGGTTAAACACCGTCATTTCACGCACACAAATCGTGTGTCTAATGTTTTGTAGCTGTAGGGCTCGAATTCATGCGTGTATACTTGTAATATGGTTTTTATGGCGTGTGACCAAGGTCATTAGAGCCAACATTGTTTCGACATTTTGGCCCCTGAAATCATTTTTTTTGCTCTTTCATTCACTTTCACTCGGCTCGAAACCACATCTTGGAATGTTACCGGGTCAAATGCATCATTCGTTTTCATCAAATTACCTCGAATTTGAAGTGGCTGCTTTTTGTAACCTTTTTTTTTCCAGAAATTTTATTTCCAACCTCAACTTTGCAACGGATTCAATTAGGCGGATAAAACCATAAATTGTAAATAAACAAACCGATTATAGAAAGATGTTTTTTCTACTTTAAAATGAAAGTAAACTTTTTTTGTACTTTGATCGTTTGCAATCGTATCAGTTTGCTGACGTTCGATTTTTCGGAGAAAAAATTTACCGTTTCTTTGAATACTTTTCGAAGGCTTATCATTGATGCTTTGAGTGAATATTTGTGCAAACGATTCTCGCCCACCCGGATTTCTTAGTCAATCGCAGACGGATTTTTATTTTCGCTGGAGATATATTCATGTCGTATAAATAGCGTCATAAGACGATCAAATAGATGTTATGAATGGCAACGGAATGAAATGCAAATAGAATAAATATAGCCATTATCGGATAAATTCCAATGTATCGCAATTTCGAAACCATTGCCGGCATTTAAAAGAGTCTAATGGGATCAATATCTTTGATGTTGATATTAAAATTAATGAAAATCAATAGCCAACAGTTACATGCTACTTCATACATATTTAGTGAAATTGTATCGCTTTAAATTGAATGTAAATGCTTCGATTTAAATGCTGTATCGATGGTACGGTACACACGCGTATTTAAAGAGCATATTTCCGTAAGGAAATCATATATGAAACCTACCTCAATTCATTATTACCTGCTCTTATGACACAGTCACCGTGTGATTTCACTGAATATATCAGTAGGATACTTTTATATTGCGAACTTTTCATTTCAACAACAACAACAAAAAAAAAAACATATGAAATCGTGGCACCGTGACGAGTCCCGCATAAGGACATATTACACATATTAAAGAGAAAAAAAGTCCTAGCAACGAGGGAGCGAACGAAGAGAGCGTGTGTGAGTGAGAGTATGCGGCATGCACAAAAACATTGAGTAACGTGTGTTTGCACTCACGACACAAATACACAGGCAGAACAAAGAAGGAGCACCGCAGAGACATTCTGAATCGAGTGAATCGACAAAGCGAAATGAAATCATAATAATAAAATGTGCTAATATCAAAAGAAATGAAATCGCATTTCGTAGGGCACATTTTTTTCTGTCGATTGCATACAAACACAACCAAATTCTTAAAATATCTCAATAGAATAGCAAAGGATTTTCACAAGAAACATTTTTCATATTGATTATACTAGTGAGATGCCAAATACACCGGAATTCTACCAGCATGAGAACACATTTTGCCAATGTATATGCAATAGACATATTCGTTTGCGACACATTCGCTATATATGGGTGCTGCTGTTTTTATATGTACCGCATAGATGCGAAAGACCATTTTATTTTCTGTAACTATGCTGCGCATATCGAGTATCGTGAGAGTCATACACATATGAAATGATATTCAAATAAAATTCACAGGATTCAGGATGTCATTCAAATCGGATTTATTTATACGAAGAAAAAAAAACGAATGTTTAAATCGAAAAATGGTGAAAACCGAAAATGTATAAACGTTCATCATGAGATCAAAGTAGCAATTTTTATATCTCTCATCATCCACCTCTCACGGTATCAATCATATTTATTTCACATTGTGTACCGAACCGCATACGTTATCGAAACGTAAAAGCCATTAGTCCGGGAATCATCAAAAAATCATTTTGTTGTTATCTGAAATGAAAATAACAATTATTCTAACGTATACCAAAAATGGTTTTTACTGCATTTACCTTAATCACAATCAAAACATCGCGTATATTACACGCAAATTGAACCACGTGTCAAAGCCTATCGAACATGATTAATATGCGGTGAGATGATGATAGCGGTCGGGGTGTTGGCGCATATAATCCATTTGAATGGACAACATGCACACCCGATACACAAAAAATGATCTGGCACATTTGCATGGCAAACATGGTGGCTGCTCTTTTTTCGTATATATATTTGCCACAAACCACAAGAACCAAACTCTCTCGTAATTTCGTTAAATGATGTAAATACATGTTGCGGGATTTTTTTGTTCTGTGTTCGTGTTCAAATCATTAAGTTTGCTGAGATGTTACATTTTGTTAATTACATCGGTCGACATCGGTCTTTTGAGAGCCATATTAGTACATCATATCAAGTTGAACAATGTTCATCGTTGTCACCATCATATTAAATGATGTTATTTGTATAGTTTTTTTTATTTCATTCGAAACTAAACCGAAAAAATCGTTTGCCAAAGACATTTTTAGTTAGATTAATTTACAAAGTGTGATTAAATTTCAAATTGAAAACAAAACCACTATGGACTCATTCGGCTGACTACATTTGAATTATACAAAAAAAGCATGTGATTCCCGTTCTTTTTTATTCAACCACAAAATTCGTAATGTGCTCGACCGAAGCAAATATTGGACATTGTGCATAGAAATGGAGTTAAAAACATGGACGAACGATAGTCAAAGTAAATGACGTCATTTCCTAATTAACGGCACACCATCAACCAATGGACAGAGAGAAAAAAGTTGAAGCACGTTGCATGATAGGAGAAACAGAGAGCTGTATCAGACCGAAACACGATAACCAGTAATATTGCACTCTAACCTAGTAAAATGAAACATATCGTCGTATTCTCTGTCGCGAATCGCGCAATTTTTTGCCCAAATGATATTCGAATGCTTATTATTTGCGAGTTCATCAGCTATCAGTCTTCATAAAAAAGACAACATGGGCTCACATAAACCAAATGAGCAACGAATTTCAAATATGAGCTAAATGTATGGTTGAATGACGCTAGAAATGAATAAATCTTTTCCAACAAAACCATTTATACATATGAATTCTTTTGCTATGACGAACAAAGTCAACAATACACACACACACACACACAGAGAGAGAGAGAGAGAGAGAGAATCCCAACAAATTCCCAATAAAAGTTAGAAAAAAAGAGATTTCATCTTCAAACAGAATTGGGGATGAGAATAAAAAAAAACACGAATCCACATTCTTGGAAATCAAACAATGGAAACATTTTGATTACCAAAAATATTGAAGTTTATTTTGAAGAATGATTACAGTAGATGGTTTACTTTTTAGGCAAAATCATTTCAATAGAATAGCCATAAAGCACAAAAACGTTGCGATGCGATTTAATTCAAACAAGAAGTTGAAGTATTTATCAAAGAGCTTAGGAACTCTCTTGAAGATTACTGTGCGGAATAGGGAAAAAGAAGAAATACGACCACAAGTGTATTCAATAAAATTAAAGATTAAAGTAATACTTTCAGCGAACTCACACAAAAGTGACAATTAGAAGATCCACAATGACGTTATTTTAGACCATAGATTTTTTCATGGAATTTGTTTTTTATAAACTCTTTAGATAATTCGATTCAAGGAAATACATCAAATAAACATTTTTGTGGATTTCTCATACTCTTAAGTAAAAGACTGTCAAACTGGAAAAAAGTACGCATCCCGTTTATTTTATATTCAAATGGTGAGAGTCAACAATTAGGTTAATTAAGAAATGAGAATCAAGTTCATTGTGATTTACGTGTGGCTGAAAATAATTAGTAACTTGATGTTTACAACCAAATGTAAATTTGAAACGATGTTTCTCTCAAAACCAATTGTTAAACCTTGTTGTTACCTTTGATTTGTCATGAAAAATAGAGATAGAATAAAATACAGCACTCCTATCAGCAGGTATATTTGATATTTTTCGATTCCTCTTTTGTGCGTCAACATTTATGAGTATTAAATTATTTGCCCTAAAAAAGGAATTGAAAGAATTACAAACAAAAATATTGGCGGAAAATTGAATTTGCACGATTCCATTTCTTTATGAATCATAAATCCATAGTTGAAGTTCAAAATGCAAAATAACGGACATATGTTGTGTCACCGAAAATAATTACCATACAAAAACAACAACAATAAAACATGGCAATGATTGCATCAGAAACCCAAACGTTTAATCAAAAACCGAGATCGTAATTTAAAACAAAAAACCGAAACAAAATCAGAACAAATTTAAAAATTGGTCGGAGGTGTAATTTGCTGTCCATGCAATAAAAATGACACTGTTATTAATTTACCTATACCGACCGCTATCCCGGTATGGAAGCAGATGGGGAACAAAAGAGAAGAAGAGGAAAGATAGCGTGCGTGTTGACAAAATCAACAACAAGTGATGAATAAATGCAAAGAAATGAAATCATAAATCAAATCAATGGTTTGTCCCTCTCTCTCTCTCTCTCTCTCTCTCTTTCTCTGAGCAATCATTAATTCAATTTTTCATTCATTTGCATGGTGTGATTTTTTTCTCTCTGGCATTCGTTTCGGTATTTCTCGCTTCGCATACCTTCATCCCTTTTTGCTATTTGTCACTCGATATTAGTAACTTTCATATTTGTCCGATATCAACTCGATGCTCGATTTTTTTTTTCCATTGCCTCGCATCGATCGTTTGTTAGATGCTAGAACACTAATGAACCAACTTGTTAGTATTTGTGATTTTTGTGTTGCTTTTGTTTGTGATTCGTTCTAACTTTTCATATACATATTTTTTTTCTCATTCAGAACCCGTGCACATTTTCTCCGATGTGGAATTTTTGCTTTTCTATTCTATCTGATGGAACAAGTGAGAAAAATGTTCAGCATAGTCATAAATCGGGCGCGCGCGCTCCCTTCAAGCATATATATTCAAGTTTATTCGTCTCGTTTCAACCCATGGGCGATAGTATTACATTGTTCTTGGTGTATTGTCGTTGCCGTCATCGTCGTCCGCTCTTTGTTGCGCGTAAACAAATGCATGTATTTGGACCATTGGAACAATGAAAAAGATCGAGCTCATGTTCACACATATACACACCAATACAAAGTCAATCAATTAAAGCTAGTTAAAATCAATTTAAAATCCCGCATATTCGGAGTACACATGATTCCGAAATCGGTATATGCATGTATGAATCAAGCCGTACATTGTACGACGGTTTTGAAAAACGGTGACAACAATATAGATGATGCCTCGCATGAGAGAGAATCATAAAGTTTGCTCGGTTGCTTACTTTCGTTTATTCATTTGCTCATGTGAGCAACCGCATTCGGTTTGATATAGTGAAGTCAGTCACACAGTGACAGGGCACTCTACACCAACAGCACAAGTACACACATATAATACACCAACAACATTGGGTTACAATTCAGTTTCACGCTGTTAATTCGAAAGATAACTGTGCGCATAGCTTCGTTATGCCAAACATTCGAAACAGCAGCACCAGCGAAATGCTCGAGCACTGCAAGTTTTGTCTTTGAAAAGAATAAAAAAAAACTGAATTCTTTTGTGATTTCAAACTTGAAATAACATTAAAATCATCCAACATATTTCCATATACAATTTTCTATGTTCATATAACAAATACACATTCCATCAGTCCCTCATATGCTGAGACGAGAGTCCGTTATGCGTGATCTTTCGTGTATGTCAAAATTCGTTCTTATATTATGATTCCGTTCGTTTCGTTCACGAAAAAAAAGTCATCATCTTGTGCTCATTTCTTTTATTCAATGGAGTTTTTCCCTTGACTGTTTTTTTTCTTTCATCGAATACCATTTTATCAATTAACTCACACAAGACTTATTCATGTCCGAATAATTCGTTTACTCATACACTGAACGGTGGACGAGTTTTTGATCTTGTGCATAGCGTACAACTGATAAAACTTGAAGAAAATTGCTACGAAGCAGATGATTGTGAAGGAAAGATGTCGTTAAATCTTAAACTATTTTTTTATGTGCAGAAGAGGCAACAAAGAATTGAAACCAAACAAAGCACAGATAGTAAGAAAATCATATGGAAATTACGGAATTTCATGCATGATTGTACAAAATCACAAAATTGGCACATTGATGCGACACATGGAGCACGCAACTTCTCCTCTCAGGACATCATTTGGCGAATGTTTCCAAGTTTTTGCTCGTTTTCAGATGCAACAAAATGTTGTTTTATATTGTTTTGAGCTCGTTCATTTCGATCATTTCCGGCACTTTTCGAAATGGAAACATTTTCAATCTCTAAGCTATTGAGACGGAATAAGGAAGTGAGAAGGAGAGAGAGATAGAGAGAGTCGGGGGAGGGGAACAAGTGAAATTGTTTGGCTAAACATTGTGCGACACTAAGCATAAGTTGAATGTATTTATCGTCATTCGAATAGAAATTCAATGCTATGGAAATGCCAAAATAGTAAACGCATTAAAAACTTTGTATGCATTCCCACAACAAAACTTAAGCGAAAACTTTTAAGGCGGATAGTGCAATCAAAAGTGTTAGAAGCAAAAAAAGAAGACTGTAACAACAACATAAAATGGGAATCGAAAATTTTTAAGTGAAAATATACACAAACACCGAGCATACCGGTTTTTTATGTTAACCGCCAACAAAATGGATTGTGTACGATGAAAATCGAAATGCTTGGGATTGGAACAAATATCCGGAAGACCCACACATATATATATATATATATACTCGAAGGATATTGAACAGCTTAGCAAAGAAATACACAGATCGCTAAAATGCAAAACAGATTATTAGATTTGCAAACAGAAAATCAAATTTGCATTTTATGCTCCATATTGTTTCCCGGCTTCACTCACAACTGATACATCCATGTGTGTGTGTGTTGTTTGTGTCGGCGGTTCTGTCATTGTATTGGCGACAGCTTTCGTTAACATGTCCCAAAAAGTGTTTCAACAATGGCCGTGATTGCATACGTATTGTTCTCTCTTTCTTCGATGCAGGCATGCATTTTGTGGCGAAGACATGCAATGCGAGAGACACAAGCAAGCAAACAGACATGCAAACAAAACTTCGTTCAAGTTCGGGCTATTCTTGCAAATGTTTGCTCATCCAATTTTTGAAGCTCCGTTTTTGTTTGCTGCAATTGTTGTTGCCATTGTTTGTTCAAGTTTTCCCAGTTAAAACTTGCATATCAACCCCTGTTTTCATTCCGGCACACAAATAAGCTAAAAGATTGTAGCCAATTATCAAATGTTTCTAATTCAACAACATTGTTTAAATAACTTCAATTCGACACATTTCCATTGTTATTCTCACATGCAAATGAATTTCTCATCTATAAATACAAATATATACAAGAAGAACCAAAATAAAGAAGAAAAACATACCGAATGCAATTGGATAATTTATTGAATCCATTGGTGTGCACCGTTTTTTTCTCTCTACAATGCTCTCGAATATTTTGCCCACATTTCACACCATTTGAAAGGCAATCATTCAAAAGTTTTGGCAAACAACACAAACAACACTACGCTCTAAGCACAAACGAGCAAATTTAACGTGTAATTTATTCAAAATACTTTTAGATCAAGGCGATTCGATGATAAATCATATTTTTTATGTGCTTATGACGGACACACAATCGAAAAGAATATTCCATTTTATTGTTTTTTTTTCTTGAATATTCTCTCTAGTGAAAACGTAATAACCTTATTGGTCATTGTAGCAGAGGCGCTCCAAAAAATGGTTTCATCGCCGCCAAAATCAAATTACAGTGAAAATTTATTTGTCTCTCTCGCATCCATTATTTTCGACGATGGAAAAGGAAAACAGAACATTTATGACCGAATTGTGGATAGCACTCACGCTGCACATTTCAATGACGATTGTTAATCTAGCCGAATGAAACCAAAATGAATGGCGGCGAAAATACCTTCAAGCCAAGGAATTGCTTCTCGGGTCTTTCATTTTCCGATTTTAGTAATTATCATAAATAAACTCGATATTACGCAGTCAAAATCCTTGAACTTGAAATGAAATATAATCATATTCTTCTTTGCTTCCGAATTTAATTTGAATTGCAAAAATTCCAATGTAAAACGAAAAGACTCAAGAACAGAAGCATCGATATTTGTTTTTTTGTTCGATAAAAGAAGTTTGTCAGCACATTGACATTCTACGACGAGAAGAAAATGCGGAAAAATCAATTTGAGGAAATATAAGAGACGCGCAAAAACAACCAATTCGGGTCAAAAGTGAATTTCATCGATCAGGAAATATTTGTTCAAAATAAACAATTCTGAAAGTCATCGCATCCACAAAAGCCGTTCATTAATATTCAATCAGGTTTGAAAAGCATCGAGAAGACAATGCAAGAAACAAAACATTACTTTTCAGTGATGAAACAGAGAATAGACTGCGCGTTTATATGCAATTCATTATTGTTTTTTTTTCTTTTCAGAAAAGAACAAATGTGTCTTGTTGGTGCTATGTTGTTGTTGTTTTTAAAAGATACGTTTTTCAATATTCATTTTGATCAAACCTAGAAAAAAATATATTTTCCAAAAGATGACTATAGATTAAATGGAAATTTCAAACCGTTTCTTACGTGGACTATTTCGTTTCTCAGCAGTTAGAAGATGCTTTTTCTTTCTTCCGCTCCAAATCCCATAAACTTTTGGTTTACTTTGCCGTTGTTAGGTATCAATTCATTTCTTTTCCATTCAAATATTGTTGAGAGAAAAAATTGGGTCAAAAATAGAATTTAATTGAAAATGAAATGAGAGTTTGAATATTATTTACGTCATCGTCCTCCGCGTTTTTTCTCATCTCTACAGCGAGAAGAGATTTTGTTTTTCATTTCTTCCGTTCTGAGAACCATCGTTCTCAAGCTAACTATTTTCTCCATGAAAAAAAAAACACAAATTATGTCCAAATGGGAAAACATATTTAAGTGATTGATATTGTGCCTTTCAAGTTCAATAATCTGTATTCCAATCATTCTCCCAATGACACAAACACACACGATGAATGAATTTGCAATTCATCGAGCAAAATAAATAAAAGAATCGAATAAGTTGTTTATGTTTTTGATGTTCATTTTCAATGAACAATCGAAGAATGAATCTTATTATGTTTCTGTATATTACTGGTGTCAATACAAACAGTTGGCAGGTTGACATTTAAAAAATTAAACGTTGCAAATGAGAGAGTATAAGAACAGGCGCAATGCCATAAACAGGCTAAATTGCTTTGTATGTGGATTCGTTTGTAATTGCCAGCATGTGTGTAGCGTCTAGCCAAAGGCGTTTATTTTCAATGCAATGACAGTATCAATTCGATTACGCATTTCATACATAAATGCTGTCAATCGTTTCCGTTTTTTTCGAATCCAATTGTCTAAGGCATGCTTGGAATTACAATTTTAATACTTACATGACATGATCTCAATCCATCCTCTTTGCATACATTTACCATTTAACTCAGGCGTAGCCAAGCAGCGAATGAGTACGAGACTGCTATAAAAATAGCACAATTTCATTTGTACACGCGTCTTTCGGTTGATTGTCGATTTTATAGCTCTTTGACCCGTTCGCATTGCTATTTTCAAATCAAAAATCAAATAATAACAAACATTCCAAACATTCAATTTTACACTTTTATAGAAAACATTTGATTTTATTCGTCGATTTTAATGTAACAATATTACTGTAATTTATGTGTGTATATATATAGTATCATCTGTGTGTTTGTTTTTGTGATTTCATTTAAATTTTAATTTATATGGTATTCAAATATCCATTTTATTTGAATTTTTGTTTGTTTAAATGTCACGTGTAAATATACTTTTTTTCATCAATGAATTTGTTTTAAAAAAAAAACAGTAAATCAGAAATGTGAAAAAAGAGAGGGATGGCGTGGTAGTTGTACGTCAATGCTTGCGACGAATGTGTAATCTGGAAAATAGAAAAAGAATGTTGGCGAAATGAGTTTTGACAAACCATTTGTTGTTTATAATTCGATTTCAGAATCGTTTTGATAATTCATTATTGTTCCGTTCGTGCGGCCGATATAATTTCTCATTGAAATGAAAGATTACAATTTTTTGTATACCATCCACCCATTGTTGGGGTGTGAAAGTCCTAGACTTTCAAAGCATGCTGAAATCTAATTATAATTACGAAATCGATAAGATCGCAAACATTTGCATACAAATACGCAAACAAACAGTAAAATTACCATAAGTTTTCAATATCCCTCTCTCTCTTGGTTCAAACATCGATTTTTTTTTCAAATCAATTCAATTTTTTTTTTATATATAAATTAACTAAACGCATAAACATATTAGTTTTTTTTTCTCTTAAAATGAAAAATAAAGTTTTTTTTATTACATAGTTAAACGTTATCATCTTGAATTTACATCAATTAACCATTGAAGGTGAATTATAGTAGTTTTATTTATTTTTTAATTTAAATATTTGATTTCTGCTTTCAAAGAGTTTGCTCTAAATCCTTATTAGCTAGAATGCGTTTGTTTTAACTATATTTCACGTAAATAGACATTTTCACCGTGAATACGTGTGAAGTGTAAATGTGTGTGTGTGTGTGTGATTAATGCAATTTTTCTTCCATTTATTCCATGGTCTCTCACAAATTATTATGAATATTGAGGTCACTTTAACACCTCAGGTGATTATTGCATTCCATATAACAGGTAGGTAATAATAGATGATCCATTGAATGATGACGAACATTCCATATTTTCCGTATTTCCATATTTTGTGGCCATAAATTGGAATTCAATATATTTCGCTATTCGATTTAGTGTATGTGAAATGGGGTCGATGTAGAGACAATCAATAGGTGTCGTATCGATTATGCGTATTTCGATTGAATAGAGAGTACATCGAAATCCATCGACCATCTGCTAAAAAAATCCGATTTATCAAAGTTTGAAATTTGTATCCCCAACAACAATCAATCACATTCAAAGTATTTTAATTTACTATGCAGTTTCGAATATACGTATAGATTTTCTTCATTTGCTGTATCCCATGTATATATATATATATTTTATTTATTATTATTATTCTTCTTTATTTAACTACAATAAAACTTGTTTTTATTCATTTATTTTTTGGTAAAATTCTATGTATTCTTTAGCTGACATCATTTGAGTGTACAGCTGTGGAAAAGGAAAACAGAACAATATAGATTGTGTTAGAATGTACAATGAAAATGCAGCGAATATCTGCACCTGTGTTTTCTTTTAAAAAAATTCTTTTTTTTTGTTTGTAATGAAATGGTTTCTTCGTTTTTTGTTCCTTTTTTTTTGTTCTCGCACTCACATCAAAAGTAATAAACTTGATTTATTTTATTCCAACTAGATCTATTTTTAAAGATTTTCTTCCCATCCGTGAAATCAACTGCGAAGCGAACATCGACGACAACTGATTTCTTACTTCGTCCCAGTGGAAATTTAAATTTATGCATTCATTTGGTTGCATCTTCTTCATTCCGACAGCGAAGTGGTTTCCACAACTTGAAAGTATACGTTTTTCTCTTCTTTGAACGCTCAGAAAACTTTGCGCATTTTGCAAAAATTTTATTTTTATTTGTGTGACTTTTCATAAATCTTTGGCGAATCGTTTTCAAGTTGCCGCCATTACTGTCGCCGTCGTCGCCGAACATTTGTAACAACCGGAAGATAAGAAACTATTATAGATGAAGATTTGAGAAACGGAAAAACTTGACGACATTTCCCCTTTACATTCTGTGCCTTTAGTTCATACACCGCCCATCCCCTGCCCCGTCGCTTATAAAATCACAATGAAATGCGCACAAATCAAAAAATATAAACGAAACTTTTCAACTTGATTGATTGCTCACTCTTTAAAGTTAGAGATTTGATTTATGTTCGCATTCTCATATATATTCTTATTCTCACACACTACCCTGTTCGCTTAAACAATTAAAAACGCCTAACACATATACACATTTTCGATTTTCTGCAGATGTGCTGAGTGCGTAAGCGCTCGATCTCTCAAAATTCTCATTTATTGTTTAATTATTAAGTTTATGTATTGTAGTTTATAGAGTGTATATATTAATCAGGAGTGCATGTGTTAAGTGCAATCAAATATATTCATTATATTAATTTTCATCAAATGACAGCTTTCTTAATTGTTATGGTATCTTATTGTGTTTTGCCGCTGCTGTCGCAAAATGCAATATATATCTTCAACATTTGCCTGAACAAATGAATTTCGTCTGTCTATGCTCTCACATAAAAAATTTCTCATCTGGTACCTTCTTCTTTTTCTTCTTGATAGCTTAACGTAATTTCTCTCTACTTATACCCTTAAATTGTATATAACTTTATTTTACTTTTTTTCTTCAGCTATTTAACTCGCTTTTCATTAACTTATTAAATAAATATCTCATTTACAAGAAGTTTTCTAGTTTGATTCCTTAAATTAACCTAATTTACGTAAAAGTCTTTCGAAATTATCCCGAAAAAAAATGTACACGGTGTATCACTTAAGATTATTAAAGAAATATATTCGACAATATGCTTTTTTTCTTTCATTTTTTTCTCATTTTTTTTTAATCTGCTGAAGAGAAGTCCGCTTCTATTTTCAAAATGAAAAATTGCACTGCATGGTATGCCATGATGTCAATTGTGTCAGTAGAATGCTTGAAAACTCAGTTATATCATCAACTCAGAAAGCAATTGTAATGAATATATGTGCTTTTTATTTGTGAATTTATTTTTTAAGTAGAGTAGAAACGAAATAATGGGGCAGAAAAAATCTTTACAAAAACACTAAGTCATCGAATTGCAGATTATTTTTCTGCAAAATGATTTGATTCTAGAAACAATATGTACGACTAGGTGGACAAAGTACAACGGTATTTTTATTCGAACGCTGATCTTCGGTCAATGGATTTTTTGGTGGCAGTTTTTTGGTCAACGTCGATGTCGGTGATGTTGTTGATATTGACAATGTTGGTGTGCCGGTTCGTTCGATATTTTGCATGGCTATTGTATTCATAGTAGTTTTCGGCGACGATGTGGTGGTGTTGGTGCCGAGTCCGGCGGCATCGCTTGTTGTCGGTGATGATAACATTTTGTTACTCAATAAAGGTCATCCGTAATAGAATTGCGGTTCAATGTCAATTTTCGAGAGGATACGTGGTGGAGCCGAATCATATTCGACGCGTGGACGACGTAGTGTGCCTCCAGCGGTCAATATTGATGGATTCATAAAGCCGACAGTTGGTGGATAATTTGTTGTCAATCTCGGACCTAGACGTGCGTATACAAAATATAAATGGTGGTCAACAAAACAATATAAGAAAAAACAAAAATACATCTTATTCATATGGTGACCAATGCACGTGTATTTCCAAAAGACAATCCATCTAAAAAAGCAATACATCTTTAGAACAAGATTGGGTGTGTTCACATCTTCTTCTTTTTTTATAAGCTATATATTTCTTGCATGAATGAGATTTATTCGATGTGGTAGTCGACGGTTCGTGACTGAAACATATTGCGTTTATTTTTACATGTGCCTGTTAACAATCTATTAGTATGACCCTAATAATTTTCACATTTTCTCTTGCGCTCAGTTATTAAATCTCTACGCAAGAAAAATTATGAAAATAGGTCATCAAAATTGATTAACGTTTAATTTAATTAACGCATCTTCACTTATATTAAGATAAGCGTGTAGAGTACGTAGCCAGAGGTGTCATAAAAATAAATTCTAGCTGTTGAGTGTCTTGAATATAAACATAGAGCGAGAGAGAGAAAAAAATATGGAAAATTTATATATTTACCCATATGTGCAACTGATGGTGGCGGATACATCAAAGGATTGGCTGATCCAATTATCGATGGAACATGATGTCCGGTGGTCAAAATCGAACTGGTTGGCACTAACATTGTGGTTGACGTGTGTGATATGTTTGACGGACCGAGATTGCTGTAGGGACTCGGTGATGGAGCATACGAACCGTAGTTTGGCTGAAAAACAAATCAAGTTTATATTTATTTACTGTATCATATTTAACCATAACATATACATATATCAAATGAATGCCAATCAATGTCATCGAAAGTAATGCTGCAATACAAATAGCCCTATTTAATTGTCATATTCAAGATTTATGTTTTCACTCAGCATCACATCGAATCGGATGGAATATTTTCCATAGTTTTTGATTAAATTGACATTATAGAACGGAATTCCTGATGAAAATTCCCCTTTAGATAGCCAACCGAAGAAATAAAAATTCCCATAGCATTAAGATGGGCATTAAAGCAGTTTTTATATCAGTTTGACTTTTGTGAAATGTTTTTGAAATAGTTTTCCATATTGCCATGTAAACAATACCCTCCAAAAGAGTCTTACTTTAATACAAACTCACAAATTGGAATTCCATTGAATGGAATCAATGAAGAGGCAACGAGCATACAAAAGAATCGAAAACTCTGACATCGGAATTGATTGATAAAGCTCGTGTAACGCTTTACAAGGGTTTCATAACAATATTTTACTTCATATCTCTTTTTACTTCGTTTTGTACATTTTGTCTGCATTTATTTTGCAATATTGTGTGCATTTGTATCGTATTGAAATGAGGACAATTGGCGAAAAAAAGAAGAAAAAACAGAGTACCATGTTCATAATAATGGGTGCGGATGTTTTGTATGTCACGAAGGTAAAAACGGGATTCGACGAAATTCGATGAACCGAAAAGAGGTGAAAAAATGACGAAGAAAAAAAGCGCCATACAATCGAAACGCGACAAGAAATATTTGAAAAGGCATAAAAATGAAAGCACATCAAATATTTCGCTCAAGGGTGGCCTACCAAATGATAAGAAATTTGGATTGTCAAATACTGGATTCATGTCATGCGGTACTTATATTTTTTTCTTTCTCTATTTTGCTTTGTTTCGCATCACATTCATTTCTTTTTTTATTTTGTCGGGTCGACAAAACGCGCCTTGTGTGATTGTGTATTTCACTGAAATGGGTTCGAGTTGACATAATGTGAGTAAAAAAGAGATGCATGGAGATTGGTTTAAGATAACAATAATAGGGCCAAGGTACGTCGGAATTTGTATTGAATTTATGCAAAAAAAAAAGGAAAAATAGGCCCCCTTGCGGTATAATCAAATTCTGGACAAAATACCAAATGAGCAGTTACCACATAAAAGCTTTTGTAAGAAATTTTTTTTTTTTAAATATCGATTATGACATTTTTCATCGCAAAGCCAAACCAATTTTTTATGTTCAACGAAACATCTCTATTTTATGAAGTAATGTACTTGAGAATTCAGTGTGCCGGGTTTGTAGACTTTATTAAAGAAAAGGAGATAATCAAGGGGGTTTCCGGTATTGTAAAATCTGCTTTGTCGGTGAAAATGAAGTGAACGGGAAGTAAAATCAAATTAAAATCCATCTTCTCTGCGCCCGCATAGATCAGAAAGTGTCAATTCGTGCGTAAAATATCATCAGATGTTATCAGTG
This sequence comes from Contarinia nasturtii, assembly GCF_009176525.2. NCBI lineage: Eukaryota > Metazoa > Arthropoda > Insecta > Diptera > Cecidomyiidae > Contarinia > Contarinia nasturtii. The sequence goes on along the minus strand of NW_022198211.1, from coordinate 2,091,707 downwards.
TGGTTTTGTTACTATAAAATCGATGAGGTTCAGAAAAAAATGTGCTACAAGTAACTGTATCAGTTCACAAAAACACATATAAACGTTTTATGCGAAAAGTCGATAAAAGAAAGCCGAATGAAATATATGTTGGAATATTTTTGAATGAGATTAAATGTGAATTAACATCATCTGATACGATATTTTATGATGTATGTTTATGACATGCATTTCACAAAGTTCGTCATTTAATTACGGCGTTCGTCTTCCCTGTCATGCCGTACACGATAAATAAATTCGATAGAGAAAACCTGAGACTATATGTGTCGAACTTACCTCGTTGCGTGACACACTCGGTACAGGAAGTGTTGTTGTTGTCATGTCGATATCACCATCAATTTCAGATATATCGTCGGAAAATCCATTCGGTATGGTTGTTTCACTGGTGTTACCGCCATTTTGCGATTGATTTTTCGGCGATGATTTTTTATCGGATTTTATTTGCCGTTTTTGTAACACCAATCGTCCAATCACAAGCGTTAAACACAGTAACACACCAACTGTTACCGATATGAACAAATACAAAAAGAACTTCTCTTGGTTTTCTGCAAAAAAAGGAGAGAGAAAAAGAAGAAAAACGTGAATGTAGATTATTAGAATGTGGAATTTGCAATTTGTTCGTTTTTTTGCTTGGGTGTCATTTTTTTTCTCGAAAGATGACATCTTTGTGATATGAATCCGCAATATTTAAAATTTATTCGAAACATTAATTTTCTATATAGTATGCCCTAGACGAATTCAAGGAAAATCAGACAACTTGCTTATTAAATCTTTCCATAAGTTGTTTATTATTTCATAGTTTTGACCAGAGCGAGCTAATTTCTATTTATGACTGGGAAAATCTATCGAATTCACTAAACTATATTGAGTTAATTTAGCAAAATATGCCTTGCGGTTACATATAATGATTTTACGGTATCAGCACTATTCCTTGCACGTAATTACATTTAATTTTCTACTGTGTACACTGTGTTGCGGTTCATATGTTTTGCTTTTACATTGAAACCATATCAATCACTTACGTGCTAAGTAAACAACTGCTCTTATCCATTGGGCTATAATGTTTATGAAACGTTCACGGAAATCCTCGGCAATTGTGCTTTGTTTGATTGGATACTTCGACGTAGAAGCCGGCATAAATATGCTGTTTGTGTTCGTTTGAATGTTACTATTACTAGAAATGTATGTTGCAACGGTGGCACCACCACCACCACCACCAGCAGCATCAAAAGCAGAAGCGTTGGCGTCACCACCATTATGAAACGCATTGTTATGATTGATTGAGCGACCTATAGCTTCGATATCCGTTGAGGTCATATTTTGCATTGTTGGTTGGTTTAATGTATGATCATGATCGTGTTTTGAATGTGAGTTTGGATTAACAAAGGGCACTGCGAAAACAATAATGTTGGAATATTGGATTAAAAACAAAAAAATGTAAATTCCATTCTCTTTGGGATACATGTTTATTAAAGAAAAAAAAACGATGCGTTTAAAACATTTATAAAGTCGTTTTGTGTTTCGAATTTAGAAGCGGTTTGAAATGAGATTTGAATGGTTGAAAACAATGAAATTAAAAAAATGAAGAGATAGAGAGAGAGAGAGAGAGAGAGAGAGAGAGAGAGAGGAAAAGAGGTCGTGTGATAGAATACAATGATTTGTGGTGCTGTTTGACTGAAGGCATTGTGTGCGTGTGTAAAATTGTGAGTTGATTTACGCTGTGCTGCTTTTTGTGCTGTATCGGTTGTGATCGACTAAATAAAAGCGGATATATTTGATTTGGTATCTAACAAAACATAGCCATATCACTGGCACACCGTTCTCCGATACGCTTGGCCAACAAAGTGCTTAAAATTCCGACCGAAACGAGAGGGCACGAGAGATAGATATGCAGATGTTTAATATTAATTAAACATGCATTCAAATCATGTTTACATCCCGTTAATGGTTCACTCTTCATTTAGAATGTGAATTTGTTTAAATGTCTGAATTAATGATACGAAAAATCTTCCAAAACCCGATTCAACTAATAATCAATATCACATCTTGGCTGAAGTATGTTCAAATGATGAACAATAACTGATAATGATATTTGCATGTGTTTGGTGTATCAAATGTACCATTTACCCATCCCCCATGTCAATCCGTCACATGTGTAGATTGTACGTAATAAATATTCGAGTAGATTTCTGTTATCGAATGCATTGACCGAGACGTTGTAAAATGGATTGCGTCGCTCGAAATGGATAATGTTCTCGCTTTGAGGTAGGAAAATGTAGTTAAAATGCTTGCATACATAACATCCATACAAAATGCGACCATCGGTGATTGCAATCATAGCTCAAGTGGATATGCGTTTGAAAGGCAGTCATAATTTTCTGTAGAGAGAATTCCAAGCATTTATTTTGATTGTTGTACTTCGCATATATAGTATATAAATACAGATAGAGACACACACATACTCATGGACGGCGCCGGAAACCAATGTAGGCTATTGTATGCTTTCGTTGTTATTCCATATGGTAAGATTATTGGACGAGCGAATATGTATGCGAATGGATTTGGCATGGCGATTATATGTCATTGTGTCAACGATGTTTGCAATTCCGCACAATTCCGCAAATAATTCTCGGACTTGTTTCTCGTTTTCCTCTTCCGTGTGAAAAAGAGAAAGCTAAATATTCGAATTTCGATTCAATGCGCGACATTCCATTCAAAAATTTCAATTGCAGCTACTCAATGTTTGCATGTGTGCGTGTGTGCGTGTGAGGAAGTGCGAATGGTGCACATGGAATAAGAAACATCATTAGAATGTGTGTCAATCTATACACACATCTCAATGTATGAAAATATTTATGCGATGATGATTTTCATTAGTCGCATTTTGGCATACAAACACACAAATATTACTTCCTAAAGTGAGAATCATCGTGTGTTTTGAAAGTGGTCACGAATTTTCTCTATAACTCGGTTATTCGTTGCGTGCAATTGCATTTTAAGGTTTAGTGCAACACTCCATTAGGGGTTTTAAATTACTGTATGAGTGAAAGAGATATCGTTTCAACCAACTGTGTGCTCGTTTGGTGTATACAAGTAGTACTAACATTGAATGTGCAGTCGTTTAACACAGTGAGAAAGCACGGTCATGGTTTTCGGTTGATATTATTCTATGTCAGAAATGTATGGTCGGTACCAATTTGGACACATGACCGCTTATGAATTTTCTCTCATGTTCGCTCTCCCTCACTCACTCACTTTCGCTCGTTTTCTCTCTCAACTGAATAAACTTATTTCATGCCATTATACGGTAAGTTATTCCAGGATTACAATAATGTCGTCTAATATACAATCATGAAATATCACTCCAAACATTTATCGCATACACACTCACCGTTTTCACTAACCCATACACACAAACACACACACTCATTCGCCCCAAAAATCAGAGAAAATGTAAATTCTTTGGCTTTGACAATGCAAAAAGAAATAAAAATCCATTTGTTATGCCGTGCACAGTAGACGCATGCATTGCCTTACAAAGCGCCAAAGAACTTGGAATGTGATTTTGAATCAAGTATTTATAGTTCCATTTTTGAACCATTCTACAATATCTCGTGCACTATTTCATCGTTACAACAGCCATAGCAATCCATGCGAAAATAGGCGAATATACATATTTAAATTGTGCAAAGTCATAGGCACATATACCTGGTTGCCTCATAATCTTCTCGAGCACCCACTCACACGCATACACGCTAAAATTGTGACAGCCAATGTATTTATGCATAGTTTGGAAAATGGATCCGCATCTAATTTTCGTAGTCATTGCCACGTAGTTTATTGCCATGCTCGCATACGCACACACAAACATCGAATATGTTTATTATTAACCAATCTGCTCAGCAAGATGCATTCAAATTTCACTGTCATTTGATATCGCTTCGCACGTATCGATTCACTTCACCGATTTTGATAAAACATTGTAACATAATATAATTTAGCTCTAGCTAATATTAGACCGATTTAGCGAACTAAATATCATACGCTTAATGCATGCTTGTTGTTGCAGTTATTATTATTATTATTTGAGTACGGTAAATTTTTGCATTTGAGTTCATGCGATTTTCTCATGTGAAATTGATTCAGGAACTATGTGGTTAGCTGTATCTATTATAACGGGCCTTTCATATCCTATTTAGCTAGCTACTTAGTATCTAATAGTAATTAAAACTTTGTGATGCATTAGCGGTTGTTTATATACATTACGCATCTCTGAATGAGATGAATATCTGAAATTGATTCTCACTCTCCAAGAAATACTTCTTCAATTTTTACTAAGTCTATGAGCAATTTTACACAGATAATTGTATCGACTGAAAACACGCCCGCGTGCATTCACTTTTCCTATTTGATTACAAATGTTCTGTTGCGCTGAAAATAAATGTATTTAACATTTTTATTCAATAACTGATTTTCTCCAGTTCCATTCAAATAGACGAACAAAAAATAAAATAAAATGAAAAATCCGTGGTGATAGTTTTTCATCATTTCATATGAATGAATGTAAACACAAAATTTAATTATCCATAAAATGTATGTTCTGTGTGAAACGGATTTGGATGAACAAAAAAAAAGAGCGCTTGTGATAATTATAAACAGAATGTGAGCGAGAAATATATTGAGTGCTAATTAGAGTATTATTGTGTTTTATTACGATTGTAAAATGTGGATCCGTTTCTCTTGAGGAAATTTAAAAAAATCGAATATGTATTTAAAACATGGATCTGGTTGCAATTTTTAATTTGTAATGAAGTACTGCTACTTGTTTAATTTATGATAATCATTTTTTTTTGTCTTTCAACATTTGCCCAGAGCAATGTGTACATTCGGTCGATAATGTCCCATTGTAAGCGTATCGTGCTGTTAAATTACACCCATTTCGCATATGTGGTGTGAGTGTGAGTACACATGCCGGTGGTTTTTTCCCTGTCTTCTGTTTTATTTTTCATTAAAAAATACACAATGCTTCACATCCCAGTCGATACCGGGAAAAATCGGTATTAAAATCACTTTTTAAGTGAAGTTCAACTAACAAAAATTTTAACTATTTACATATGTTCGCTTTTTTCTTTTTGGTATTTCCAATAACTGCACTTCGAGTCATTCATATTAATTTTTTTTTATATTTTAAATATTACAAATTACCTAACCAAACATTTTTATTTGTCAACGAAACAGGTCAATTTTTTGTTGTTGTTGAAACACATATTGGTAATTTCTCGGATCGTGGAAGTGGGAGTAAAAAATGTAATCAATTGATAGGTTCGCGTACATCGATTAAATTAATCAGATTCGTGGCCTAGTTTTTTTTATTATACAAATATCCCGGGATTTCTATCGAACAACTGTTGTTAATTTCAATTTTAAAAACTTGTACAATAAACTTGTTCAATTGTTTCAATTGAAAGCTCCTGAATATGAAAATAGGTTAGAGTTAAAGTAGGAGGCCATGACCGAGATTATTTACAATATATAGTACATTTGCAACACCTATCGTTAGGCCTCTATCAAAAAGCTTGCTATACAACATCGACTTTGTGAGACTAAAAAAAAATTGCGAAAAATGGGTGCAAATATCATACCTTCAAGTTGATTGCTGTCTCTCGACCGCAATGGTGGATTTACACTGGACGACGGTTCACTTAATGAGGTTGGCATATCCGATGATGTGGCCAATTCACGATGTAGCTTCGGTGCCGGCGGTATTGCCTCTGATTCACGATAAAATTGATCTTCATCATATAAATCATCTTGATTTTGATCCATATCAATTTGTTGCGGTTCATCTGGCTCAACCGATGCATCAAATTGATCCTTTAATACTTTTCGCGGTACTGAAAAAAACACAATTTATATTAATTACATTCATTTTTGATGAGATTTCAATGAAATTTATTTAACGATTATTATTCAATCAAGTAATTGAATTAATTTTTTTATGCTTTCATAAAAGCAATGATTACGTTCATATTTTTTTTTTAAAATTACATATTGAATATTCGTTTCGCAATACTTACTGCAGGTGTAAACGACTTTGAGATAGACTCTAGATTCGGGTCGGCATGGATTGCCAAAATTTGCACGATCGGCCGATATGGTACACCTTCTCCTTCCGTGGCACAATTGCATAACAGTCTCGGTTCCATATGAAGCCAAACAAGCTGTAATTAATTTTCAAAAGAATCGAACATGAGTTTGAATTAAAGCATCAATGAGTTTTCTTGGCTTGAACAATCGCAAACTAATCGCTTTAATCAAAAGAAAATTTATTTCACAAAAGAACCAGGAAATATAACAAGCCAATCAATTGATTCATGAGAATGGCTCAAAACGATTGAAGGAAAAAACTCAATTCAAAAATCTCCTTTATATGTTGGTGGCAAAGCGACAAAAAATAGACTAACACATACACAAACACAAAAAAAACATCGATTTCAACGGGAAATTTATTGAATGAAACGACGGACGAAAACATGAAAAAGGAATAAGTGTTATATTTCCTTTTGTTACGAATACCTAAATGCTGTTCGAGCCGACAACGAAATAAAAAAAAGTGTGCACAGAAAACGATTGAACTTATATGAAAAAGCAATTTTGTTCGGTTGCACACACGTGAAACATGCACAAAGCACAATCACATCAAGTAGAATTCAATTGGCTTCAATTGTTTAATTTTTCTCTCTATCTCTCTCTGTGTGTCGATTTCTCGCTCTCTTTTTTTCCCAATGTTTGCACCCAGTCCATGTACTGTTTTTCGAGGTGAATTTGTATGTGCTCGTGTATGAGCGCATTTTTGCAATTTGTTTTTTGTTTTCGTTGTTTTTCTCTCCCCGCTTGAACATTTCGATGAAAATCCCAGTTGTGAATTCAATGATCAGCAAAACAATCAACGAGTGAAATAAAAAAAAAAACACAGTAGAAGCGAAAATCTTTCAATTTCCATTGCAACTGTTCCACAAATCTACCAATTTCTGGCGAATGTGCAGTGTATTTGTATTACTTTTCTTTTCGTTTCTTGACTTGAGTGTGTGTGTGTGAGCGAGAGAGTGAAAATAGCGAGCAAAAATACCCAAAACAAACAGGCAAAACGAGCGTTGAACGTACGATAATGGAAAAAGTAAACGGCGGAAGCTCAAATACCGAGGCACACACACACAAAGATGAATTTATTTTTCTTCGTCGAATGAAATTTCGTTGTTTCCTTTTTTCACTTCGTTCTGCGTTCACTTTTTTCACCACTTGAATTGTTCTTTAGAACCTCTTGTCATTGTTGCTGCTACTGCTTTTTTTATTTATCTTTGGGTTTGACATAAGTATCGTATCTCTTGTTTTGTGTGCACAACATCTTCATTCGGATGTAAACCAATAAAGATCTCAATGTTTGTTTTTGTGTGATAGAGAAATGTGAAAGAATAAACGAAAAAGAATGCAAGAAAAGAAATCAAAACGAGAACAAGTATCGAAATAAATGCGTTAAATAAATAAAATGGAAAATGATAACAAATAGTGATATAGAACAATGGCAAAAGAGTTAAAACACTGTACAATTTCACTTCACTCATTCATCACTTAAGACGAAAAAGGACTTGCTCAACCATAAACAAAACCAAACAAAAAGAAAAGCATGTAAAATTTTGGATTGTGTGTGGGATTGCTCGGGTCGCATGTAATGTGGCCCAGTGCAAATTTACTAAAAGAGTTTTTGAAAGAAAAACTGAATAACAAGAAATGATGATGATAACAAATATCAAAGACCGGAAAATGAGCAAAAAAAAGACTTCATTGACCAAATGACAACGAAATCCTTATGAAATGCACCAAATCATTGAACAGTTTCACTTTGACTCGGTCACATTTGTCTGGTTGCATTGTGTTGCTATGTTGACCGAACTGCATTCTTCTTCATCAAATTTACAACAAAGAAGTTATGTTGGTGTCTCGGCAGCGACAGCACCACCACCGACCAAATACTTTTTATTTATATTTATGACATTTCTTTTGTCATTTTTTTCAATGCAATTGCACTCGTTGGAATGTTAAAAATCTTTATATTTGTTCCGAACAAAATAACAACAGCAGCGACAACACCAACAGCAACATCCACGGTGATGCATGTTGCACCCAGTTCGAAAAGCAAATAATAAACGAATAACTATAGTTTTATAGCGGCGCTTCGTCAAGTGTTTTGCTTGCAATGTGCAACAAACGCATGGTCAGGCATAAAGGCATTCTTCGTTTGATTCGTTTCTCCTCTTGTTATTTTTTTTCTTCTCATTGCTTCTAACAAACTTCCACTTCGATGGCACATCTCAGCGATGATGATTTTATTTAGATATACGTTCAAGAGTATTTTTTGCTTCTCTTTCTACTTTGAACTGGTTTGTTCATGTTCTGTAGTTTTTTTCCTCTCGTTTTAACAGAAGCTGTATTATATTGTTTATTTTTTGTTCCCAGCAACTTTGCTCCCGTTTGTCTATTTCACTTGTATTTATTCGTTTCTTGTGATACAATTTTCAGCCGTTGGGGTTTTTTGTTTCGTCCATTGCACACATTCTTTTCTTTCTTTTTCGTTCATTTCTTTTCGTCGTCGTTGCATTGTTTCGCTTTGCGCTTGTTTCGCATAATATTTTGCCTGTGTGCCAGTTGATGCCATTTTGTCCGTTTTTCTCATCCGCTCACTCGGTCGCTCTCTGTCTTTCTCTCATTTGCTACACTACGAGCACTAAACAAAGTGCAAACTTTTCTTCTCAACTTGTTCGTCGTACTTTTTTTTCGCTTCGCCCACACCGCGCTCGTGCGTTATTTCATTTCATTGCTTTACATTCAGGGAATAAAGATTAACTTTGCGCTGTTCTTTGAAATATCCTAATGAAGTTGTGCGTTGCTATTGTTCCATTGCTTGCAACGCTTGTTCTTTTAATGTTTTCCACTCGTTTTTTTTTCTTTAAAACTATTTATTCTTTTGCTCTGTTTTCATTATCATTAAATTCTTATCGGGTACTTTTTTTTTGTTTCGATTTGGAGTGCACTTTTTTTCTCTTTCTCTCTCTTCTCATTTATACTCCGTTGATGGCATGTGCGCGAGCTGACGCGCGCGTGGTGTGTTTGAAATGAAAAATACATAGAAAGTAAGAGACACGCTTCAATGCAAAAGCATAAAATCAACCGGAGGGAACCGTAACGAATGTGGCCATAAATGTTAAATAAAGACGCAAGCAGATGGCTGACCATTCGTTCGCGTCAAATTAGAGATGAGTTGATTTTAAACAAATGTGAATTGAACACATTCGAAGAAAAAAAGTACACAGAACAAAGTATGAACGCTTCACTTTTTCAATGGTGTGACCGATGGCGATGTAACTTACATTTTTAAAATAGAAAATGTCCTTCATTCGTTCACCCGCTTGCGTTCGCCCTTTGCTATTTCATTTAAATCAAAAATGCATTTCCATTTAAACATATGACGTTAATTAAGATGTTTCTAATGTACAAGTTTTAAGTGAACACAAAACTTTGCGAAACGAAAACTTTTCACGACACGAAATGATGAGTTTGATTGAAATGATCATCAACTTTCAAATTATATATTTTAATGCTCTGATTATTGGAATGCGAATTATTTGCGACGTCAAATATTTCGCTTCAGCCGAAAACTTTGTTCAATCTATGGATGTTTTCATGAGAAATGTTGTAAAAGAGCAAACAATTTCCGTACTTTTAAGCATAAAATCGTTTCTGTTTTGCTTGCATGTAAAAAGATGGCAACATTGTGTCCTCCGTTTATTTGTTGCTGTTTTAGCTTTTTTCGGCAATTTGATGTGCATGCTCTCTCTCCCTCTATGTTTTTTTTTTACATCGCTCGTTTTTTTAAACGTTTTCATCTACATATACGTATGAATGGATTCTTTTATGTTGAAATTCAACTGTCTCAGAGCGAATTGCTCATGGTGCAACATTTTCGCCCCGAGACTGAAATGCATCAAAACATAGGCGACATTTGTTGGCGATAAAAGTTTAAAAGTTACGGTTCTCTTTGAGTTTACAAGCGTTGTTAACCTCGTTCCGTTATATTTTGATTGCAGATGAAATGGGTGCACTTTGGTAATGAAATTACTCTTGCCGAACATTTTTTTTTATCGAAACAAATTATGTTCAATGTACGCATAGGCAAATAAAATGTAGACGACGATAAATACAAACAAAACTTATTCGAAATATTTGACACATAAACAAAATACAACTCTTGCAATCTCGGCTCAACAATCTCACTACAAATTGGCGTTTCCCGGAATTTGGAAGAATTTCAAGATGCACGTGAAATAGAATATACAATTAGATAGATGAGTTATTTATATTTTTTATTATACTTGTATTATGCACACATGTGAGCCAAACACAAAAAAACACTTTGGAAAAATATGTAAAACATACAGAAACTTCGTCGGCAGAAGAAAGAGAAACTTTTAAAACAAACCGCGACCATATATATAATTTATGTGCATTTATGCAAACGATGGGAAAAATCAGTATTTGCGTTACGGTATTTTGATAAATAAATAATAGCAAAATTCGTACGTTAAGTGAAGATAAAATTTTAAAGGTTTTACAAAAAAAAATGAAGCGGAGCATAAAGATGCATATTCGGCATGAATATTATCGATAATATCTTATCTTATAGATGCTTGAACACAAACAACTGATTCGTAGGAGTGTATGAACTATATAAAGTGTTCTTTCGAAACCTGTGTTGAATGTCAGCTTAGACTTGAACGATGAAGGTGCCCAATTTTTGGTAATTTCTTATGAAAAGTTACCATTCATTGGTTGTTTATGACACATATCCCCCGGCAAATGACATCTTTAAATAAACTTTGGTGTTGTTTCATGTGATTTTCTGCTGTGTTCAATGTCTTTTCTTCGTGAAACTCTTTCTTTTTAACGGCCGAGGATAAAGATATAAAAAAAGAAATATTTCAATGATGATCACCGGTATTTGTGGTGAAAGCGAACAAGAAAGTTAGATCCAGAGACACGCGCAGCATGGACCATATCGAAAAATTAAAATGAGAATTTTAAAGTAAATATAATTAATAAAATATAGTCACGGTGAAATGAACGGAAACTCGATGAATATTTATCGTTCGTCTCGTGCATCTCCTGTTTATGCGATCATACTCTGCAAAATTCATTTGTAGTGTGAGATTCTCTCTTCCTCTCTGTTTTGCATCTTTTCGTCAATTTTTTTTTTCGTAATCTTTTTAAAATACATAATTCAATTTGATGTTAATTTAGCGTAGAATAATTTTTGGCTGTTTACTTGGTTCGTTGTAGTATCATTAATTTCATTTTTTGTTTATCACAACATAACGACATAACATTTCATTTTCATGCGCTTCTGCTATCAGGCTGAAACGGCGAAAATATAATGAATATTTGATTTTACTCGCATCATAATTTGTGAGCGCCTGTTATGCTTCCGAAGTGAATGGAGCTTTAGCAAAACAAAGTGTGAACTTTTTGTTATTATTTTCGTGCACTGTTTCGCCCAGGTAATTAATGTACATTAATTAGTACCTTTCGCGACCAAAATTTCGTCACTTTATTTTGCGCATACGAATTGTGCTCGCCTACGGGATGAATTGTGTATCGGATAAAGAAAATATTTGTGTTTTTGTTTCTTGTGTGCCACCAAAAAGAAAACAAATTTAGAAGTAGCACCAAAGACATTTCTGTTAATTATTTTGTTTTGCAACTCAAACGACGACCATAACGAATTACATCTTCAAAGAATTTTCCATTTGGTTTGGGATCGGCTGTATAGTGAGTTCAAAAGCTGCGAATAAAATGAATTGTCTAATAAAAGCAATCGAAATGTGTATAAAATTGGTAAAATTTATCTGCGCAAATTTTACCGTTGGAGCAAAATACGGACTATTAACTTAATTTGAATGCAATGTTACGATGCAAATCTAAGTGATAATAAAACGTAGACACGTTTTTAAACTAATCAAAAATCCATTTATTTTTATTGCTGGTTGCTTTGGTGGTTTAAAATCATTTCTCTTCTAGTTTTATTCGTGAAGATGCCGCCATGAAATCGTATGGCCACAAGACAAATGAACATTTCGTCTGATACGGCTGGGAATGCACAGCATGTGTAGAGCGAAGCATTGCCGAGCGCACCAAAAACAAATGAGAAAACGACGAGAAAGTACATAAGATGCGTAAGAAAGAGATAAAGTCAGACAAAGTGAAAGAGAAAACAAAGGAAGAAAAAAAATATATGAACTGAGAGCTAGTGGCAGACCTTAATCCAATCCAAATTAAATGTAAAATGCTTTCGAGTATAATGAAGACTCACAGCTTATTAAAAGCTTACTGGAGCAAAACCGCACACTTAAACCATTCAACTTGAAGACCATAAGTCTTATCCAACGAGAAAAATGCATGCTCGACATAGCACTTTCATATGCATACATGCATGCAAACACAAAATATTGTGTTTGGTTTAAGCATATACCACATACGCAACAAAGTACACCGAGAAGCACACTCACAAGTTAAAACCACCGGCTCCGTTGAAAACGATAACGAAAAACCCGTACGATTCGAGAGCGAAAAAAAGCATACACATACAAACTGTGGAATGGCAGCGTTTTGGTTTTTGAAAAGCGCAAGAGAGAAAAGAAAAAGAATGTAAAATCGTCAGCGAGATTGAAATGAAATGAAATACAAAACCATGTTTTAACAATTTGTTCGTTTTAAGTATTTTTCATTTAAAATTGTGGCGCATTACTTTCAGACGTCTGTCGGCTGGTGTTAAGAGCTTCGAGACAACAAAAGCGGCGATTCAATGATGAAAGGAACAGCGCGGGAACGAAATAGTGATTTTAGCTTGAAAATGTGAAGAAAAAAAAAACACTTTGTAAGTGACGCGCAATGTGTATGTACTGGATTCTTTCATGCATGTACATTTGCTCCCTCTCTATCTTGCTCTCTCCTGTTCTTTCTGTCTCTATCTTTCTTTGAATAATAAACTCATACGAAAAAGCGATCAAGCATAGAATACACAACGCCTCATGCACCCAGCCACCAGCATTCTTGCATTTGCAACTCTATTCAACCATTTCGAGCAAATTTTTTTAAATGGAATGAAAATACGAGAAAATGGAGTATATTTGTGTGTGTGCGGCGGGCAAAAAAAACCGACGAGCATTGAAAATGTTCGCATGACATTGGTTTTTCATATGAACAAGTGAAAAAGAGTGCGAGCGAATGAGGATGAGAATAACCGAACAAAATGCAAAGTTAACGATTTTTCTCTTAATGTTTTTCATTTAGTTGAATTTGCCAGTGATTTTGTTCTCCACTAGCTTTTCCATCGTAAGTGCTATTTCTTTTTTTCATATACATCCAAAACTCCATTCGATTTTGATTTTCACTGCACGTAAAATCAAGAAATTGTTTAACATAGAAATCACTTCTTGCATACAATATTGCAGAGTAAAATGGGGCGAATGGCGAATGAATTGACCGCAATGATATTTTCGTTATTTGCACTTTCGCATTTCAAATGTTTCGACCATACGTTGCACACTGTTACCATTGCCGCCGCTGTGGTTGCCATTGATTACGGTGCCATTGGTGGCGGTGGTGGTGTTGTTAGCTTCTTCATTGAAGACGTCTGTGCTTTATTTAACCATTTGGTTTTGCGGTTAATAAAATTGAATTGATTCTAATCAACCAATTTGGATGCACAACAAACTAGATGTTATTCGACAAAATTCCCGGAAAGGCTGTATACAGCAAGTCAGCATCGAACAAATCTACACTCTTCAACTAATTATAAAGTTTTCGGAATGATGATGATGACGATGATTAATTAAAATTTTCAAAGTTGATATGATAAACATAAAAGAAAATCGAAACACACATTTCCAGCGATGTACACCATGCTTTCGTTTGAATTGCAACATCTAATAAAAGACAAATTAATTGAATTTCTTTGCCACGAACATTGTTTGAATACAAAATCAGCAGCATCCATGCGTTTGGCCAAACCATTTTGGTGCTGTAGTTTATTGTAAGCAATTTTCGATATAGAAGAGCATTCGAATGATAGCAAAAACGATGTAATGACCGTCAAATGCTCAAAATTATTACGAACATTATAAAATTCAATATTTCCACTTTTCACACGTTTTGCGTTCGTAAAATTTCAATTAACCTCGATGGCGAACATATTTCACTTAGTTAATGTTTTGGCGCCCCGCTGGAAATTCAGAGAAATAAGACAAAAACCCGACTCGACGATGCCGCCATACACCACGGAGAAAGTCATTGAACTAAAACTTTATACAAAACAAAAAACAAATAATAACACTTACATTCCTCCATAACGCCTTGCGGTTGAGAACATTGAATGCTCTCGTATGATGTCCGGCCAAAGCTGGCGCTGTAAATATGAGAAAAACATGATACAGTCAATGTGTAACTATATGAATAGCATATTTAAATTACCTATAGACAGCAATTCTTGAGTACGGATTGCATACTAATTGAATAGTATCATTTTCACAAGCCACCTTGCTGCGGAATTCATCTGAAAATATAATGACAAAAATATAAATTCCATAAAATCAGATTATTTGGCAATATGGTAGCGGTAAGAATGAAAATTACAACTAAATTTTTAAAAAGAGAGAGAAACCGCTTGAATGTATATGGTTTCGAAATGTTTAAAAGTGTTTTTCTGCAGATGAAAGCATTATCCATGTTGGTTGTGTGCATTCACAGTATTCGTGTACGGCTTGCACTAAACACAACAACAATTTCAATTAAATTCTTTCTGAAAAGTCTGCAAATGAAAATATTGTAATGAAAATGCCATAAACATTAAATTGTTTACTTTTAATAAAGTTCTCCAGGTTCGTCGGTGTAATGATGATGGTTCGGAAATTTTTTTGAATATTTTCACTTGTACGAAATGAAAAATACAAGATAACATGGTATGGCACAGCTGCAACCATAGCATCATCAGCAGTGAACATTGAAATGAATGGCAAAAAACTACATTTATGGAGTTATCGAAAGTAATTTTCATTGGTCGAACGAACGAGGATTCTTTGTCCAAATGAAATACTTTGGCTACAGTCGAAAATGTACAATATATACCTTGACATAGCCAACTCGAGCATTTCGTACGCAATGGAATTAATGTCAGAACAGAAAACATAGCACTCGAGTATATAATTAAAGTGAATTGACCGAACATTTACGATTATATTAATTGGCTCATCAAAGTATTATTGTTATGAACTAACAGCATCACCCAATTATATCGTGTGGAGAGTGCTGTTGAACCATCGCAATGTTGACCACTTCCACACGTATACACACACACATTGCAAACACACAAAAGCCTTATTCATTTTGCGCACAAATATATAGGTTTATCAATAGCTTGAAGCCACTTAACATGTGGCAATTGAAGAAGATGAGAAAGAGCAGCACATATAGGTGCAACGAGATGTGAATGTCAAGCAGAAAAGAATTAATCTCCAGCACACCACTGAAGCCATAAAGTAGCATTAAATTTATGTTCTTGTGTGTTAATATCGACAGCGTACGTCTCAAAACAATGGATTAATATTGAGCATAGTTTAGCATCACCTAACTGAGAGCTATTCAACTTTTGTACATATATTTGCCAATAAAACTGGATGTTAAACGAGTCAACTTTCTCTTTCGCACAAAAATTTGTCTCTCTTTCTCTCTCTTCTGGTTCACTCCATCTCAAGTTGTGATTCAATTTTATAGTGACCTAGTGCATGAATTACTCAATTCAAGTGTGTATTTTGTCGATGCTTTCGCCACGAACTGAAGACTTTCGTCATGATTAAACAAACATAAACTATTTTCATTTTCGTCGAATTTCCCAATGAGTTCGTAGATAAATTAACAATTGAAAACTTGACTTCCAAAAATATTTGCTTGTGATAATCAATATTCAAAATATTTCTGAAAATTATTTAAACAAAACAAGCAAAAGTGCTGAAAATAGGTGAAATAGTTTAAGTTTTGAACATTTTCAGCGTAATTTGCTCAATGAAGCGTATAACGTCGCTGTGAATTAATGAAACGAAAATTTACTCTCTATATATGTATATATATTTCAGCTAATATAATTAATGGCTTCCAAAAAAATGTTCTGCATTCTAGTTTTAGTCGATAATCTACTATAACAAGAACACTACACATCGAACTGAATCAAACCAAATCTCATGTTTTTGTGCATACGACCCAGCGTATATTGGTTTGCATTCAAGATTTGTACAAAGCAGCTAAATGGCGTCAAAAGAAATCTGATGTTTAGCATAGCTTTGATGTATGATGTAAATGGATGGTGTACAGTGTAAGATTAAATGTGGTGTCTACAAACGTCGAAAAAGAGAAGAAAAAAAATTCAAATAACTGTTCAAGTGCGAAATAAGTTGGCTTTTTCAAATGGAATGTAGCATTTTCTCTTTTGTGTCTAATGCAAATCGGATACGTTTTCAGGTTGATGTTGTTGTAACGTTCAGTTGGTTTGTGTAAATGAAACAATGGCGTGAACCAATTTTTATAGTGTTTATTCAATGGGTAAAAGGTGTGTCGTATGCAAAGCACAAAGCCAATTTCCATTGCGACTATTTTGTCGAAAAGACTGCAAACACACACACACATCCCCCAAGTGATAGAGAGAAAATCGGTTTTCGCTTTTGTCGTTCTTTTTCGATCACACCAAAACCTTTTCCACATAAATGGTTTATAGAATCAACTGTATGACATGTTCGTAAAGCCTTTCCATGTAAATGTTGTTCAATGAACAGGAAAATGTTGATACTACAATGCACACTTTATAGCATTGAATGTATGGGCTGAATGTGTGGTGCTTACATTCTGAGAAGCAACTTCAGTGCAAATCAGTTTTCAGCCTTTGACTCTGTCTCTATATTCTCAGTTCTATCATCATTTATAGCCCAGCGATATAAAGACATTCCACATAATCTCGATGGAGTTACATGCTGGTATATTTTTGTTCTGCTCTATTGGCGATGGTTTGTATAGAAGTCTAGTGTTGTATTTCATACTCCATGGTGTGTTGCCTTCTGTTTCGATAAACAAATAATCGTTTATCACAAAAGCGTATGTAGTTTTAGCGCGTAGATATGCAGCAGTAGTTTCGATGATGAAGTAATTGAACGAGACAAAAACACTTTACTGCATGAATGGCAATATTTATTCCCCGTCTCCAAAAAAAATAATACAAAATGCAAAGCATTATATGCTCCATCCTTTGTCACTACACTGTATATCCACACAGAAAGACAACCGTTATGCACAATGATGGTATGATTGCACGAAAACAGCCCACAATTATTTTCCTCATTTTCATGGAACTTGATTCATAAGCCGACATAGATTTTGGCTAAAGTATAAGTCACGACACTTTCTCCCTTCATTCATGCTGTGCATTTGAATTGCCATTATTATTTCAGGTTTTGAAAATGAGCATCGTTCACATCTGTAAATTGGTGTCTTTTGTTTTGTTCATCGTCGTACATTGTGTCTACAAAAATATCAATGTGATTAGCAACAAACAATATACTTTCTTTTGATACAGTTTCTTTGCAAGCGACAGCACAAAGAGAATCGAAGACGATAGACATTCATTCAATTGTAGATCGAAATCGATATATATATTGAATCAATGTTGTCATTTGTAAAATTCGATTGAGTTGACCAAAGAGTGTATCCGTCCGTCCATGCGTTCGTTCACTTTCAGAAGTTGTAATTACCCAAAAAAAACCGTATAATACTGAGAAATACCCAAATATGAAAAGTGTGTGTTCAAAATGTTGGTGTTGGCAACGCAACCTGTCAACTCAGTGAAACTTCTTCAGTTTTGTGTGTTACCAAAGGCCAACACCAATACAATTTGATGAAAATTGATGTTGAAAAGAGCATATTCATGGGCTTTGATACATCAAAAATTGCCTTTTTATTTAAGCCATTCATGTGAAGATGAATTTTATGTTGGTTGGAAGGGATGGGCGGGTCGTTAACATCTGAAATTGGCCAACATTTTACAGATTGGGCTAATGACCGACTCTTGAAAAATTTAATTGAATTCTTTCAAGCGTCAATAAAATGGAATCGTTGAAAAATTAATGAATTTTCTATGGCTGTAATCAAGTGTGTTCATTGAATAAAATTCTCATTGTCGAACCGTGGCACAACGTCTGCGAACAATTTTCAAGAATCGAGCTCAGCAAAAATGCTAACTATAAATTCATTATTTGTTCGTAATATTAAATTTCATTAATTTGATGTATTAAATTATTATATTTAGCATCGCAACAATTTGCCAACTTCTTCGAAGGGCATTGATTATGTGTCGCATGTTGGTTTTATGATGTATATCGTTTACCGACAAGCCGGCATTTGAATGGAACATTTTCAATGTGCCCGAATGACATGAATCTGACGTCAAACCCATTAAGAATTTCATTCAAATGTATATCTAGCTAATTTGTAAAGTGATTGCGTTGTGATGGTTTCACACTCGATTATGTTTTTTTCTTTGTTCGGAGACTTTGACCAACAATGAATATATCGAAACGCTTAAAATTGGGTAGCTACTTTGGTGTGAGCCGTGTGTGCATGTATCATAGGCACACAAAATGACGATAAGACCAAGGATAATAGTAAGCACATTATAAGATAATATTATGATGTTCTATCTGTAGTTTACATTCCCGAAAAGGTCGTAGACATGTTTGGATCTTTGTACAATTTTGTCGAATCTAGACCATATCAAAACACCTAGCATTAGCTTCTTTATCGAATTTTCTGATCGATAAGAATGTTCAACACATGAAAAGAGCTTTGTGCACAAAGTACACCGAGAAAATATGCTCTTTCATCTGTCTGCCACCCGTCGGCTTTGTTATGGTGAAAATATTCTTATCATATATTCGATAATATAGAACATTTGTTGCCAAGTGACTGGGAAGTATCAACACGCGCATACCCACCCCGAGCGGTGAAAAAAAAGTATACCGTATGTGTTGCACACACAAGTCACACTACGTTTGCCATTCGCAAATGAAATATTCAATATCGTAATCAATTTTTCATGAATACTACAAACACACATCGTATCATGAAATTTATTTCATGCTCTTCATCTCTCTTTTAAGATGGCATCTTTCAATATAGTATTTGTTTGTCTTTTTTCCTATGTGGTATCAGCATTCAAGCTTGTTTCGTTCCATTTTATTTATTTATCTATCAATTGATAGATATCAATTTACTGTCTTTGTGATTTTTGTTTGACATTTTTGCCATCCAAACGTACTAATCCCATGTCATCAAAACGGAGACGAATTTAAGTCAGAAGAAAAGGCTAATATTTGTTATTTTCTCTTGGTTGACGCTTTTGATGATATTGCATGCCGAGATGACAATGTAGCAAAAGGATGGATGCACCAAGTGGTCGAATGATGTTTTCTTTGTATTCATTTCGGTGCGATACAGTTCTCAGAATGAAATTCTATCATTTTGTGTTCTGAATCGGTACTATCATATTTTGCGTCATTCGTGTACATCATCAGATCGACTGCCAATGGATCGATATGTTTATATAAAAAAGATGTCTGAATTGAAATAGGAATCTATAAATTGAAAATTCGCAAGAAAAAATCTGCATTCCATCTACAGACCAAATGGCATACATTGTATCATTTGAATGTCTATTGAATGGTGGCGTACGGTAAGTATCATGTGAATTCATAGATTCTTTGATACGTTTGTTTACTTAAACGTAAACTTAAACCTAATATTGATTTTTTCGAGTATATTTACAAAAATCATGACTCTGCTCTCTCTTCCCCTCTATGTGTTTGTCTTACAAGATATCTATTTTGGTCTTTGTTTGCTGCTGTTGGCCTATGGCACATATCATAATACACACATTTTTTGAATGAAAAAAATCCCCAAAAATCCCATTGTTGTGAAACACATCGATGTTCAAAAGTGCGTATTTTTTATGTGATTTTATTATTTTGCTGTCTTTTCTTCAATGACAACGTTGTTGTTTTTTTCCCGCTATTTCAGCGCACTAGTTTCATATGCCTGATGTTTTTGATTACACAAATAAAATCCACACTCCTTGCATTATATTGAAAAAAACATAAAAGTGAAAAAACAAATCGAAAAAAGTGCCCCGAGGACAATAATACACATGGTGCATATTATATTATATGACTTAAGTTTCTTGAATTGAATGAGTTCCCATTGTTTTCCAGCTTTTTCTTTCTCGGGATTTTGTCTACGATTTTAAATAAAATATACAACATTTTACTGTGGTACGACTAACTTTTCGTGCATGTCTCATACTACGACAAAGACTATCGTAAAGTGAGAAACCCAAAGCGATTTGCATGCATATTTTTTTGGCGAGATTACAATACTTTTAGCTTAGAAAATTCGTACGCAAAAAAAGTAATGAAGAAAAGGGCAAACAATATGTGTAAAAGCGTGTGTGTTTTGAGCCACCACACGATGGCATGTTACCATCGAGTTCATTTTACATACACCGGCACACATCACTTCAAATATAGATGAAATCTTCACACGCTATATTTGCGTAGAAATGAAATTTGGCTGATTGTTCTGCATATCCAGAATGTTACATTGAGCCATTTATGGTATATGCTTCTATACCGCTGAGACAACAGGAAGAGAAAAACAATCGAACGTGACAACGGATAACGCCAACAGATAGGTGTGACTTTTAATTTTCAATGAAAATGGATACAAACGAATAGACGGTTAGAATGGAAGTCGGGCGCGTTGCCACACCTTTTGGTATTATGCAATTTATTGAAGCCGGAAGCAGTCAAAAATGATACAACGCTATAAAAACAAAATCGGTCGAAACACTTTTTGTCACAACACATCTGCAAAAGAAATTTTGAGCAAAATATTTGAATATGGTGACAGTTTCGTTGAAACGTCAAATAAATTAAAATTCAAATAAAAAAAGATATTGACAACATCGCAAATTATGTAAAGCGATATCGATCGATAATTTCATGCAAACAATCTATCACAAAACATTTCAACGAAAATCGGCAAAGGAAAAATATTGAAATAAAAAAAACGAATAAAAAAAGCGATCACAACATGATAAAAGAGTGAACACATTTCGATGGTCGGAGATAAAATATGTTCGTCCAACTTTTCAATACTGATGTATAATGCAAACGAAAAAAAACGTACACAGCGACCGCACACAAAACTTCGACTCCATGCCGAATTGAAAGACGATGGCGCGATGGCACACGGCTTACGAATCGGATTTCGGCATGGAGTGGAAATTAGCGTTAGAGTGTTAGTGTGAGTGTGTGTGCATTAAAATTAACAATACGATATGCATGATGAATGAGTATGCTTTACTTACACGGACGGCACTTGTATGCAATTTCAATGAATTTGGTCGTCTCCGGGCATGGATCGTTGTTCATTGTTCGTGACGATGCCAAAAATTTACAATGTCTCTTCTTTTGGCAAGCTTCCACCACAATCTGTAACAGCGCATACTGAAAAGAGTCAAAAAGAAAAAAGAAGAAAAAAATGTTAGTCGGCAGTCGAAAAAAAAACGTATCGTTGCAAATAGAGGCAGAGAAAAAATCGCCGGAAACATTTTAAATAAATTACGTATGTATCGTTAGTTTTTTCTTCAGCGTTTTACTAATTCCATGAAAAAGAAATGCTTTTAAGCCCCGACATGAGCAAGTGGCTGACAGAAGGCAAAGAGAAAGAAAGAAAGTACAAGAGACACCGAATGGAACGAAGAGAAACTTTAACAAAGACAAACTCAGTAAATAGCAAACGAGTGCATACGGAAACATTTGAAAAACTTAAAATGATTTATTCCATGTTTCTGCCTCTATTTTTACAGCACTTTTTTAAAATCAACACACACAAAAGCTGGGAAAATTTACGGGAAATTCGCATCAAATGTGAAAGAAAGATCGAACGACTGACAGAGATATATAATGAGAATGAACGAGACAGAGAAAAGTGCCGGAAACCCTTTAACGTAATGTGTACATTATTTTATTAAATTTTTCTCTGTCATCCGAGGTGTCACACCGTACCAGTTTGTTATATGTTGCCATATACAATAATTGTACATATTTGGGAATCGACATTTTGCATTGGATTCGATTTTGCGAACATATCATTTGATTATAGTGAATATTCCATATTCGTCGAGAATCGATTTATTTATTGGAATTTAAGACATTTGCTGAATGATAATTTACCATGTCGCAGAGAGCAACAAAAAACAAACATTCAAGTGAAAAACGATTGTGCATGGTTGCAGTCTCTTCTATGTGCCTGAGCGCTGCTCTTGATCTCGAACCATTTTCGTTACTTCACATATGTACAAATGTGTGATTAGTGTGTTACACCTTTCGGGCTCCGGCACACATTTCACTGTGGAAATAAGTGTGTGAGAGGTTATCTCAAACAATGCCATGAAAATAATAGAATTGAGGGAAAAAGAAAAGTCATGTGATAAATGTGAGAGCATGAATAAATTCTAATAAATAACTCGATGAAATGTTTAAATGATTTATTTGATTTTCTGCACACTGGCAACGAAGAATAAGAAAAGCGACACCGAATAAAATGAGCTGAATATTCAATATTTTCACTTCGTATGTGTTACCTCACATTCTCTGGTTGTTGCAGCGAGGATTTTCGTGAGCTGATGCTGAAACTGATGCCAAGCAAAGCTCACGGAACTTGGATATATTTTATTATATATTTTTTAAATAGAAGGAGCGAGTGAGTCGACACGAAAAAAAATGTGCTCACATTGTTCACAGAACCAACATCGATTTATTTATCACCCAAAGAAAGAAGAGACAAGGGTGGTGAATGGTTTTCGGTCGCTGAATGTTTATTCCCAAATGTTGAAAAAGTAGAACATTTGATGCCAAAGAGCTCAATGCAACCGACGACGACGGCGAGATACCGAAAGATGTTCAAATTCAATTTATTAACATATTTTTTGCCATTTATTTCAATCGTCGCTATGTGTCTGTCTGAGACTCTGAGTACGTAGGTGCCATGTCGATTAGATTGTCCAGTAGAGTAACAAAATGTATTCATATGCCAAAATTAAATACGGTTTTAGCGTTGGCTTTTTTGTGAATTTCAATTCATTTTGAAGCTTAACAACCGGTTTACCACCCACAATCAAACGTATCTAGTGCAAATGATATAAACATTATGTGATGTTGACAAACGTACGCATCCTTCATTCAGTCGAGCAACACAACGGGTTGGCATACTTACATAGTCGGTCTGTTGTGGATAACCGACAGATAAAAATAGCAAACGATTTTGTGGTGTGATAAGGAAAATTTGCTCTTTTCTATCTTGGATATATGGAAAAAACACATATATAAATGTATAGATAGGGGAGGAGAGTGAGCCGAACCTACAAAGTGTGATGAAATATGTGCATGGTGTATTTTAACACCGATTCGATGTACTGCCGAATGCGACAAAGTAAATGGTCGACCGTTTGTTAAAAGCACCGTGAACAATTTGTTTAGCTGGTAACAGCTATTTATAACAGTAATTCATTTCTTGTTGGTTGAATTTAAATTTAATTCGACAATTTTCGTTGCATTCTGTTTACCACCAACCTCACAATCACATACAACGACCAAAAATTTTCCAAATTTAGCACACATACACAAACCGAAATAACCAGAACATAGACGATCCGGAAGACAGAGATTGTGCGCAATGAACAAAGTGTGAATAAACATTGTACTCTATTAATTTTTTTTGTATGCCTTGAACATACAAAGTAGACATAGGACTCCACACAGTACATATGCATATAAATTTTCAATTTGATAGGATGGAAATATGGTTGGCTAACAAAGAGAACCGTAAATTTCTGTCCACATATAACAAAGGACATGATAAAATGAATGAATGTCATCGGAAGCGATAGAATAGATATATCAATGTTCTAAGGCTAAATAAATAACACAACAATTTCTATGATTAGACACATTTAACGATGCTGATTATGATTTTGTTGAACAAGTTGAACATATAGGCGTATTTACTTTGTTGCTTGTTTAATTGGTTTGATTTTATGAGGAGAGCATTTTCAATGCGAAAATTAAGAAATGTTATCTGTTCTTATCTGTTGAATGTTTATTTGAGTTTTTAATGAATCTTCATTCAAATTTATAATCAATGTAAGCCGATTTTGTTGGATTAAACAACCGACTGTCTATTGAATTCCTACAATACACCAACAAAAACTTTCTGAGCATTTGTCGTCTATAAATTAATATGCTCCAGGCTACAAGGAATAAACAGAGCTGCTTCCGTGGTAAACGTATACAATATGTTCAACGAGATTTTTCAATTTCCTTAGCGACTGACAATAATAATAGCCAATAAAAAAATTTGTTTTTCATCATACTGAAAACCCAGCTGGTGGCACGTGTTCAATCAATCATCTTGTGTATGTACTTATTTTCCTTTTTATTATATTATATCTATTGGATTATTCATAATTTAAAAAGGATGATTGAATATATTGGACGGGTGACAGAGTGGTGTGAGGACAATGAAGGAGATCTAATCGGATCAATCCTTTTTTCAGATATGAGAAGAAAAAAATGTTGACCTCCACGGTATTGTTTGCGATTCAAACAAAATCCGAATGGTTCTTAAGAACCTTTACTTTGGCTATTTTAATCTAGATAACGTCATATTTATAAAATTGCTTGACTATAATCGAAAAACTGAAGATCAATAAAAAAAATACAAATCCATTGTTTTAAATTTTTTAGTTAATTGAGCAATTGTTGCAAACGGAATCGCACAATGGCAATTGTTCGAAGGAGAGAGAAAAGAGATAGATGAAATAAAGCGGTCCATCATTTTTTTCGATCAGAAAAAAATATGCTTTCAATACATGGGATTACGTACACCCCAAAAAACTCTTTTTTCTTCAATAAAGAGATAGGATTGAACAAAAAAAAAATGAAAAACAAAAATAATATTGTTGCAAAGAAAACAAATTAAATCAATTTCGGATTTTTTTTGGATAACTTTTCGAGCAGCTATAGCAAAAAAAATGCTTTCGATCAAACAAAATCTAGCTCAAATAAGAAGAGAAACGTAAATGTTCAGCGAAGCGTTCACTGAAACATACTTTTTGTTCACTCATCTTCTGCCCACCCCTTTATCGTTCATCTCAATAGGTCTGGCTACCAAAATTTTGGCATGCTCCATTAAAGTTTATTACTTCATCTCGTTTTCGTCTCTGTTTCGTAATGTATAACTTTATTTCGAATGACCACAACAGAAAAAAGGCACGAAACAAAGCGACGAAGTTAAATTTACGTAAAGCGGTAGCTTCCTCTCTACTTTCAAAGGTTATGTATGTAAAATGTAGAGAATCAGTCTAAATTCAATACATTCACTTTTAGATAAATGTGCATGCGACGAATCTAACTAAACTAGTACATGAGGCTTTTTGAGTTTAAATGCATTTTATATATGGAAAATTCCATTCAATTTCCTCTCTGTGACTGTGAAACAATGAACATTTTTTTTGCATCCGCCGAGAAAGAGAGAAAAAAGCGAAGAAACATACATTTGCGCAGTTTTCATCAAATCATAAATTTCAACATTCCATTTTTTTATGCTTTGATCCACTTTATATCGTAAATATGTAGTACAGTATATGAAAACACTTGCTATCGGTCAATTGAGTTGAGAGCCATTCGTCTATCTCGATTCCATTAAAACTCTATAATGTGATTGCTGTATCACATATAGCATGTATAAATATATGTGAGAAATGTGCATATTTGCGAATCGAAATACTCGTATTCATTTCCATTAAGCGGATTTGTAGCAATAAAAATTGGAAATATTAGACAAAGACACAAAAAATATAGGCGAAACTCGAGAGAACACAAGAGATGATTGTGATTCAATGATGACGAACAATTCGAATATATCGTATACTCGAGAACGCTCGAGAATAAATGGGTATAAAAAGAAACCGCAATGCTACTTTATCGATTTATTTTTTCTCTGTATTTTGGTTGCGTATCAATGCTCCAAATAACGAGCGATTTGGAATTTTTGTGCATTCATCATCAGCCCATAGAGATACACGTACAATACGTCCATTGGAATCCATTATTGCTTTGGCGATGCTCTCGTGTTTTTTCCTTCTTTCTCTCGTTCGTTCTTACACTCACACACTCTCTCTCTCTCTTTCTCGCTGCGATAAAAACTTTTCTCACTGTGTCAATATAACAACGATAAAACTTGATTGAGAGACAGAAAAAGACAACTTCGCAGTTTATGTTTCGAAAACAATTCGGCTATTTTGTGTGTGTATATTCGATTTGAGCTATTTTGTTTTTTGTGTTTGGTGCGCTTAATTTTATTCGATCAACCGAGATTTTCATTTTGTATGTATTGTATTTGTGTACGCGTTGGGTACAAAACCTTCTCCGAATTTCTTTCGGTGAAAAATGGGTGCACGAAACAATTATTAGTAGTTGTTTATAACTTGTCGTATGTCATTTGTTATGTAGAAAATGCAGTTCGAAGAAAAACTTGAATGTAGAATGCTCGTTTTTTGCCCGCCACATACCAGAATGAGAAAATTCAAGTACAAAACTAGTATAGCAGAGAGACAAAGCAAAGGATTATTATTGAAGAGAAACAATGGGAATCAACTGCCAACGGGGGAAAGTTTTAATGCGGATTCAATTCATCTGTATGAAAAATTGCTGATTGGTTTATTCAACACAATCACATTGTGGCAAAAAACGAACCGCATAGCATATTTGGTAACGGGATTTGATATTGTCAAAGACTGTTTCTCTCTCTCTCTCTCTTTTTTTTCTTTCAGATTTATCTACTTGAACTGCTAGAACTTCATGAAAATTACAATTTTTCGAATGGAAAAAGTATTAAAAATTTCATTTCAATCTCTGTATTATTTATTTCAACTTTGTTCCATTGCCTCCCAGTGATATTTCCATGCGGGGAGAAAAGTTTAAAAGAAATTAACTTGAAACTCAACATTTTGGGAATGCATATTCGATGCACAATAGGATTTAACAAATATTTTCTCGTGTAGTTTTCTGAGCTGAAATCCACTCTTTATGCACGCACACTTAACGACAAGCTCATATCAAAAGATTACCCGCACATACATACATACCAGTTTTATATTTGCAATATTTATAAAATGTTGCTTATGCGCATTTTCAAAATCCCCAAAGATTTTCGGCGATCCAAGTTGCAGAAAGCAAAAAAAGAGAAAAGATGCGAATCGACACAGAAATGTAAATATTTATTAGTTGGATTCATTCGAAATGCCGAACATAAAAGTTGAAAACTATTAGTATTGGGTGGATAAGCTCTTCAAGGATTAATTTGCTTTTGACAAAAATCAACGTGTGGGATTTTCGTAATGGGTGTTTGTCGGTTTCATGCCAAGCACCACTACTAAAAGATTTAATCATCATTGTTCTTTTAAGTTTGTTTGAACACATTGAGTGGGATTCGCTTGCAGCAAAACTTTTCATTACATTTTATTTCTCTCGTTCAACTTTTGAATCCCGTAAAATTTGCCAAATGTGACAATTATATGAGAACATTTTTGAATATAACGTAATATGGCGCTTGACGCGTGTGCTAAGCGAACAAAACTTTAATTTTTTACTTAAGGAAAACTTAGAACGTTAACAGCATTCAGCTCATTTAGTCATGAGCTATTCTCAGGTTTCACTTGAGACGTGTATTCGTCGGCTGTAATTTTACCATCTTATTTGAAGAAATACTCGTCAAATCGATTCGGCTTAAATTTTACATATTTATTGCGGTGATTTTGGTTTGTATCTTCCAACAATAGTTTACTGTTTTGAAGTACTCGCATAAATCATAAATTCCGAAGTCATTATTTATCAAAGAAACATTAATTGCCAAAATGCCGATTCCTCCGCAAATTCTAAATTGCCATCACTATTGTATTAATTCGTAATTAAATACTATTTAATTGCCTTTACCATGTAAACAAGAGAGCGACATAGTTCAATGTGCGATCAAAATAATTCCAAGTAAATCTAACACAATGCCGAAGCGATTAAACATTGCAGATTTGTATTATTTATTTGAAAATATAAATTGTCAACGTTGTGCCCTTCATCCATTCTAATATTTTGCTCTCTCTCTCTCTCATACACACACACGCGAACACGTCGAATCTCCTTTAATTTGTCAATTATGGTATTTATTACATAAATAATGTAGAAACAAGCAGCTTTACACGAAACATACAATACAACCGCCCGCGCGATATATATGCATAGTGGTAAGTTGATACGTGTTCGTTGCTGCTGATGTTTGCATGTGGCACGATTTGATGCCGCTTAATATTCATAATAAATGGCATGCCGGCTGTTATAGAAAATCACAACGTTGAAAAGCTTCCCAATGTGCTTTTAATGTGTTACTGTTACAAATGAAGATCCATTTACAAATCACCGAATGCTCTCACCCCCCACTTTTGCTTCCTTTCTCTTTTTCCCTCTTCAGAGAATAATAAAAGAGACGCAGCTCACATTGCATACGAGCGGCAGAAGTAGTAGCTTCGACTCGGCTTTTTCTGAACAAAATTATGTGTGCGAAATGGTTGCATGTATCACAACCTCACGGCCATGCATCTCTCACTGTAGTGTTATTTGATTTATTCGGTGCACATGTGTTTAAACCAGCCAACGAATGAGTGCCATGTTTAATATTTAAATAACTAATGGGAATGTTTGTGTGTGCTACTGTCCCTTTCTTTCTCTTTCTCTTTCTCTCTCTATCTCGATCTTTCTGTGTTCGTTCAATTTGTAACAATTGTTCCAAAATACCAAATTGACGCATTTCCGAAACGTACATTCATTCCGAAAGCGAACTCACACATGTATACATCTAAACTTTTCGATAAACATAGTTTAAAAGTGTGAATTATGGCGTTTGTGGTATGTTGTATATGGTTTTAAGTCATTTTATGACTTGTTGAAACTTAATTGAGAATAAAATCAAACAAATTTTCGATTTAATGAGTGATGAATGTGAATTGTCGCTAACGCGCGCGCGCACACACAGTATTTGCTTAGGTAATTTCATGACAGTGTTGTCTGTCCGCATTGCTGTCAAGACGAAGACATATTTGATTGCCTAATGAATACCAAACAAGATCGGGGCGTTTGTCAATCACGTCAAGTTTTTATGGCTTACTCCTTCTTTTGGACGCCCGTTTACATCTTTCATATCACTTGTGCTCGTAAAATAGTTTATAGTAGTGGCTTCATTTGCAAAAAGCTCATTTCGTACATGTGTGTCGATGCACATTGAATTTAACGGTGTGACCGCAGATGTTGAAGTGTATCGTGGCTGCACGGTTGTTCATCGTAAATTGAACCCTTTTTTTGCATAAAAGCCACTTTGCTCCTGCAACAACTCACAAGCCACTAATAATGACTGCATGAAATTACCTGTAATTGATAGGTCAAGCAACTCTCCGGTGGTTTCACTTCAATTTCGGTGTCCTCGGTACGAGTCGTATCGACTTTTGTTTGATCAGTTCGTGGTGGACACATACTAGAAACGGGACCATCTGAAATAAACACAGAGAAAAAAATCATTCACCAAAATGTAATTATCCTTAACTAAGTTCGAATGAAAAGGTAGATAACAATTTTAAAAAGAGATTGGTTTACAGTTTGCACACATTGATTTCTATCATTATCACGTAGAAAATACACGTTGATAGACGAGATGACAGTGGTCCCTTTTAATTATATATTTAAACTGTGACTAATTACCGTTTTGATACATCGTTAAATCCCAAATAATATAGCATTATATAACTTTGAAATATATACACATTTCAGAATCGCTTTTAATAAAAAAAAAAAACAATTTTCAACTTTATTATCTACATGAAGAGGTTATTTGTGGAATCTCTTACACATTCAAGTTTGTTGTCGTTTAAAGTTCGTTGAATTTTATCTGATTTCTACGTGTGTGAGGTAATATCTCTATTGTATGCATAACAAAAGTTGCACAAAAATATTTGTGTTGAAATGCACATGGAAAGCACTGCAGAAATTTGCAACCATGGTCAAATGGTTTGAAATGATGAAACCATTACATGATATTTTATGTAACGAATATTCTGTAATAACTATCTGAATTTCCGAGAATCGGAGATGAAGCAATTTCATTTATTTTGCAACAGCAATGAAATAAATGTGTGGTCAGACCAATTTAAAATAACATACAAGCTCTATAATAAGATAAAGTTTGCCAACAGACATGTTGCATATCTCAGCCTGATGGCAATATTTCTTATTCATCATCATAAACTTCAAAATATTACATATCATAGAACATGAAATCCGGAATTGAGACAAAAAAGTGTTCTACAATCATTATAGCAATGATGCCTTTTCTTTCAGACTAATAAAGCGAGATAGACCAACAAATGTATTCATCCAATAAACAAGCATTTCAAACTCAAATATTTTTACTTATGTGCTCTTCAATTATAATTTTCATTTCATGTAAGAGATATGTGCATACATTTCTAGACTTAAGAAATCTTAACTATTGAGAATGTCAATTGAGGATTGACACTGATAAATTTCTTATAATATGTCCTTTTCTTGATTTAATATCCATAAAACACACAAAGTAAGTGGATTAGAAGATAGTTTTCAATAAAAGTGTGGGTTGTGTGGTTGTCAAGGCCAAATTTGGATACATGAAAATTTATTTTCGGAATAAGTTTGATAAAAGCGAAAAATAAAGGATAAATCAAAAAAAAATGCTTAATGTAAAACGGGTTTATCGTTTGAGGTCATAATTCATCACATACACTTAATTTTCATGTGCGGGAGGAAAAATGTCTTAGTTAGGGTTTTTGGGGTGTAAAAACCCCATAAAACTTCCTCGTACTCAAGGTGTTTTTCAATTCTTCATCAATAAATGATTTATCCATTCTTCGTCGAATATCATCTTCAAATCAATTGAGCTGGTGTAAAGGGATAATATTATTGTTGATAATGTTTCAAAAGCCCTTATAATGAGAAAAGTATAAAGATCCCGTCTCTCAATATGTTTTTTCATTTCAAGAATGCCAAAACTGATTCACAATAAAAAAAAGAAAGAGATAAAGACGAATTATATGTAAATATTGATTTGTGAAATAATATTGTGTACCATTACAATGGGATGAATCATCGAAACTTCAATCATTTGAATTCAGTTTTTTGTGAGTGACATATTCGAATTTTCCAATTGATTCCATCGAAACAGAAAAAATATTTTGTTTTCTCTTTTATTGGCAGAGCATTGCTTGTGGGTATTGAACAATGGTTTTTGTGTAGAGATTTTAACTGTTTGATTCAAAAGTGGAATAGTCCTTTTTACGGCTTTAAAGTCCTAAAATGAAAGCATCGATACTAAAACAATATGATTGGTTTACATCAGTTTTGAGGTTTGTGCGCATCGATTTGGTGATTATAGTACAAACTTTGTAATTTACAATTCAAAAGAAAGTTAATTGCAAACCAAACGTTGAATTAGAAAATCATGTCGTACATTCAATGGAAATGTGAAAAGCGACAATAAGTGCACCATTTAACACATTGACATAAACAAATAAAATAGAGATCGTCAAAGCCAGAAGTATCATTCAAAAGCACTCCTTTTGTATTTCGAATGATTTAGAAAACGGCAACAACGCGCACTCATCATATGTGCATTGTGTGCGTATGGCTACAATGCAGATGATGATGATGGTAAAACTCAGATATTTTTCCATTGTTTGTCGGCTTTTATGTTATAGTATGTTAGTTGCATTTGAAATCGAAATGACAGGCTCACCAACGTCTATGGAATGACATGTTTCAGGCTGAATGCTGTATTCATAATAACCGTAAACGATAGCCATTGTCATATTCAAAATCCCACTCGTGCACATTCGCATATGAGAGTTTAAATATGACCCAGATGTCATTCATTGTGCTGATAAATTGTCACACAGAGAAAAATCGTTTCTCGCTCTTTCAACGTCATCCTTTGACATCTCTCAACCTCCCGCCTATCATCACCCATTCATATAGCATGATGGGCGCGATTTCAATTCTTGCAACGTATCCAGTTGTAATTTCAGTGGCTTCGCTTCATCGTCAGTTTTTCATTTATAATTTTTGAAACAAAATCGCAATTCGTGTGTACATTGTACGATGTATTCGTTGGAAAAGTCAAACAAATTTATGTCAAAATGTGAAAATCCACTTGAATGTCTCCGAAGCACAATTCTCTTAAAATTGGAACGCATGAACAAAAGTGCTGGATGTATGGGAGCATTGTACACCATCGTAATTGGAGCAAATGAAATTGTATACAATATGGAAGCGTTACAGATGTGTTGCGAGTTCATCGCAATGACCGCATAATGTTGTTAAAACACTTTCCGATACACACAAAAGAATGTAAAAGATAGAGACCAAATATGTGAAACTTTTTTCAATGCAATGCCAGTGAAAGTGTGTACAATTTGTAGCAGAAAACAGTTCTTTTATTTTCCTCTTTTCAATAGAGAAAACTGTTATTCATGAAATGGAAAGTTAATAATTATACCATGGCAACTCAAGAGCAAATGCAATACAAATATAAAATATATAAATTAAACCACCGAATATAAATTTGCGGATTTCAAAGAGTGGATAAAAAAAATGAAAAACGAAACAATTTTGGAAATTCAACTGCATTATGTGAGCATTCTTTTTAATTTAGAACGATGAGTGCGCTATTGCTTAGCAGCAACACATAATTCAACGAGAGCAATGTCGCTGCGAGCTGGTTAAATTGAATTTTCTTAAGCTACTCCCAACAGCTCTCTCTTCCTCTCTCTCTCTCGCATGTATTACGCTCTTTTTCTTTTCGCTAAAATCATTGTACCGACCAAATTGCTACAACTGCTTTGGCACAACTCATACACATACTCACACACATACACCCAAATTGAGATGAAAGATATCAAAGAACATGGCAAACAATAAGTGACGATAAGCAACATGACATCGTCGACAGAGCGCGCGCGGGGCGAAAAGACGAAAGGATAACATTTGCACACACATCGACACACAAATATTTTCTGTGCATATACATGCTAAATGACAAGAAGTCACAAAAAATGATCACTTTACGAGTCAAACATAAAACACAATGGAACATAAATCTTTAATTTTAAGACGACACTCATACACGCATCCACAAACACACTGACAACCAATTCACATTGTACATGGCACATACATATCGTTGCAATGAACATATTTCGCATTTAGTGAGACACATCGACTCTCGTTGTATGGAATATCTACGGAACGTGCTGGATTTTCACGTTTTCCTTTTTTGTTTCTTTCAGCGCTCGTCTTGGTGTTTACTCATGTTAATGTTCTTTTGGCTGCTGCATGCATACGCTCTCCCTCTCTCTCTCTTCATTGCGACCAGTAGCCACAAAAATGGGAAATAAACAAAAAAAAGTGTAAGCAGAGCAAACAGTGCGACAATGACGGCACACTCTTACCCAGTGAAAATAATACTGTGCAAGATGCTCATACCCACTAGATCAGTAATGCAATTTCGACACATATAGCATCGTTGCAAGCGAAAGGCGATTCAATCTCCAGGGAACCGAATTGGTTACATTTACGTCGTTTGTTAGCAAAACGACTCGGTTCACGTTTTTTTTTTTCGTTCGTCAATAAACTATACACTAAAATACAATGGAGTGTGAGTAGTGGCACAAGCACACTCGCTGTGAGCATCTTGGCACTCGGATTCCGTTTTAATAATCTTGAAAATTGGTGCATCTCAAAGAGCGAATGGTTTCTTGAGAGCACAAGGGCTTCGGCATTTTTAGTGCTTGTGCTTTGCACTCTCCCTGTTTTATTGAAAACTTAATAACCTTGTTCGAAAATTTCCAACGGTTTTTTTGCATGTTCGCTTCTCCACAGAGAATCGGTTAATTTAACTACATATTTTCATCTAATTCAATTTGTGTTAATATTTTTCGCGACAAAGCACGTGGCTTCTCATAGCAATATTTCATTGTTCTCTCTCTCTATCTCTTCCGCCCGTCTCTCACCATATAATAATAATTTATGAAAACATCAAAAGGCTATATGCAAAAGGATTTTGCGATCATAGTAGTTTGTGCGCGTCATTATTGACAAAATATAATTTTATTCAGCATAATTTAATACACTTAACTGTGTTACAGACAGAGATAAAACCGAAATTGAATTGAGAGATACAGAGAAAAAATGCACATATCTGTGCTTCGTGAAAATAGCAGCATAAATGTTTTATGTAAATTTAATTAAAAATAATCACGATTTAATCGGTCTAGACGGGTTTTTGTTGCTCTTTTGCATTTTGAAAATGAGTGCAAATTCTCTATTTAGATCAGCTGGCTTTTTCACTTTTCACATCGTTAATTTGAAAGCATTTTCGTTATGGAAATATTTACTTGATGTGTCAATGGAAATCTCAAGACACTCTCTCTCAGTCTTTCTTTTTCTCTTGCCAAAAGTTCTACCGTTGCAAACATTTCGTTTGTTCATGAAACGCATCTTAATTTTATTTAATTACTTTGGCATTCATTTTCACAAGCGTGCGTGCACGCCAACTGTTTTTCCAGCATCGCATACACTCGTTTAACTGTTGCAGTTGCTTTAATTACATCACAAAATATATGAATATTGCTGAAAATGTCTCACATTCTGATTGAATAATAACATTTCAGTGTATGAATAATAAATGAAGCGAACACACTGTCCGAAAGTATTATCTGTATCAAAAAGCCATAATAATGATAATTCAACGCCGCGTAGACCATTATCGTTGAAGATCTGTGACGAACATCATTACGGTCACACATCCACATAAGCAATCTTCATATATCATACAAAAAATATTTAGAGCAAATGAACTGTGACCGTAATGAGATTCTCATCCGAATATGATATTCTGGCAGACGAAGGACCGTTGGATGCTACATTGACGACACAAATAAACCATCGTTTTTGTTAGTATTTAGATTATGAAATGAAGCACACCAAAGCCATATCATTTATATTAATATATTGAAATGTGTTTGGAGCAAAAACACGAACACACACTCATTCATGCCAAACAACTGGAAGTTCGGTCAATTTGCCAATTTATAACAAAATATGCGCCATATAGTTTAACGTGAGTGGTATAACTTTTTGAGTGAGCGTAAAAAAGGTTTCGCAAAAAAGGTTCACATAGCCAATTAACATTTTTGAAATGACTACACTCACATTTTACATCCAATAAAGCTTACTTTAGATTTCATCAATTAAGAAATTATTATTAATTGTTGGTATATGAGAGAGAGAGAGAGAGAGAGAGAGAAGTACACCAAGTAATGAAGGTTTGTAGTGCGTACTTAAGCCGACTTATTATATGCCCATACACATTTTTAGTCAATAATTAATGGAATACATCCAGCTTAGTTTTAATAATATAATCCAGCTTTTCCCATGTTAAGGAATGTACTCGAAGAGACGTTTTTTTAGCCAAAGAATTGAAAAATATGCTTCAACCAATATTTTTAATTTCTGTATAGAAATAATTAGAGATTATATTACTCTTACGTTTCATATGCGTATCAAACTTGGAGCCCGATAAATTCACTACAAATTGATTGTATAAATGATTTTTGAACAAAAAGTAAGTCTGCTGATTTTCCATAATCGTTGAGCCCTTTATTTATTATTTCCATTCATCAGAGTTATCAGAGAACGTCCTTTTAACTTTCGATTGGAAAAGCTTAAAGCAAATAAAATAAAAACGAAAACTTTTTGTGTAAATTATCATCATCACTTCATCATTTCTGATTGATGTACATTGCATGTAATTATTGCGTTTTTTCAAATGCGAAGAAGTGCGAAATAACTTAAGCTTATTATCTAACACTTTGGAACTTGCATAACTTGCGTATAACAACTGCAGAGTATTACACATTGCTTGATGGCTCCTTTTATTTCCCATAACTAAGCCACTCAATCCAGTATGATAACTTTAATGTACGTTTTTTCTTAGTGTGTCTTTTTTTTGTCACGAAGTTTCTGAATTAGAAAGTTTTGCCGGCGACTTGTATGAAAGAACACACTTCAAGTTTACTAACAGTTCAGTTTTGCAAAAAGAAAATAAAATATGTGCTATTCAGCACCGTTTTTGCGTTAACACACTCAAATAACGAAAGAAAACACTTTAACATAAATGCAGGAGTTTTAAGATAGCATCGAAGTTCAAAGTAAATGCTACAAAACTGATCGGTGCCATTACAAAGTGAAACGCATTTAAAATGAATGAATTGTGTACCTTTGAGCGTATTTCCATATTGGGCTATTTCGATTGATATGCTCGTACCACGTGGACAGCTTAATGCAATGTATTCGGCATCGCAGCCCGCCTTTTGATATGTCCTCAGTGTGCCTGCTAGCAGCGCTGTAAAAAATCAAAGAAAAAAAATGAGTTCATTTTTAGCAATGGTCCAGACGAAAAATATCAAAAAAAAACTTGTTAATATGGGATACATTTTTGTTCTTTTGAATGAATTAATGCGTAAAAAGGCATAAAACATCAAAAAACACGACCTTTCGTTCAAAACAAAGTTTTATTCACCAAACTGAACCTTTGAAAGTGAAGAAAAAATGTGTCCGGTAGCATTTATTGAAGGTTATTTTATCAAACCAATTAACCATTTTACAAAATTGTTGATTTTTAATCGATTTTATTTTTATGTTCGTTTCAAAAGTACCAAGTAAACGATTTCAAATCAAGCTGTAATTCGAAACTCATTTCCTATTTTAATGATCAATAAGCTTCTTTTTATTAAGTGGTCATTTTGATTTTAAAAGACTTTGTTATTTTCCAGTGAAATGATTGGGCTACAGCTATAGCAGTGCTATTTTCACAGCTCCTATTCGTAGGTGCTATTTGTGAACAACGTATACGGACAGCAATTTTATGATACAATTCCGAACGAAATGTTCAAAATTTAAATAGAACAATTGATTTTAGTATTTTACATTTTTTTGCATAAAAAAATCAATAGGTCTATTGTCCGGAATTGAATCATAAAATCGCTGCCCGTATGCGTTGTTCACAAATAGCACATATGAATAGGAGCTGTGAAAATAGCACTGCTATAGCTGTAGCCCAATCTATTCACTGTTATTTTCACAGTTTGCGTCTTTCGCGCGTGCATGCGTTTCTTTTATGTTCTTATTTACAATTTGTAACTTGATCCGTAAAGTTCAATGGATTTTCCGCTGAAGATTAACTATTTCACTTCAATATGAGCGAATACTGTTATCTTTTTATCCTGCGGTTATTTTATTACATTTTTACCATGCACAAAAAACGAAAAATCCCATAAAAATGGCTTGGGACTTATTACATTCGACGAAAACTTTCAATTCGAACTTCTTCCAGCTAGAGCTTTGCAAATTGCTTTTCCATACAAAAGGGGCGGCGAAAAAAAGAGCAAATTTTAAACCGAACAAACCATACAACTTGTGATTTCAAAAGTTTCGCAGTGGTTGGTTTCAGGTTTGTGAATGGTCGCCAGAGACTTTACGCATTATTTTATAAAGACGAAGAAGAAGTAGGAGAAGAAAAAAACAAAAGTAGAAATCAAGACTTTAATAGTTTTTCTACTAGACTCAGCTCTTTCGACTCGTTCTCGCCGTAGTTTATATCGTGTGTGATTGAAATGAGAAAACGTAGTAAAATTGCGCACACAAACACAAAAAAAACCAAACCCAACAACCAAAGAATGAAGGTATTTTCTTACTTTTATTACTTTTCCAAAGTTCGATCCAATTTATATGTTTACGGTGCGCATCGGTATACCAACATTGCTTGATTTTAGTTAGCATAATATGCTAATACGAATAGAATTCCATTGACAACGCTGCCTCGCTTTGGATTCCATCTCTTTGGCTCTTTGCAGCGGTCGCTTTACGGTGAATAGCATGTGCTCATCTCAATTTGAGCAAATATAAACATACA
Organism: Contarinia nasturtii; assembly: GCF_009176525.2. Lineage (NCBI taxonomy): Eukaryota > Metazoa > Arthropoda > Insecta > Diptera > Cecidomyiidae > Contarinia > Contarinia nasturtii. The sequence continues at coordinate 2,053,304 of NW_022198211.1, read as the reverse complement.
ATAAAACCCAAGCAATATTATTTGGCTTTTGTGTGTTTTGCATTGTCTGGTGCCACACACATTGGATGGTACGATTGAGCTGGGGACAATTTTATTTCATCTTAGGATTCTACTTTGTGCTTGGCGGCTGCTTTTGATTTCGAAATCGAATGCCATCCACCGCCGTCAACCGAATTCATTGACAATAAATGCTTTATTGAGATGTGAAAGTACTCGAGACGATTACGACTTCGAGTCTCAATTGAAACCACACCGAATGTGGATGATTCGATTTTACATTTGTATTTTAAATAGAAAAAATACTTAATTCGATGCGCCAAATGAACTAGGTTCAATAGAAAATGAATAAATCAAAGTACGCTGACGATCATCACGGAAATAAATAAAGAAACGAATAAAAATGTCACTGAATAGAAAGCAAAAGAAATTTAATTCAAAAGAATGCCGGTTAGTAATAATGACCGTTGATATTGGTCCCCATGGCCGCAGCGAAATTTCTCGAGTGAATTTCAAATGAACGGCTTCAATCATATCCCATGCAGATGGAAACACTTACTATACAACAGTGTGTACGTTTTGTTATCTTCATTCAAAATTCAAACTGTGTGCGAATACTTTTTTGAGAAACTTAAATGTTCTCTCCAGTAATTGTGGGTGGTTAATTTTTAATTTTCCAATTACCCGCAAATTCTTCATTAATTTTTATATCTGCTCTCTTGAGGCGAAGCAGAACAAGAGCAGGCAGGCAGGCAAAAGATTACTTGTGATATTGTCATGATAAAAGTTGGTAAGTGCTTTTGTGAAGTAACGAAGCATGCAAAGTGTTCGCACTGTTGAACAAAACAATGGAATCGTATGCGTGTGCGTGTGTACGCGAGAATCCGTTATGGATTTTGCAAAAAAATTCCGTTAAAAGGGTTTTTAGATGTGATTTTTTTTGCTACTTTTATTCTCTCCAGCCGTTTGAAATCCACGAAAAAAGATTTATTTCCGAATTTCTCAAACCGCTTTGCATTAGCTAACCGCCAACGCAATCAAGGCATTAGACATGGCGTTCGGTGTAACATTTTTTTTTATTTCATCCCATTCATGGCATTTACATACATTTTGTATTTATTTATATGAGAGAGAGATATAGCCAATCGCATCGATTGGGTTTCCTGCAGACCACAACGTTATACTTTTTTGTTTTCTTCGTTTTATTTTCATCGGAAATTTGTATCAAGGATTACGGATTTTCATATGTACGTTTACATCTAAAATAGCCCCAAAAGAGACTCTTAATAAAATTAAAAATCGTGAATTGGGTTTATTTTTTGCTCAGAGAGAGAGAGAGAGAGAGAGAGAGAGAGAGAGAGTTAAATAATTCAAAGGGTATTTCGAACGGGAAAAGAGAATAAAATGCGTTACCAATCGATAAGGAAACAAATAAATTTAAATAAACCTTCACAATAACCAATGAGAATATTCACGGAGATTCCCTTTTCTTGTGAATACTAGACCGGGCGAACCCAAATGGAGACAGAGAGATAGACAGAAAGAGGTGGGCAACCGAATTTAAAAAGATTTCCTCTCTATACAAATGCAAGTGTTTTTAGATTAAATGAAACTTAAACAAAGTAAGCCCGCTTTTAACACCGTTCACCATGTATTTGAATATGAAAGAGTAAGTCGAGCATTAAAAACGATTAAATTGTTAATCTTCTGCATTTTCTTTTTATGTGTGTGTATATTCAGCGACATTTTCATCGCCTTCTTCTAGTATTTTTTTGTTCAGCATTTTATTTGCATCGTAATAATTCGACGTATATATTTTATTCGAGGCGGATCTTAAATGTGAGAATGAAAAATAGATGTGCATCGCTATAAATCAGGTGCAATTTTTATTAACGAGCTGTGAATTTTATATGATTTTTTTTATTTCCAGCCATAAGAACAACAATTTAAAAAAGTGTGCGTGTGTGTGTATTCTTCAAGCGTGATAGTAATTAAAATATGAATGTGTAACTTCTTGCAAACAGTGCAAACCTCATAAATTATTTTCTGGATGCGCTCAGGTTTAAATTGAATTTCATTATTTTGTGCTCTTTATTATCACTCGTAATCAGATTCACAACTGCACATAGCAAAAGTAAGCGGGCGAGCAATCGAGTAAGATAGCACGAAAAAAACTGTCATAATTGTTACTTTTTATCTCATTCCACTAATTTCCGTTCATGAAGAGAAAAAATCACAAATCCTTTTTCATTGCAATCTTTCGCAAACTTTTCAACTGCGAATGAATGCATGTGAAATATACATTTGAATTGTATAAAAATGAAGATTTCGAGACACTTTATTGTTAAAATAACATTTATTTTCACTTGGAATTTTTCGCACCATGTAATACTTAATATGCATTGTTTGTGTTTGTCTTTTTTTCTCAATGGTTCACACTTGTTTAAAATTCATTCGAGCATTTTTGCACCGTAGAAACGATCAAAAGGCTGAATTCGGTGAAAATCTCAATTTTAATGGGCGAAAAATTGTGCCAAACTCAAAAACCTAATAAACACACAAAAAAGACATTGTAATAAACCAAAGAAAAAGACAAAGAGTACATACAATCATTGAATTTATTTTACGATCAGGAAAGATAAAAGCAATTTCATCGCTTTTCAGTAGTTCGCATTTTTTTGCTCTCTTTCAATGGATGGTTGCATTATCTGCGTGTGTTATTTTTATATGTTGAAAATGACTGTTTTTTTCGCGAAATTCGTGTTCTTTTTTTGTTTGCCACTGCTTGCAAAAGAGCTTGCAAATTAACAAGCTGAATGAGAGAATAAAAATGAACGGATATTGTGCGAGTCCATTCAAAGATGAACAATGGTTTCAACTCGGTCTCCCTCTATATATATTATTTGTAACGCCATTTCGTGTTCTTTGTTTACATCACTTAATTTATTTATTTATAGTTGCAACTCTTTTTGTTTTCGTTGCGGACGATTTTTTCCATCCGGTTTATGAAACCATGTGAAGTGTTTGTTGCGGGAGAGAAAAAAAACGGTAACTTTTTTGTTTCTGAAAACTTTTCATACCTGAACATTTGTCGGTGGTTTACTACAACCGTTGCTTGAAACATTTTTGATTTCATTGTGTTGGTTGGGTTTATAACGCGTGTGACGTTCAAAGTATCTGCATTCTACATGCATCAGAAACACAAATAACTTACTCAAATAAAAATCGAGTTTTTTTAAGTACCATTTTATTTCACAGTGTAATCAATTTCACCTCAACAATTCTTCGTTACTCGAAACAAAAAAAAAAATTCTGAATATTTTGCAATGCATATATGCTATGGAACATTTTTTTGTGTGCAGGTCTTCTTAATTAAATTCTCTCGTATGTACGTGCATTCAATGGAACAATTATTATTTTTGCATCTATTTTTGCCGGAGGTCGCTTAAATAAACGCACAACATGAAAAATGAACATATATCGCTTTGTATGTACGCAGTAAAGTTGATGGAGGAAAAATGCGAAGGAAAATCTGCTTGTATTTAAATCGATCTTTTTATCCGCCAATTATATTTGATTAATTTTTTTGTGAAAAGCATTTAAAATGATTCATTTTTCTTTGTATACTGGGACACATTTTTGGCACAGTTATTTCATGTGTGCATATGAGACAAGAAAATTTATTTAAACGGCATATTTCATTATGTCAATACTAATTTTTTTTTAAATATGTGCAACGAAATGTGTGGCAATTTTTTGTTGACTTCGTTGTGCATCTTGTCAGCAAGTGTATTGCTATTGAAAAACGGACCAGAGAAACATTAATCAGGTTAAATACATCGCTTTATAGGAGAGCGAGAGAGAGAGAGAGAGAGAGGAAGAGAAAACAAACGACATATACCTACACGTTTTTATTCGTACAATTATATGTATTTAATGGAACATTGAAATGTATTGAAGCTATTTCATTTCGAATGCAGAACAACAACCGAAAAAAAATAATAAAACAAAAAAAAAATCTGTTCCATTAGTATGTCCATAAATATTTAAAAGTACCGTTTGATACATTCATATATTAATTATACCATGAATAAAACTACAAATTGTTTGTGATAATAAAAAATGCGGCACTTTTTAAAAAAAAATACTCGTAATGCATTTTTCACATAATTGAAAATTGTGGCAATTAATGATATGCTTCAGACAGCTAATAAAATGGATTTGGCTTAAATATGTATTGAGCATAGATTGCAGCGAAAACAACAAATACAATCTCTCTGTGGATTTTGAATAGCTTTGTTTGACCACAATTTTTGTATACAATTTATTTGATTTCACCACATTATATTTGAGTTGGTTAATTTTGAATAAAAAAATGTTCTGTGAATATGGTTTATATTGTTGTGAATGCTTCAATTTGTAAAATAATGTAGCAATGTGATGAATTCAAGAATTTCAATTCGATAAATTTGGTTGCATTCGAAATTTGCGGCGAAAACTTACTAAAGCTTACAGTAATTTGCAACAATAGAGCAGTTAATCTGCATTTAGAGTGAATTGAAAAATATATATATTTATTCAAAACGCAAACATTATTTACCACCACCCTTTGTTCCTTTTTATTCTATTAAAACTACATTCCGAATTTTATGAATGAAATATACATATGTTGCGGTTTGTACAAATGGAATTTAGCATTGTTTTTGATGGTGTTTAATCTTCAAAATTGCTGAGAATACAAAACAATGGGTTCCCCCCACCCCCTCTAACCCCGAAATACAATCGCTCACACAGCGGAATGTTTAATTTAGTGGATTTCGTTGGATGAATAAAAATGAATTTCATGTCGATCGGTTTATGTCCAAAATGCAATTGAACAAATTCTGTATGCAAAGCGTACCACGAATCTTTTTCATAATTTGCTATGTATTGTATAAGGATTTGTTTTCCTTTTTTGCTGTTTTGTTCCGATGCCGTTTATTTTCCATTTCGTTCCCAATTTACTGCGCTGTTACAGGGATTCCGACATTTCTTTCGGCGTGCACGCGTTGTTTTATTTTTTGCATTCGCTTTTTTCCTCTCTTCGACCGATATTTTTTCGGTATTACATTGTTGGAGGTTTTTTTTTCTTCAATAATGCCACACAATACCGATAGTATATTTTTGGATACAGAACACCCACACTGAGCTGGTATCTCTCTGTTTTTCGCATTTTGCGTACATAATGGCGAACATTTTAAACTATATCTTTGGTTATGCTGCAGTATTTCACGTTTTACGTTGAGAGTAAAATGTATGGTTCGGTTTGATTTTACACGACCATAACCAATAAATATACTTGCAGTCAACGTTAAAGTTAATACATACATGGCGAAAGCTGGTTCCCGTTATATCTAATGTTCATTCGATGTCGGTCTCTCTCATTGCGTATTCGGAATAAAGGAATCGGTGTAATATTTGTGAGCTCGTTCATATCGATGCCAAACAAAATCGATGCCAGGAAGCAGAGCCATGGCAACAGAATTAAAAGAATTGGATGGAATGCGAATGAGATAGAGAGCAAAAGCGAATTCGAATGAGGGGAGTCGTTCGGTCAAAAACACAGAGAAAACGCATTGAGGACAACGAAAAGAGCAAACAGACATCAGCAAATTTATGTGAGGGAAAGCCAAAAAGTCAAATAGAGCCTTGATGAAGTCGATGCAGTGGGTAAACGAAGCAACTTATGAATATCTTTGTCCAATGTAGATAGAACACATTCGATATCAGCTGAAGTGGCGCTTGATATTGTGCTTTTGCTATTGCTGGTTTGTGTTCGCAACGATAATATGATTTCGGAGAAATGATAGCATCAGGAGAGTGAATTCGTTTTGCTGCAGAAACGCACATTCACGGTAATGTTTTTTTTTGTTACCTCAGATTTCCGGAACTCTGCGCAGTTTTCGTGGTTGGCGCAATCACTTGGTATGACAAACATTTCTCATATGTATGGTGATGACAATAGTATCACTTGAAGAATGTTTACTTTCTGTGCTCGTTTTAAACTTTGAAATCAAGTACTAAGTGAAATCAATTTCATTTTAATCGAGTGTGGTAAATTATCTAAACGGAACAACGAAAAACCGATCTAACGGAAACGTACAATCATTTTTCTTGGTGATGATGAACTGTTTCAGCACAAGGATATATCACGTGAAGTTTTATGTTTCACAACGCAATTGCCGTATTCAACAATTATTGCACGTTGCTTTCGTTAGTTTTTGAGAAAAGCAGAAAGCTTATGCATTGACAAAATATGCAAACAATCTGTAGATCAACTGCACACGAGCCAATTGGAATTGCTTCTAAGATTGGTAATAATCGTTGGATTGCACTGAATTTTCTGTGAAATGCGTTTCAACGCCGACCGAAAATGTGGCATACGAATAAACAACAGCACGAACAAACACGGAGCTTTCCACATTCATAAATATCAGATAATATCACAAATGCGAAGAGGTATGCACAATGAAGATTAGTTTGCCATGCTCACGTACACATAGCATTTCAATTTATTTCGAACGAAGCACAATATCGACGTATATAAGTCTATATTTTTCCCGCATTGTGTGTACTTTTTCGGGTAACAAGCTCGTTACACCGATAAGAACCGACCGTCCCCACCTTCGCCCAACAGAATTACTGTATTCGACATTTTAATAGCATTGGTGCAAGTTCGCCAAATTCTTATTCACACACAAACACGGAATAAACACATTTCGAATTGAATTAATGTTAATGTACGGCTGATATATAACCGTTGAATAAGGCACTTTTTTGTTTTGCTTTTCCCGAGACCCGAAACGATTGTGTTTGGCTTACGAACGGACACACCTTTGATTGTTCACTTTTCGTTCATCAAAAAGTTGATGTGCAATCGATTTTGTGTTTTTCCTCCTGAAACAATGTGATTTTATGAAAATAAATTTCCTATCGAAGCTATAAACTTTGCATTCGATCTTTTGCTACCGCCAAGCAAAAAAAAGAACGGAATGTGCACATACCATTGCACTACAAAATTGATGTGAATTCTCTCAGTGATATTTTTGCAAAAATGTTGCGAGCACACTGAATATCATAGCAAACTCCAAAACCAACAACGGAAAACAATAAACGATAAATCTTTCCGTAGATAATAAAACATTTTTAGTGCGGAGGTTTAACTGCATTGGCATTTCCACATTCAACTATTGTACCGTTATTTTTGGCTTTTGAGGGTGAACACAAACAGAAAATTATTGAGGGCTACACTTAGTATTTAAATAACAATAATAAATTTGAATGAAATCACAATAAAAAAAAAAGGGAGGGCGAATTTGTGTTTTCATCGAATATAAAAGTCGATGATTTGATGCGAGATGAGTTTCATCATTTGTATTACTGTACGATATTCACAATGATGCGATTTAAAAAGAAAACCTTTTTTTTAATGCAAAATATTCATGGCAAAAAAAAATCGCCAGTCACACAAGCAGTGCTAAGAATTCAACTTGAATAAATATATAAATTCAACTCGTGCGAATCGAATTGCTTATTTTTTGTTGTAGTTGCTTTGTTTGCAATAAAATGGAATCGGCTGTGTACCGGCTTTGAGACGATTTATCTCATTGAGACTCAAATCCAAATGGCCTACAAATTCATGCGGCATTTCAATGTAAAGTTCAACCAAACACACACACAAAAAAAACCGTATTGAGAGAAAAAAATGTGTCCATTAAAATGGTGACGGCTTAATGCACTTTTCGATTAGATTAACCCGAACCAAGCTACTTTTTGAAATCACATGAAACCGACGCCACCGACGACTATATATATAGAAAAAAAAACAACCATTTCAATCTGCAATTTTCACCAAGTTTTATCAAAACCAAACTGTAGCACGTAACAGTAATAAATAAATGTAAACACACCCTCTGTTGTTTGAGCATTTCCGCACAAAACGAAGCCGACGAGAAAAAAAACACCAACGCCACCAACAAGAGCGATGAAAATGTTTTAAGCGTAAAATTAATTCTGATTATTTGCTCATTTTGTGTGTGTGGAGTGTAAAAATAATGTTTGAAGCATATTTTTTCAGCTTAAATGCTGAAGGCAAAGCACACTGTGCATGTTCACACACATATACTATTCACGCTTGGTTTTTTTTTCTGCTTACCGGATTTTTCAGTCGAATGCGGACTTAACAGCAACATCGGGCAATGAGTACAGTTCTAATGTAATATAAAATGTTCCAAATTATTCGGTGTCTGCTAGATTTGGTACTTGAAAATTGATATTTTTCCAGTGTGTCGTCGTTTTTTTGCCATATCGACGCATCCGATGCAACCATCGTTTCGCCACAAACTTTTAAATAAAATTAAATGGTAAGCTCCAGAGAGCGCACAAAAAGAGGAAGAAAGAGAGAGAATTCGAACCAAGCAAGAGGTAAATATTTACAGTGTATGCTTGTCAAAAGATACGGCAGACCGATCGAAAAAGAGCAGAGAAAAAGAATTTCGTCTCGATGCCAACGACAGTACATATACCATATAATTCAATATACATATATCGTAAAATGTAATTACGGAAATTAGTTTTGCATCTCTTTTTCACCCATCGTCGATATGACCCTAATGCGATGAAAATGGTTCGTAATATTTGCAACCGATTCGAAATGACCGCTTGAAAAATGTTCGGCCGACATAGTGGAAGTGAAGTTTTGAAGAGATACGCCGACAGAACCCGACCGATTGCATCACAAACCATGACCAAAGCACTCAAATCAAATCCATCCTCCCATCGAGCAAATAAACACAAATTTTAATTTATTTAAGTAAAATCCCGGCTTGCTTTTTCATGACGTTAATTTTAATTTAAAGTCCATACTAAATGTTTGGTTTTAATCTCTGAGACAAAATGACGACCATATACATTTAAATAGTTCTTCTTAAATACGAAAAATAATGTTCACATAATTTTGATGTTCTATGTACGGTTTGGGATGGAAGTCGAATCGTAATCCACTAGTTATCACAGAAAAATGAAATATTTCCTTTTTATTTTAAAATCGACTTGATTACAGACGCTATGTGTTTAAATTTTCATTCATTTTTTTTACCTTTATCTCAAAATGCGTCCACTTTTCATATTTTAAATTATGCAATTGTGGATTGGTGCTCTTGGTGTGTGTTTGTGCTTTTTCTGGCCTTTTCAAAATCCTTTCAAAAGAATACAAGGTTGCAAAAAAAATAAATACATTCAATATTTTATTGCAAAAAGCTTTCAACAGAAATTACATCTCTCAAAAATACCACTTTCAATGTTGTTACTGCTAGAGGCCATTCATGCAACCAGCAGTTTAATTCCGATTGTAAAATGCACTGCGCATACCAAACCCTTTTTTTCATTCATAACATACCAATGTTTACGATGTAAATGTACGATCCAAACGAAATCGGTCGGCGTACAAATTAATCTCTCTCGTCATGTTTCCGCAATTAATAATTTTACTTTATAGTTTTATTTTTTTCAACGGAACGCACAACAGTTGAACTAAATCCATTTCAAATCATGCAGATTAGTTGAACTGGAAGAATTCAAAGCGTATTTGAATAACTGATGCTACTATATGGCCGATCAACATGAATAATATGTGCTATTCCTTTGTTTTTATTTTTATTTTCCTACTAAAATCAATGGAAATTTCACTTCAATGAGCATTTAGACTTTGATCCATGCGTTACAAAGTAATTCCTTAGCCAACATAATATTGAACGCAAAAACTCCTTTCAAAAGAAAATATATAAAAGGATTGCCATCAGCTTGACGCATCAAGATAAATCAATATCAGTTTTTTTGCAGCAATTCAATTTTATAACGCATTAAGATCAAAGCCAATCACCAATATCAAAATCCAATGGGTGGGTAACGTACGCTTTAAAAATTGTGCTGGAAACTCATTTAATTTATTCAGAAGTTTTTTAGTTGGTGTAAAAATGGATGCAGAAAATGTGAAAAGATGAAAGATGAATGGAATTGGGAAAAAAACGCATTGGTTAGCCTTTTGAAGCGTTTAATTTAAAGTTCTTCCGAGTTTTCATTGATAATTTTCATGTATGTCATTTATATTATTAACAATTTCCACAATTTCACTAAATGTTTTACTTTGAACATTTTAATATTCCATTTCATTACATTCGATGCCACTCATTTTAATACTGTAAACGTTTGCTATTCACATTCGGATACACATTTTCCTTCATTGTTTTGAAACAAATGTAAATCCACTTTTTTCTCGTTTTTGTTCCAAACTGGTTGAGTACAATTCTCTATCGAGTATCTTTTCAAGCAGTTATTACGTTAATTGCATGGAATTTTATTGAGTGCACTTCATTTTAAAGTCAATATGCTTGTTGAGAGCTTTCGAAAAATCGCTGACAAAAACAAAATCGAAGTTGAAATGTGATGAGAATTCATACCATGTTAATTTGCATGGTAAAATCCCAACAAATACACACGGACGAACGTACAATTTATTAAAAGTTCTTTGTAGAACATGCTGTTACTGTGGGACACATTCAAATAATATCGATCTGTGTGGGTTGAATGCAGTGCGACCACTTAATCAGAAACAATGTCATCGATTGAATTCATTTGATTTTCTTCTTTTGTTTTGTGCAAGACTCTCGGGTTTATTTCCATCATTTTATCCAATTGACAACGATGTTAAGCTATGCTTGTCATGTAAAATTGGATAATTGAGTTAAGATGCGATAACACACTCTCGGCTGTATTACCACATAGTGTGTGTGTGCTTGGCTGGGTGTTGGCTAATAAATTCCAAATTAATGACATTAGCATACGAAACAATTCGCAAAATGAATTGGTACAGATGGCATTTTCTATTTTATACAGTTTTCAACATACATGCACACACATACACAGCAGTCCGTCAGTCAGTCTTCAGCGTTCAATGACATTGTGATTACAAACCTGTCTAGAGCAACATTTCGGGCAACAACCGAACCGAATAAAAAAAATTCATGCTGCTGATGCTCTCTGTTCACCTCTGGTTTCACAATATGGAGTCAATTTTGATGTCTTTTCAATTGATATTGATTCGAACATCATCTTTCCATTTATTAAATCGATCGAAAGGTATCCGAATTAGAAACGCATATCAGAATGACAGAATGACACTGTTCTTTTTCAAGTTATCACCCCAAAATGTGTGTTTTTGTGCCATTGACTTGTGCCATCGGTGCATATCAATGAAATTTATGAAAAAAATCTCATTTATTACTTAAAATTTTAGTTAAAATCTAATACTGACGGGAATTAAAAAACGTTGCGATTTCAATGCTAAAAGTGATTAGTTTTTGACATAAATCTACAATTATATACTCGTTTATCGCCATCCTCTCAATGATATGCAAAATACATGAAAAAAACGGTGTAAATTCGTCGCTTCTAATGTCCAATAACCCATGACGAAAGCAAGAAAAAGTAAACGTTTATATCACTCAACCATTAATCATGTGACAACACAAAATGAATAATTTCTAGGAGGGATGAAAATGTGTCTCATCCAATTGCAATATGATCACACATATCACGCGATACTGTCATTCCCACGCGAAACACATTGCCTTTTTTCTAAGTTTCTCTCTCTGTGTCCCCATTCCGGTTGCATGCTTTGAAAATCAATTTGTTTGAGAAATAGTCGCGGTGTGTGAAGCCGTTTCGTTCTGCAAATGTCAGCAAACACAGACGAATTCATACATGCATATGCAAACACAGCGTATAAGTCTTTGCGAATTACAAATTCATGAAATATACAACTGTCGCGCAAAACATGACATGCAAATGAAAAAACAAAACAAACACAGTCATTGGAATAGCATTGTCGTGTTAGATATCATAATTTTCGAGAAATTAAGCGGTTTTTTTCACGAATTTCGAAAAATTATATACATTTTTCAAATGATTTAAATAGCAATAAAACATGCAAATTGATGAATATTTGTAATTGAAACGTCTTATTTGTTGACTTGAAATCGTTTTGCATTTGACATGATATCGTTTTGCATTGAACACGCTAAAACAACGAACTCATCAATGATTAAATCATAGATAGACGGGCAACGATAAAGAAAAACCAATCCCAACTCCACTTTATTATTCAACAATAGTTGCGATGTACCATGACAGTCGTTCAAATTTAGCGCTGGTAAATGCGTGCGAAAACTGTTTTCATTTTGCATCTGAGTATGTGTGTGTGTGTGCGCGTACATGTTAACATGGATTTCTCTTGTTGGTTATTGTATAGTGACGACGAAGCATTCATGTTGTTTCAACCTCATAAACTATTCATTCTTGTTTCACGTTGGATAGTGTAGAGCCGCGCTCGCACTTAGTGATTACAAAATCGATTATTTATTGCTCGTGTTCGGAATAAGGACGGGAGGCAAGCAGCAACACGAAAAAAGTGCAAAAAAAGAAATAAACGACGAGAAGAAAAAGAAAATATTCGCTGAATGGATTTTCAAGCCAACTATTTCATCCATTTTCTTGTTAAATCATTGTGACTGAAGGTGGAGGCAGCAACATGATGATGTGATTGACTATTTTTCATTATCGGCTACCATTCCGGATTGATGGATCGAATGGTTCCGCCTGTAAATTTCAACGGCATTTTATCGATAGAACTACAAATGCCACCATTTTACCATTAACACATTTAATTTGAGCTGCACGTAATTCAATCAATTGCACAAAACAGTCCGTAGAGAACTTTACCATATTTCCGTTGAGATCGAATAGATTTTTTCCATTCGAGTTCCCTTTCATTACTAATACAAAGCTCTTCATTCAAATGCGCGTATTCCGTCAGCTCGATTTCCGTTTCATGGCTCGCCACATCAACAGCAACACATTCAACACATTCATTGTGACGTGTGTGTGTATTTTCTTCTATCAGCTGTCACTGCCCAATTCTATTTAACGCATTTTGTGTATGTGAGCCACTTGTCCCACTCACAGATATCTTCAAAATGATAAATTGTATAATGGTTTGATAGCATCAACAATTTAATATATTATAAAGAATGTTCTAGTGGTAACATTTATCCTGAGCTATTTTAAACGGCATTTAGTACGATATTTTTTATGGAATCTCCGAGGCTTAGACGAGACTATGAATGTGTTTTGCTAATGATAAATTTATTTCGGTTAGAATGTGAAATTTGACGATTGTAATGGATCTATTTACATTTGAGGGGGTGGCTTCACGATAAAACTCGTTCAAATCACAAGAGACTGTGTTTCTGTGGTATCCAGTCAAATCTCCGACATCGAACGAGACGACCGAATATTAATAGCCAGGCGATTTTAGATTATACCACAACCCATGTTTCGATTTTCATTGAAAATAACAAAAAAAAAAAAGAAGAAATCATAAGCTCTTTTGGAATTTATACGTCTTTATTTCTATCTATTGGCTTTATCCTTTCTGTTTTCATTCAATGTGACAGGAAATTTGAATTGGAATTAATTTTAAATGCTTCGATATTAATGACGTTATCTTGATATGCCACATGTTTTTTTTGTAAATTTCAACGTTTTTTGGTCTATTGATCCAAATTACAATCATATTCATTTGCTCGTAACCAAGCCGAGATTTTAAAATCGACCTATTGATTTTGGTGGTGTGTGTCAAAAGTCGCATTTCTTATAGTTGGTGTCAATACCAATTCGTGTTCTTGATTTCAAAGTCAAATAAGAAACGATGGTATCAATGATCCTGTGATAAGTGGACAATGACTAAAACGAGGCTAACGAATACGAAAAAAGTGCGAGCTAAGTTGAAGAGCAACAAAAGGCGGAGAAGGCAATCAATCATTTTGAAAGCCATTCGATTCGAAATGATGAATGCCGGGGAAGTAATCGAGAATGCGAATATTGGCACAAATTTCAAATACATAACAGAGCTGATGGTTTGAGGTAAAAACAAAAGATTAGATCAATAAACATTGGCACGCCAAATAGATGAAATGAAATGGCTGACGTCTTTTCGAATTCATTACGTAATTTAATTAACGTGGGACGCTCGGCTTTTCCATCTTTCATTTTCTCTCTTTCTGCTGGCAATATCGCCGCTGTATCTCCAGTTTGACATTTATACATTGACAATGTTCTCTTACGTTTCATCGTTCTCCTTCATTCGATATGAATCTTTTTTTACCTCGCGTTTGGATTTCTTCTAAATCGCTCGAATGATTTTACTAATTTATATCAATTTTGGTGTATCGGATTAATATATTCTTTAGCCGACGATGATCGATACAATATGATTTCAATTAATTCATAAGCTTGATTAAAAATTTGATTATAAACTTTCTTCGCTATACTTTTTCCAACGCAATACTTTCCACAGAACCATCTCGGGTGGATTTTTTCACCTTTCTTCACCGTGAAGTTTGAAATTATTTAATGATAGAAAAAAGCGTCAAACACGTGTTTCTTTTATTTCAGTTTTTGTTTCGGTTTGAGTGCTTTCATGCTTTTGTCTCCTGAACTTTTTACCGTTTTGAATTATTTCTGTTGTGTTTTTTTGTTCCTATTTGAAAGTATTACTGATTGTGTGCGGCAAAAAAGCCCAGACAGAAAAAATAAAAGAATTATTTGAAACCATTTCGTGCCATCACATTTGTGATGTGAAACGGCAATTTTTCGCATTGGACGGACGAAGGAAAAACAGTTACAACAAACTTTAGATGAAAATAATACCGTTGAGAGTTCAAAATCTAGCGATGAGAGCAGACTTTTTCTTCTGCCATTTTCATATCGTACCTTTGACCGCTTAATCTACTAAATCGAGTAAAGTGCTTAATTAAAATGGAGATTATGCCTCCGAAACGACAATTTCATATAATTATTTATTTAATTGCTTTTAAGTGTAGATTCTTCAATGAAAGAAAAAGAACAGACTCCAAAATGAGCCACTCTCAGACTTATTGCTCGCTGCATAAATAATGAGCATTTTGGACGACACTCAAGCACACACACAAAAACAATGGAAAAGCATTAAAATGACACTTTCTTAACACATTTATAATTTGTCACATTTTGTCGCACACACGAAAAGAAGAGAGAGAGAGAGAGCGAAAGGGACTCAGTGTGAGTGTCAAAGTTAAAATGCAGCAAATGTTTCAATTGGTGGCAAATGGGACCCAATTCACTAAAATCGAATTTTCATCACCTCGGTTCATCGATGCGTACCTCCTATTCCAAGATGCGAAAGAGAGAAAAAAATTAAATTTTCATCGTAACAGATGCTTCATGATCTTGCCATGTGCCATTCGATGTCTGTGTGCTAATCCAAATTTTGTGTGTCGGCTAAATGTTCGCACCGTTGTCTACACTCACGGAAATCGATGCTTATCTTTTTGCAAATGTTTTAACCCAAATTTGCACTTAATTTTCTCATTTATGTTGTTCAACATTCCAATTTGAATTTTTTGCAAGCTATTTCGGAATCATTTCTTTCGCTCAAATTGCCGTACAAAAGTTAACAATAATTGGTATTTTTCGTTTTGAGTAACTAATTCATTAAATTAAGATTATTAGTCAACAGTTTTCAAGATTTTCCATCACTCGGTCCATGACAAAAAATACCATCAATATTTGTACTATGTAACACACAACTAAACTAACACGGTACGAAAAAGTTGAAAAAAAGCGCACAAGTTAATGAAATTTCTTATCACTTGTTTACTTTTCAACTTACGGGCACTCTTTCGGCTTCTTTGCTTTAGCTCACACTTTTTTCAGCTCTACAAACCTTCGTAAATACCCATGAAACAATATGGGCTTTTATTGTAAATTCTCGTTTAGTTAAAAAAGGCGAAAAACTTTAGAAAAATGAAACTTGACGCAATTTTTTTAAATAATAATGAAAAAGAATGGGACTGAGAGAGATGGAATAAAATTCAATTTTCATTGAAACAATATTGTTTTATACCGAGTCCATAAATCTAAAATAAACATACGTCAATACGGTGAGTGAAAGTGAGAGCGAAAAAAGAGCCTCGAAATATCCTGTCTGTGTACGCTTTAGAGAGGGTTCTTGCCGATGAATTCTATGATGGCCACTCAACCTTTATGTTCATCTAGAGCATTTTTTGCACTCTTCATTCACATCAAAATGAAGTATAATTTGCTGATTTTTTCATCTTTTTCTCACAGCGCTTCTTCTACTTCCTTGAGTCTCTTTTTTTTCAAATTACCTTTTCACTTTTTGGTCTTTTTACCATTTTTTTTTCTTCACTCATTGGAACTGTTCATTTCTGTTGACGTTTGATGCAGGATATTAAATTATTTTTCATCTTTCTCAACATTCGTTCTATTTTTTTTTCTCTTCCGAGAAAATTATTGCAAGTATTACAAGCGCTTCGCAAATGGAGCAGTTCACAAAAATACTCGAACGCAGAAAGGAGAATTATTTGAAAAAGAAATATCGGGAACAATGACAACGAACGTAATAAAAAAAGTACCATCATCATTGTGATTAAATTTACAGTAAATTGTCGTATGGATGAGATCAGAGCAGAAGAGAAAAGAGAACTAGAGAAATTCACTGCAAGAAAATGCGTCAAAAATATTAAGAGAACTCGGCAGAGAAGAAAGGAGAGCGATCGCAATAGCCGTGTAACTAGCGAACAATAAATTGCAACAAGAGACAGTGTGAGAATGAACCAAAGACGGGGCTGTGACACAAAGTTAAAACTTGTATCCGGATCTGCAACAGTATTGGTGCATGAAAATTCAACATTTAACTGTATGTAGTGTGGAACATCCCCCCGACATGAAAAAAGTGACATGGTGGCGCCATGTACCTGTAATATGGTGGTGAAAGAACAAACTTTGCATGTGCGACCACACAACGTATTTGCGACCACACTGTGATAGACGATTTGTTTTTTCTTCTACTTTTTTTTAAACGAAATAAATTTTAAATACAAAAATGATGAAATCGCAAGGAATTTTCTAATTGTAAACATTTTATTTTTGAAAATAGATAAATTTTATGATCACTCTTTGCGACCACGCACATTTTGCATTTGCGACCACAAATTATTTCATCCAAGTTGATAACAACTAACATCAATAATGTGGTCGTACATGCTCTTACATGAAAATTTGTTCTTTCACCACCATGTTGTACATGGCGCCACCATGTCACTTTTTGCAATACACTGTCATGTCGCAGGGATGGTGTGGAATAAGAAGGAAAAAAAAACATCCCACGGATATAGTGACAAATTGTGTAACAATATGTGCGAGAAACTCTGTCTATCTATTGTTTCAGCAGTTGTCGGTAGTGGAACACCGATGGATCCATGTGACATGTACAAACGACCAGCTGACATATTTTGATTACAGTAGGCAATGTCAAGCATGTGTTTGTGCAGTGTATATAATTTGTACATTATTATTTTTCCAGTATAAAAATGGTTTACTATTTCTCTAGGCAAGAACGACGCTGTTATCATCCATGGCGACCAACTCAGTGCTCGCCAAGAGAAAATTTAATTTAATAATTGCGGTTATACGAAAACTTTGGAGCAGTTTATGCGCTAAAATATACGTGCCAATGGGAATATTCTGGTTGAAAGTTGATACAGTTCGTTCGAAAGGAAATAATTTCTAAATAAATTACGCAATTTTCCTGCTCACTTCTCATTGTCTCTGCAGATTCTACGAACGAAGAAAATGTCAAGAGTTGAGCTAACCCTAGAATAAAATCGATTATGAATGCCAAACTAAGGTGCTTAACATCTCAACAAAAGTGTCTAACTCTCAAGTTATTTTAAGGATTTGCTTCAATCCAAATGGCGACATCATCATACACCAGAAACTTGCAATTTAGTTTGTCTCCTGTCTGCGACGCTCAACTTCAATATGCCGAAACAAATGCATTGAAATAGTGCGGTTAACGGAAAATGTCCATCAATTTCGTTTAATATCGAAACTTTGCATGTTCTTTATAATTTGATTCAAACATTTTTCTTTTTTGGAATTTGGCACATTTTTATGTCACTTAACGTGAACAACCTAATCACGTTCGTTGTCACCATGGTTTGGTTGATCTCTCTCTCCAGTCGCCGCAATAAAGCTCACCTTTTACTATTGTTGAAATAAGTTTTATTTTATTGTCGACAATAAAAGAAAACACGTTTGTGATTGCGCATACTATGCTGAGGGATTTTGTTGAATCGTGATTCAAAGGGCAAATCACAAAGTCATTGGAAAATTTCCAAGCGTTAAATTAAATTGTGTTCAAATCGTCAAAGTTTGTAATCACATTGGCAACGAATGAATCTCTTTCCTTTGAAGCGAATATTTGGTGAGACGTTGAATTTTCAATTCGATAAAATTATTCACATTGGTTGAAATTTCATTTTGGTTTTGAGCGGGACCAAGATATAAGATACATAATACCGAAAAATTGATACAGCCATGTTTTCGTTTATTATCATCGTTTGGATTTTGAAAAACGACCACATTGCACATTATTCATTAGGTGTGCGAGTTTGTGTAAGTGTGTGTGTGTGTGTGTGTGTGTGGAATTGAAAAGCTTTCATGTCTATTTTATATCAAATTTGACGCTTCAAAAAGCATCGATGTGATTTTGATGTAAAATAAATTTGGCTATAAAATGGTAATATTCGCAGAAATCTGGTTCAGTGACTGGGATGTACAGGGACAATGACCTGTATAACGAAATGAAACAAAAATTATATAAAATGATTTGGGAGAAGATATACGAAATCTTTATCTTTACGATTGGAACATCGCCGCTAAAAAGTCACGACCAACACGCAAGCCAAAGTCAATCGAATATTGAGTTCGATGCTGTGAAGTGTCCATTTCAATTGAGTTTTTACAATGCAATACAGAGACAGAAGGAAAAAAACAACCTTTTTTTTCGGTCAAAATTACTTTCAGCGCCAACGCTAACAGATGCTGCTGCTGTTGTTGTTACATTACAAAGCCAAAACACAGAGTGCACGAAATCAAGATGCCAAAAAAAACTATATCACTAAAATATGTACTCATCACTGAAATAATTCCGGCGATATTAAGAGTTTTTGGAGGTGAAAGAATAAAAGTGAAGCAAAGAATTTGGAAGCACTGCGCTTGCAATGCTCAACAATGTAGCAATAAATGGTCGAACGGAAATCATATCATTCGTGCACGAGTGGTGAAGAATAAGCAGAAATTTATCAGGAATAAAATATATTTCGTATGAGAGTGACTATTTTCATTTCCTTCTTTTTCTTTTGTCTCTCTCTCTACTTTCGTCTCCCTCCTTCTGTACGTGTCATTTTTCGTTGGATTCACATTTTCAAATAACGATTTTCTTTCTTCATCTCTTAGTTGCTGGCCACATTGTGCCTGATGCAGTTTTTAATATGAAATACGCCAAAAGCTCGTTCTTGCGTTTATTTCTCATCTGCTGTTGAGTGTTGGCATGTGAAAATTGCGGGAGACAGTTTTCCACAAGCTCACACACAAAAATGAACACATCCTCAATAGAGATTGGGATAAAAACAAACGTACAATTTTCAACATGTATAAAAGTTAATATCGAAACATGTTCCAGTGCGAATGCAATGCAAGGCAAAGCAAAGCAAGGATGCTTCAGCTAAAGCGCACAAGTGCTGTAGGGATATGCGCGCACAAAACGTCCATGACGGAATGAAAGCAGCTGAAAAATGTTTGGTGGCGATGAAAATATGCTCTGTCGTAAAATCGAATTCGCATTGTGATGCTGCGGTGTTTTCAACATTTTATAAGTATTTTATAACGAGCGCTCTAGTTTATCTGATATTTTCTTGCAAAGTGGATTTGGTACATGGACCATGATGCGCTCGAAAAAACGTGGTTTCGCATTCGGCATCGCTGCCGATTCGATGACAACCAAACCATATGCACTGATTGTGAGTGTTATTTTGAGTAGTGTATTAAATTTTCTCGTTGCTAATCCATCAAAATTGATTTTGTGACATTTTCGCTTTGAAATCACGAATTTGTGGCGAAACATTTTCACAACCATTGAATTGTAAATTTTCGATCTTCCACAACAAATCTCTCTGGAAAATAAAATCAGTTTATAATTCAATAGAATCGAATAATTTCAACCGTATTCAATCATTTCATTGGCAGTGAGATGAAATTACGAAATAGATCCTTCTTTTCAATTGCTATGGAAACACAATCGCATTGATGAATGCCAGTGGCCTGATTTGAGCACATCGACAAAAAAAACATAAAGCACGAAATGGAATTCATGAAAAGATCTATAGTTCGAAATGAACGCTGAATGTAATGAACTGTTCTACCTTTAATATTTACGGTATAATACAAAGTCACCGAGTTGTGCACAGTAAACATGCAACCGTAGCAGGTGATACTTTTCATTGGTAGTGGTGATGGTGATGCCGATGTTGGTGGTACGTGAGAAATGTACACTTGTTTTTTTGGGTGAAATAGCGTTTGTTACATTGAATCGAAAAACCTGAATTGACTCATCTGGGTATCATAATGTTGTCATTGTGAATCATACAGAGCACACTTTTCTTTAGCTCCTCAAGCAACATCTTAACCGCAATTTAACAACCATGTGTGCCCACGTGTTTAACAACGAATATATAACCACGTCGCCGTTTTGTGTACGCTCTTAAAATGTTCTCTTAATTATGAATATTTAACCGCTCGCGCACACACACTATGGCTCAGCACTTCAGCCTTAAATTTTGGCAAACAACAAATTCAACCATTGAACGAAGACTGTTGGTAAATGAAAATGATGGGACTGGATTTGTTGACGCGCTTTCTATAAACTGTGAGTTAGAAATGTGTCATTTTTCGCATTTTCTCGCTTTTATCATTAAAATTCACGTTGAAAAGTGTACCAACTAAAATTAAGCACATAAAAAACATTTTGAAATTTTAATCGAACAACAACTGATACATAAATTATTTCTCTTTCTTTCTCGCTGTTTGTTTGCTGATGGTACTACTATCCGTCGATGGAAATTTCCTGTAGCGAGGTGAAAATCCAAAGCGGTAAGTAAACATGCTACAATTACGCAATTTTGTGCAAGCTTTCATCAAATATAAGTCCAACGAACATAGCACAATCCATTTGGCTACCCACTTAATTCGTTCATCGTATCATTCGCCAAGCATGCTTTGGTCGCATTGTCAACATCAGCGCCAAAATTCGGCAATTCGGTAAATAAACATAATGCCAATTCCACAAATATAATGACGATAGAAAACAACAAATAAATGGAAGCATATAGCACTGTGAGTGCGACTGTGAAAAATGCCGAATTTATTGAACACACATACTGACTGTGCCAACATTGAGCGGATAACGCGTGATGATAATGATGTTGATGAAGCCAACAAGCTATTTTATTTATTGTTTTTCTTGAGCAAACAACGGAATATTGTATGCTAAAATGAGAATAACAGACGATCCAATGGTGAATGCCTCCATGAAATAATCATAATCGTCTTCCTTCAAGCACACGTGAGGACTTTTTCCATTCATTTCTCACTGGATGTACAGTTTTTTTACTCGTCTCGGTGTGTCTTTTTAGCCTATGGATCCGCGCGCGAATTGATAAACAAAACGAAGGTCCAACGAAACAGCCAACCAGGCAACCGACCGGAAAGTGAACAACAACAAATGAATAGATAAATTATGTCCCATCATAATAAATTATGTTGGCGGACGTAACAATACCTTTTTACCGTCTCAGTTGTGTGTATTTTGCACGATTTTTATTGCCATAAATTAACTAAGCATTATTATACCTGTTTGTATGCTTGGGCATTTTTCGTTTAACGATGTCTCTTGCAATAAGTTCATTCGTAGCCGCGTTCATGAATTTGAAATGAGGATAAAAAAACTGGATATCATTACGCTTAAGCCGAAGAATTTCGAACGAATAATCGAATTCTCGTTCTTACCTTCATTCCATTCCATGCATCTTATTGAATGAATATCATAGATTAACTCTATTTCGTTCAATTACGTGTGTTTAAATATAGTAAGAGTTTTCTCTCTCTCTCTCTCTCTCTCTCTCTCTCTCTCTCTCGTTCTTCGGTGTGTGATTTGGTTCATTTGCAACGAAATTCTTCGAAATCGAATCGAATTGAAACGAACGAATATTATTTCCAAAAATATTACACATTCAAATCGGCTCAATTTCCTATGTATATTGTACAAAGCGGACGGAAAATCTCGCTATATATGGAAATTCTATTAGCAATTTCATCAAATACATTTTCAAGGTAATGCTTGGTTAATTTGCTTGGAGCTCATAGATGATATTATAACAAATTGAGCTCTTCGAACGATTTTCACATTGATTTTGTATCGAATTGAAAATGTCGAGCGTGAAATTGGTGTTAATTTTCTACATCATCGAAAATTCGGTACATTGGCATCAGCAATAGCTTCATGCTGATTGTGCAAATTTATGGCAACAATATTGCCTGCAAATCGGCCCGAAGACGCAACTCTATCACATTCACTCCACTCTTATACACATATGCAATCGGAGTACCTAGCTTAACCGCATTATATTCATCAAAATCATTAATAATAATTACAAAATTCATCTGCATGAAAACACACGGTTGGTCTCTTTGCGAATAAAACAAACATATAATAAATTTGGCATACATATATCGATGGATGAATTTTAAACCGAACCACAATTCATATTGAATATTCATTCGAGTTGCGAAAGATTTCCAATAAATTGATGGTTCATTTTACCGGATTGATCATTTGAATAGAACATATTTGGAATGTGAAATCAAATTTATAGTAAATAGCAAGTAATTTACTTGCAAATTTTGTAATTAAGATAAAATTATGCGAATAATCAATTGATCTTAGGCAATATGTCAACTGTGTCTGTTGCTCGCTATAATCGGTGTGCATACAAAACCGTGTTATTTCATATTATGAATTTATGATTTAGTGAAACTCCTTTGTAAATACGTACTTAAATTTGAAATAACCAATCGATATAATCTACACTTTTTGCCATTACCAAAGCCCATTTGAATGTTCTTCAATAGTTTTTTTATACTGAGCGTTTTGCATTTTTTCAATAGAAATCTCGAAAATATGTCTTCAACAATGTACGGGTAAAAAAATGAATGGCGAAAATTCCTTGGCGGCGTCGGCAGTGGAACAATGTAATTCAATTGGAATGTTTGCCGTTGCCAAGTGCAAAAGAAGCATTTTTCTCCGGAATATTTTCCGTTCCAAACATATTTCGAAGAGTTTTTATATTAAATACTACGAGTGGATTAATGCTAAACGCACCACCGACGAAAAATGCCAATGTCGAAGAAAAAAAAAACTCGGAATACTTTCTATATATTTTACTTGGAAAACGTAATCAAAGTTCAAAGCGATCTGAATATTCTGGAAAGAAAAGAAAAAGCGACGAGGACGACAACAACAAAAATCGAATGTAATCTTGTTAAATGATGGTATGCATTTACTGCGCATACACAAGTACTTATTAAAGTTGTCACACTACTTCAATATGCAAATTCATTTGTTTGCATAAACGAAAAATGTGTTTTGATGTTTATCAATGCCCGAACTTTTTCTTCAATGGAAATAGGTTCGGTGCACTATCATTTAAGCGAATAATGCGGTAGAATGGGTTCTTTGACGGTTAAAAACACGTCGAAATTTTGCATATTTTATTCATTTGAGTTAAACGACAGACCAAAAATTCAACCGAACAGAAAAGGGGATCAAGAGACTTGAAGCATTAGCATACTATTAATCGCACTCTATGACATACACCGATTTGTTGTGTGAGAGTGAAAGCAAACAATCGACTGATGTTTATCTTGAATGCTTTTCAGCTAACATTTTGTGTTAGTGGGAGATACATTCACATACTTAAATACACACACAGACGCACATATGTTCAGTTCACTATATTATTACGTAACTGTTATGGCGCATACATACAATCACACTGTCATACATCTCACACGCTAAGCGAAAAGATATCATTGGTAAAACAAAGTTTAGAAAATGAATAGACAAACAAAATCCACACAGAACAAAATGTATATATTTATATATATTTGCTTAGTATAGTACTAATAAAGATAGTTTTTGAAGGAAAGTTTTTTGGCTGGCACGGTTGGTTTGTTGTTTGTATATTTGAAAATCTCTTTACATAAATGTAAAAATTAAATTACACGCTCAAATATTCATCGGATGCGATGAATCTTAGTTTTGTTGATTCATTTTTCAATGGAACCTATCTCAGCAGTTGATGGCGTTATGGGGCGTTGATGTGCCGAGCAACAGACACGCTGTTCTAACGAAGAGAGAAAAGATAGACACAATAAACTATATGCTCAAATAGAACGATATCGAATTGTTCTCATTTTTCTGCTATTAATAGCATCACACAGTATCCAAATGCGTCTTTTAAGATTCCAAGTAATGCTAATTTTAGTCATGAAATTTTGGATTTACGATCATCTTGTTTGCCAGTTCGTCAATGGTAAAGAATTTACATGTTTACTTGATTAAAATAATGTATGACAGAAGCGTGTATGATTGCTTACGTAAACAAGTTGTGCAATTAGACATTTCAACTTCGTGTTAAACTTTTCTACACATTTCAGCAAATAGTTTTTTGCGTATGTGATGTTGGTGGTGCGTGGTGGTGATGGAACCAATGCTCGGAAATTGAATTTTTGACATGACAAGAATCACTTTTCATAAACATTGATATGATAGATGATCGGATCAAATGAAAGCGTTTCCTTTGTATTTTAATATGAAAAGGCGTATAAAATAATGTTGTTTATTTTCGGATTTTCATCATGGTCGGCGGAAGTGTTTTTGATTTTTGCTATGACTAAAGAAGATCTGATTACACGAACAGACGAACATATAACCGGAGAAACAAGAGCGGATGTTTGTTTTTCAAAAGTTGTTCAGACTCTCTGGATTTGTGTGAATGAAAAACTTTGCTACGCTTTTTCGCCAAAAAATAATCAGATAATTTTGGTATCTGTGATTTCTTAACGTTATTATTCCCCCCATCGTACAATTTGGAAGCCACTTTACGCAACCAAATTTGTTGGTGCCGTCAACGATGATGACTTCATCGTCATACTCGTCCTTTATACAATTATATTTTAGCCACGCAACGAAAGAACCGAAATGTTAAGTGTTTCGATTGTATGCCGACAACAATCTCAATGCGCGTTGTAATCTATCATCTTGAAATCCAGTATTTTGTATTGTGTGATGGGATCGCTTTCTCGGTGCTAGCGGAAAACGAAAATCCACAACCAAATCGGAACCATAAAATCTAACATCTACAAACAAAAGTCAAAGTGTATGTACATGTGTTTATATATTGTATGTGATTACATGAATAAACACTAGAAACTATTTGGTGATGGTCGTAGTATATGTGCTCTGCACTAACGCCCAGCATTAAAGCTCTCTCTCTCTCTCTCTCTCTTTCTCTCGCTCCCTTTCAATTCTGATGCCGTTCACGCAACAAAATTAAATCTCCATCTCTACGTCAACGATATTTATTATCGCGTTCATCATCAGTTTTATTCTCAATTTTCGTCGGATTAAATTGAAGCGAACAAGAAACGAAGCAAGAAAGTGTACTGTTCATGGATAGCGCATTTATTTCTCGCTGTTTGTAATCATTCTGTGTTGTTTTTGCCGTGATTCCATTTTACTTCATCTCATAGAGTATGTTGAATATTTTCTTTTTTTTAAAAAAAGCATCGGCTTTCTCTTGCTTTGTTGCTGCGCTCTAGCGGAATAATCTTCGTGTCAAATTAATGTTGAAGTATCAAACAAAACAACCGACAAAAAGTGATTTAAATCTTTGTTGCGATGTGTACATTTATGTAACAAACGGCCTTCCATCCACTTTCTGTTCGCTTTCTCTGTCTTGCATCCACCATAAACAGTATACTCCTTTCTGCAATGTACGTAATTCAAATCTATTTGTCACCGAGCACAAGAGCAATTGCAGAGAGACTAGCGAGAGTGCGCTCGTCCAACATCTATCAGTCAGTATTTTCTACATCGGTTTTATTTTAAATTTATTCTGCAAGCTTTTAGCCTCAAATGCTATTCTTTTGCTCACTTGAATGTGGTCGCCAATCCAGATTTAGTGTCATGGTTGATCTGAATGAATTCAACATTTGTCACATGTGCACATTTAGAAGGATTCCGCACAAACTAACCGAATGCCATTTTATACATTGCATCACGCATATTTATAAAATGAAATGAATATCCCTGCATGTCATTCGCAACAAAATCGTTGAGACAGCAAATTAAAACCGACAAAAAAAAGTTCGTCAAAACGAACAGTGAGAACGAAAAAATGGCCATTCATTCACTTCCACATTACACATTACAAAATATGAAGTCATAAAGCCACATAACAATGTCATTTTGATAAGAATAAATTGGGCTGAAAATGTATCCAAAAAGAACACACTACACATACATATATATGCACAACTAATTCATTCGATGGCATAGTTTCCGTTACATAGTATAACAATGAATGGATCGTGAATGGATAAAAAGCATGAACGTGAGTGTGAGCGAATGGATGTGTGCTCCTGTTCATAAAAAGAGATGCGACATTATAATGTATGATTGGATGTTGTTTTGTTGCAAGTAATTGGTTAGGCATGGTCACGAATTTCCACTGTGTGCCGATCTCAAACTCCAATGTAGATTTATTTTGGACAGTTGCAAATTGACCAAAGTCGTTTCGGCGACCGAAATTCGAATATATGGAAGTTAAATGACATAAAACCGATTTATTGAAGTTATTCATATTGTTTTCTTTCTCAATGTTCGCATAGAAACAAAAAAAAAGCGATTGAGCTAAACATATTACGTTATTTGTGATTTCATCATCAATAGCACAGTGTGATAGATTCATTTTCGAATGTGAAATATGGCGAACATTTCGCTCATTCATTCTGATGGCATCACTATAAACGGGATTGAAAAAGCCCCGTTCACCACCAGAAAATATGTTACATATCACGAATAGATCGAGCAAAAGCTGCTTAACTATTGTTGCGTTGGCACCGAAATAAGAGCGACTGGTGGTGAATGAAGAAGAGAGTATAAGGTGCTTTGTTGCTAGATAAAACCAATACCGAAAGTGAAGAAAAATGATAGTATGGATTGCGGTGTAGACGAATGGCATGATGAAACGAAATCCAAACCCCCCGAAATATTCGAATACACAACGAAATTGCAAATCGAAATGAACGAATTATACAACTCGGAATGAAATGAATGACTTGAAGCGGCAATAGTCAACGCAATGGATTTTATCAGTTTGTGGTGTCTAGTCTGAAGTGTATTTCGTATACAAGAATTTCAGAAGTACAATTGCAGATTAAAGCATCGGGTGAAAATAGAAAACAACGGAAATTCAACGAAAATCCATTACATAAATTGTTTCTGGTGTGTGTGTGTGTGTTGTTTTTTCGGTGCCAATGTCACACCCATTTCGATGGTGTTGCTACATTAGTGTGGAAATAAATTCAAGTTGGTACAAAATCTTACCATACCAGAATGAACAAAAATCAACTGCCAAAAACGGAAAAAGCGGTACGCGGATAATGTATTTGGGTAAGCGTTTTAATCCCGAACAAAATATCTCCTTCATTACGGCCATGGAATCGAAAGTATACAAGTTTTGTTTATTGAAGATGAAAATGAGTTTGGGATAAGCAAAATTCATGTGAAATTGATGTGTATTTTGTACATTTGCTCGCAGGCACATTCACATGGAAAAACACATGATGAACACCCGCCAGTAATTCAGGACGCAAGAAGTATATTTTAATTATAGACATTCGGTTTCGGGCGAGATGCACAATCTATATGGATGTTTGTTGCTTCACTGCATTTAAGCAGCGGCAAATTGAATAAACATCACTCATATCACAATCTTCAAGTGCATTTAATTTGGTCATCATCCAAATTCATGCGGCCAATTCGGTATGCTTGAAAGCAAAAGCTTTTTGGAGTGGAAAAGAAAATGTTTAATTCATATATCCGCTAGTCATGTTCATATCCAGAGATTACACACACTTAATTGGTCAACTCTCGCCTCCAAATGTATGAATTTAAATTAACATCTCCAGATTTAATGCGCACAACATTTGACTAACGTTCGACAATATGAAAGAAACAAGAAAAAAACATCAAATCAGATTAATAGGTGTTATCAAAGTTTCTTTCTCTCTCTCCCTCTCTCGGCTCTTGTTTTTCACCAAACCTGTGGATGAAGGTCCGATTTAATCAAGTCGAATCATAAGAATGGGGTTTTACATGTTGGTGAGAAAGCGCCAATCATATTTCATCCTCGCTTTTTCATACACGTTCGCCATGCTCATAGCTGGTGCCGATGACGCTTCATTTTCAATGAATTAACCATGGATTTCTTTATCGCCTGCGGTACTTGGTAGCAGTACAATTTCTGTACAGAATTTCAGTCAATCAATGTGAAATATGTGTGCACAAAGTAATAATGAAATTAAAAGCTTAGCTGAAACGACTTTGAAACGAATTAAGCTTGTTGTATTGCTTAACTTCGACAATGTCATGAAAAATGCGTTGATATAGATTTTGTAGTGCGGCTGAAAAAAGACGACAAAGGGGTTTTCGATTATATATTTGTTGCTATTAAAAAGTATTATTGTGCATTAAATCACAACGGTACGTGTGATTCAAGTTTTCTGCTTAATGTACACAAAAAAAATCTGTGATCACAGCCAAACCGGAGCAAAGAAATGGCAGCTGTATTTTATGAGTACAACATCCGCTTTTCTTTTGTTTATATTCGTTCCATTCGATGGCTGGAATTTACCAAAGAAGCATATCTTAAGTGCGATGTGCGCTCAAAACAGCCACCATGCTGAATAGAAAAACACAAAGTCGGATTGTTTTCGTTCATCGCAAAAACAACAAATAAATGATTTATGAATTTTTTCCGCATAGAATAAAATCGGAAAAACATTGAGTTAGGTCGAAATAAATGAATATGCGCCATTTCTTCTTCACGAGACTTTTATCAATTGCAACAACACAAACAACAGCCGATAAAAGTGGATAGCTTATCTATTCATTCCAACCGCCATTTTATTATTCTAATCTATTTTCGGCAAAAATGTGCAATTTTTCAGCCATCGCTTTCCAAGTCGAAAAACAGAAAGGAAAAAAACACAATTGCCCAAAAGAACATTGATTTATTTGATAAAATTGTTCGTGCTTTCTTTCGTCTCTCATTTGTTTTTGTTTTTTTTTTTTAATTTCGCTCAACAAATTTATTCCATGTTTGTTAAAGTTTATTTGACGGAACGTCTCGTTCTGCGAAAAAACTTTCTACAACAAACGAACAAATATTTAATTTGAAGTGATTTAACTGGAATTTATATTTTGTGCATGTATTTATTTATGAGTGCGTAGATTTTGTATTGATGTTTATAAAATCCTTTGACACGCTTCAGCTAAACGCGCCAAATTTATCACACACATTCAAGAGAAAAGAGACACATACTCACTGTATACTCAATATTGGCACAAAACCATTTTATTAATGATCTGTCATTAATATGAAACCTTGAGTAATGAGCAGCGTTTCGCCTTGCATAGTATTTCAGTGTTTGGCGCATATTAAAATTTTCACTTCGCATCATTATAACTTTTATGGCAATTTTTAATTATTTAATATGAAACGAAAAGTTTTTTTGTTTTTTTTTCCCAACATCAAACTCTCTTCGGACTAACACCAAGACAAGACATTTTTTTGGTGGTGACATGATGAATTTTTCATTTTGAATTAAGAAAATGGAGAATCATCTGTTGATAGCATACGCTATGGCATTAAAGTTTTAAAGCGAAAATTAAATGAGTTTAAAATTGACTTTCAACAAAATATTCTTTCGTCGCAATCGTAATCAGTCGCACCATCACTCCAAATGCATCGTTTTTTTTTCTTTTTTCCCTTTGTTTTTATTACCCAAAAAGTGAAATGAAATTACGCAAACGAAACAAAGCTTTTTTGTCAACATTTCGAAACTGTTCCGCATCAAGTGAACATAAAATCAACTTTTTTTGGACTTAGTATTCAGTCTAGAATTTCCATCGAAATGAGTTGAACATGCAATTTATATGTCAAGAAGACAACAACAACAACAACTTCATTCTTGAGTTAATAATACCCAGTGAACACATTGGATAGAAACTGCCATAAACAAAAGCCTTAACAACAATGTTATGCCAAACACTGATTATTTTGATCGAAATTGGCCCGAAACTTCGTTTAATACAACGCCGTGTACGTTACTTACGCAACAACTGTTGATGCTTAAATGTTTACAAATAAACCAATCACAATTAGTCTCTGGGTTTCGATTTACGTTGAATGCCATAATGGGTTCATAAACGCGACGTTGTTCGCATGCTAAAATCCATTTGCACATTATATAATCATAAAATATGGTTTGGAAAATATTGTTCGGTTTCCTGTTGGAGACCCGGAGAGAAACTGGTGAAGAGCGCACCCATTCAAAGTCGGTCATGCACGAATAGTGAATTAAAAGCGCGTAAGAGATGAGAAAAAGGGCGACCAGACAACAAAACTGAAAAGTGAGCAGCAACCGAAACCCAAATGGTTGGCCAACAAGTATGAGAGCAAGTGGCCAAATATCGCATAATTTATGCAAAGCTCGTGCACATAAGATGTGGCGGATAAAGAGAAAAAGCGAAAGAGAAAAAACCTCGATATACTCGGCACGACAAACTTTTTACGATTTCCCATACTTTGCATTGCCTTTTTTTGTGATGCGCGCGCGTGCGGCGATGGCAACTTTGTTCCAATCCAGCTTTAATCGGTTGTAATAACCGAATGCCAATATTTTTTATATGCTCGCTTATCCTCTTTCTCTCATTCAGGGTTATTTTTGTTTAATGGCCGATTAGCGGTGGTCGTTCTCTTATTAATTCCACGCTTTCCAAATCGATAGATTTTAAAGCTGCAAGTTTTTTTTGTAGTTGAAATCTTCTAGACGACTTTTTATTACACATTTCCATTAATTCAATATGGAAAATGGGAAGAAAGCACGCGCACGACACTTTTTTTATATTTTATTGTCTATCGCTTGGGACAATGACTGAAAAATCGAGGAGATTTTTAATGTTGCATAAAAACCACCCCGCCACGGTCTATTCGGTGTGACCAATGAATGAGAATAACACAAAAAAAATGTGGAGGAAAGAGTTGAAAACTGTTGCGAAAGATTAGTCATTCGGTGATTGCTTGCGTGTGATTTATGCAATAAAAAAGTGAAAACAAATAGTAGTCTAATGGGAATTCAGCAATTATCTATCATTAACGATTGTAAAACAAAGAAAATGAGCAAATAATGCTGTTAAATGCTCATTTTATCTATCTCCACCCACTATTCGCAGGTATATACGTACGTTGATTGAAGAAATAAGCTTTAAATTACTGATACACTTTGCGAGGACGAGAGAGAGAACGGCAATTCGCCGGACGAGTGTTATAATGTTTGAAAGGAGTGATAGAGATAAAGAGACCGTGCACATGAACATAAATTACCGTACATTACTTAAGCGGGCAGCTATTTTCGAACCATTTTTACAGCCACTATCGATCCGTCTGTGAAATTCAATCAACGATAAGGACTGGTGTACGATGAACAATGAACATCACACCAACAATCCAACATTATGTGTTTGGGTGCGGGATAATAATATCTCTTGCCAAACATGGTATAAATTGCAAATTGCACAAAACAGCCAGTGAAGTCGATAAAAATAGAATGAAAAATGCGAAAAGCAATAGCAACCGAACGAAGTAGAAAAAAAGACAATTCAAATATTAATTTTATTGGGGCAACCTGTGAACAAACATTAATTTGATGAGTAATTCGATGGTGAAGAATAGCGAACGATATATAGCGCACCGAAAAGAATCAAAAGAAGAAGAAAAAGAAAATAAAACAATAACCGACAAAGCAACGTGATGCGCACCAAGTCAGCGAATAATGAGATTAATTTTTTATTACTTTGTGTTTGGTGCATATTCCGATGAACATCAATTTCGACTCATTTATCGATCATAGATGGTATGGTCGCATTCGTGCAGCACTACAAACTGACACGGCATTGTCATCATCTATAAAAGTTTAAATATGCTTTTTGACGCATTTACATTCAATATTCTGCATAGTTGAAGTTTTTGACATAGAAATGCGAATTAATATGAACGCAACGAATTTTCGTTTTTTTTTTTAATTTTCATTTCGTTGCAATGAAAAATGACTTTATCGTCAGCCGTCTTGTCGATGAATTCTTTTTTCTGACTTGTTGAAAATTGTTGTGGAAAGTTCATAAAGCATCGAGACGACGATACTAATGAAAGAAGACGTTATACTGCATTTCGTATGCGGCAATTTAGAAGAGACTGAGCAACTTCATCTGAATTAATCAAGTAGTGATTCAATAAAAAATGGAATTCTTGCGCTCGCTTGTATCGGTTTATTGATTGATGTCAGACACGCATTTTTGCTGTCGATTCGTATATTAAATTTTATGACGGCATTGCGCGCACACACAGTCCAACAAATCGACAACGACAGCACCTCAGCATAGTTGATTGCAGATCGGCAACCCACTCCTTTTCTATGTCTCTCTGTGTCCAATTCGAAACGAATCGAATGCTTTTTCGTTTTTATTTCCATTTTATCGAATGGCGAAATTGCATGAGTCGCTTTGGCTCGCATATAAAAGGTATCGCACACAATGTGTATAGTTAAATAGTCATTTGCAATACGTGCAAATGCAAGCCAACAAACATTCGAATGATCGTTACGAGTGAACAATTCAACACGGCTATTGCAGTCTATTGAACCTTGATATATGTGCGGTTTCGAAAACTTTGGTCTACAGCACATTGGTTTAGCGCTAACTACGCAAATAAATTCATAAGCCTTTGTTATCTCGTTCTCTTGGCGCTGGATTGTTTTTTTTTTCGGTCATCGTTGTGGTTTTTTCGGTCGAATCCTTTACCAGGCGCTTTTGTTCATATAACACACCGAATCTGATTACAGTTTTCCCATTGCTGTCGCTGAGCACACATTTGCTACATGAACACACATACTCACGTTCGAATGCACCCAGACATCAGGCTATCATTTCATAATTTTGTTTGTCTCTTTTTTGGGGTATACGGTATGCGGTATCGTATATCAGTGTGCTTCACCAGTTATTATTTATTTTTGTT
This sequence comes from Contarinia nasturtii, assembly GCF_009176525.2. Lineage (NCBI taxonomy): Eukaryota > Metazoa > Arthropoda > Insecta > Diptera > Cecidomyiidae > Contarinia > Contarinia nasturtii. The sequence goes on along the minus strand of NW_022198211.1, from coordinate 2,019,831 downwards.
GAACACCCTCGAATTCGTGGCTACTTTTTGCTTTGACGTCTTTTGCTATTTTGCACCAAACAACGTTCAGTGTTTCTTCATGCTATATGCTCGAGTGTGTGAATTATGTTCATCAAACCCGGTATACCACATTTATCGCAAAAACCACCAACACTCATCTCATTATTACAGTGCAAAGTTATGTAAGAGAAGAAAAAAAGCATGGTAAATCGAAATATTTGGAATAGTGACCACCGGGCTAATTTGTGTACAAATCTATGAGAGCAAAAAAGCTTATACTTTTAGTTATTTGGCTACCAAAAAAGACAACCAAGAATTTCTCGTTTCCAAACGAAACCGTAAAATGGTTTTTTGTTACCAAGCGTCAAAAATGACAACTGACTTGGCGCTTTTTTTGTCTTTGTTGTATCTGCTGCTGTTGCTTGTGCTGTTGCAAAGCAGCAACACGAATATTGTATGCATTCCAATTCCATTTATAAATTATTACCCACGATCGGCTTATTTACGTCGTAAGCTTCAACACTCAAACGATTCAACTTACCGACAAAGTGGGAGTTTGAGAGTGCAGATATTTTATTCAGTGGCACAAAATGATAAACAGACTCGCATTACTAAATTGCTGCGCACAAAATGAGACAGTGTTCGAGGGAGAGAGGAAGAGAGTGAAATTTGTAAATGGCAAAAAAGAAGGTGGTTGTGAAAACAACGTTAAGAATATATTAACTTGTTTGTTGTATTTTGGTTTTGTTTGATTTTGAACTTGATTCGCATTTATCGTCAACACTGTCAACCTATCTAACTAACTCGACGATGTGACGACCAATGAAATATGTAATGTTTTATGCATGTTTAGCATATTTTTTTTCCTCACCATCCCATCATACCTATCAACACTTTTTTTTCTTTCCTCGACTTGTCTCTCACATTGTTTTTGTTTCTTTCTGTGTATGCATTTTTTTGTGTGTGGCAAACATTGAGATTTAACACGTAACAAAAAATGTCATGTCAAAAAAAGATGAAAAATATGTTCGATGAAAGGGCAAGTTCAATGTATTTCTAGTTGGTGATTACATGGCCGGGGATTCTCTTGAGAATTCCGAACTTCTATTTTTCCGTTCGGGGTGACATTGACGTAGCAAACCAAATGAATTCAAGAGCGAACAACTGGGGAGGAATTATTTTGATGTCGGTCGATGACTGGATACACCAGAGAAAAAAAGAAGTCAAAGGCTCAACGAATATGACATAAAATCATCTGAAATGATAGCCAACGAAAACGATAGAAAAAAAATATTATTGGCATAATGCGACTCAAATATCTTGGTCGGTATTTTGAATTTCTTGAACGACTGTCGCAAAATTGATGGCATTTGGTGTTGCCAAATCATAAAAACTCAATCCTTTCATTGTTTGAAATGGAGCAAAACAAGCGATGAAAATCTCGTCACGCCTCACTTGATTGAAAATGAAATTTAATTAGTTCAAGAGATGTACAGCCACTTGACTGGTGCTCTCGAGCATTCTAACATAATTTTCGCGGATTTTTCATTTCGGCTAAGCAAATTGGTTGCCTTGGCTCAAACAACAAAATCCACAATCAAAGTTGAATTATAAATACAGTTTTTGTTTCAAAGACTGTAATTGACAAAATTCCATCGGCTTTGGCTTAACTTTCATCTCCCATGGTTTTTCGTTTAGATAGATCTTTTTCATGGTTTTTCATAACATCCGACAATGAATTTTCTACGAATAATATTTCCGCAGTCATTGAAATTCATCGACATAATATTCATGTTAGCGGCATTTACCACCTGCTGTTATATAACGCGCGTATTTGCTGCTACGTCTGTACTACATTCATTATTACCAAGAAATGGACGTTAAAATCGACTAAATTATGGTGGACAGTTGACGAAATGAGTTCGCTGTTTGAAGCAACTTTTACAAATTATATTCATATTACAAAAAGCAGTTGGAACTGGAACAATGCGGTGATAATCTTAGCATCAGAATCATTAAATCGTTTTAATTGTTTTGTCATTAAGTTGATTTAATGTCGTTAAGCTCATTTATAATGCGAATTATATTGTGGTGCCAAGTGATGTTGTGTGAGTGAAAGGAAATGCGGTGAATTGTGTGAAAGAGTGAGTGAGCAAAATAAGCACAAGAAGTTTGCGTCAATTTTTAATATGGTTTGCGCAGAACGTCGAAGAGAGAACTAAAAACTTTTCGATTTTATCGCCTGATTTGATATATTCCAATCCAATTTTGCCAAATTTAATGAGAAAAAGAGAGCACGTTTGCCCGGGATAGCCGAAGAAAAAACTTTCTTTGTACTCTTCTCCCACGCGCCCGTTCAGAATTACTCGGGAGAAATTTCTTTTTAATCGTTTTGATGTTTTTTTTCGTCCAATTTTTCATTTTCAACTTTGTTCATAACTTCATTCGATGATTCTCACAAATTTATCCAATTTAAAAAAAAAGAAGAGAAAAGCAGCATTCCATTTCCGTTGTTCCGCATTTCTTTCCTTTTTTCTTCATCTTTTTTGGGTTATTCACCACTTTCACAAATATATATTGTGCGCTTGTTAAAATGGAATTGGTTTTGGTGGGTTCGAAAACGTGCTTTTTGAAGCATTTTTTGTGTGGTTCAGTAGTGGAAAAATCGCACTATAAATGTCGTGGTAGCTTTCGGTCGTCACTTCAGTTTAACAAAGATGTAATTAAGAAAGAAAGAATAGAAGAAAAGAAACCGCGCACCGTACACGACAACCGAAAAGAGGCGCTTGCTGCTGGTTTGTTCTCGCTGTTAACAATGTAATTTCGTTTCACAATAAAATGATTTAAAATGCATTGTTCAATATTGTCCGTATAGCCGTGGCAATTGTGTCAGAAAAAAAATACAAAAAAAAAATACCTGAACACAGTTTTCACAAAGAATTTTAATATGATGAAAAATGCGCGAATATAATATAATAATGCAACGGTGGTATGCGCGAATCTGCGCTTGAGTAGGTTTTCAACCGACTATTTGCACTAAGATACACTTAAAAAAAGCATTCAGAAGGAACAGTGCAGAAAAAAAATGAATACAAAATTAATCGATGTAATAGTTGGCAATTTCATTTATGACTGAATTTTACCTAGCATTTTTTTATCTTTCTGTATTTGATTGACGTCAGAGAAATACCTTGTGAAATTCTCAGAACAGTTTTTCCATCATTACTATAGCCATGAAGTAAAATAAATGTAATAAAGAATGACTGATTCGCAGATGTTGTGAAACAAACGAATCAACAAAACCCGGCCGCAATCACATCACAAACATCAAATTGAGATTATATCACGTTCAATGTGCTTCGAACCGAATAAAAATAAAATTGTGCAAAGTTCGATTGCGCGCATATAGTATTACGAAGCATCGGTATCATGTAAGAGTCGAGCAAAATAAAAACGCAATAAACATGTTTAATCATCAAAACACAACCCATGAAAAAGAACGGTGTTGAGCAAAGTTTATGCACGATGTTTAAGATGTGTTTGAATTGCATTTATGAGCATCGAAATGCAATTCGCTCGGTGCAAAAATAGAAAAGCGCATTGACGACGACACAATAATTGTGTATTGGAAAATAGTGAATGCAATCTACAACTTCCCGACACCAACCAACAAAACATGGTGTGTGTGCGTGTATAACATCCAAACGAAAAACTTTTTTCATGAAAATTGCATTTAAGTGGGTTACGTACACACCAAACAACTTCCCGTCCAAGAAATTGGAACGTAAAACTTTTCCAAAACTATTGAATTATTTCTCGCTATAGTATTTACGAAATTAAAATGAGTGCCGCTTTTTCCGTCTCTCTCTCTCTCTCTCTCTCTCTCTCTCTCTCGTTTCACCGTACATTTACAGTTTACACGTTGAACGCAATTGTTTGGTACAACAATTAATATGCACACACATACTTTGTCGTTGCACAATTCGTTGTTTTTCCATTATTCGCTACTCTTCCGAAGTTGATAATATTGTGCTTTTCTCCGTTCATTTAATCAAATTCAATGCAACGTTTATTGAGATTCAAAATTGATAGTACCTATAATATATTCCGAATGAGGAAAGTTGATATTTTCATAATATTGGAGCAATTAGAGAATTTCCTTTCAATCATTACCATCGACAGAGGAAATCAGTATACAGTAATGTTGTGCTTGAAATAAAGGCATCAAATTCTCTTATTGCAATGTTGCTTTAATTTATCTCGATGCGAACATCTAAATATGAATTCTTCAATTACTATCTCTCCCTCTCTCATATGGATATAAAATCTGTGGAAATTTCCTTCCATAATATTATCAATATTTTCTCAATAACAACAAATGTTCAATTATTCTTTTCATAAATTTTAATGAGTATCCTTTCGATACCGATGATTTGATCCAATTAAAAATTGAAAACATTTGATTCGAGCAACCATCTAAAAAAAGGCAATAGAAGTGCAAAAACTGCTTAATATCGATCGTTGCCTTGGTCGCCTGGATCGAGAGCAATTAGCATTTAAATATAAAAAACGGAACTATAGTGCACGTTTGATAGAGCAATTAAAATAGTCGAGTGTGTAACTACAGGGTAAATGAGAGCAACTTGAGACTGTAAGCAAAAAAAGACAGATGAAGTTAAATGAAAATTGTTTTTAAGAACAAGCTGTTATCGCTTAAAATGAGCTGTTCATTTTGCATTTGATGTGTTCGGCCTGAATAGTCTCAATATATAAATGAGCCACTTTAAATTCAAAATTTTGCTGTTCGTCCCATTTTTCGTAATTTCGCCAGTGCTCGGCAAAGAAAAAACCCATCCAGCAAACTCTCTAATCCTTATTTGGTACATTTCAAATTGATGTTTTAACCTCAATGAAAGTAAAAGTTAGTTAATATTCATAGAACAAAGTGGCAATAAAAATGTACACACAATCGAAAAGAGTCTTAGCAGGAGCGAAAAAAAATAAAATAAAACGAAACACCCAACACCCGAAAACAAATGAAAGTTAAGCCGATGAACGGAATTGTAGTTTGTATTTTAGAAAATCAAGTGAGAGCCATTGTTTTCTCTTTTTTTGCAAAACTGAATTGTGGATTCAGTGTGAAAATGGAAAACAAACAGACGTTCATGCCGTGAATAGAATATCAACTCTCGAAAATAAATGGCAAACAAGAACAATAGGAAAGGGAGAGAAAAACGGATGAAGAACATTTCCATTGGACCATTGAAGCGGTGTGCCTGATTAAACAAAATGGAATATGAGTGCAAACGAAGAGCTTAAAATACACACTTCACCATTAAACAGATAAGTTCACGTTACGACTGAGTGAAAGGCAGGTGAAAACCGAAAACAAATAATATCAGATAAGAAGAATGAACGAAAGATTAAAAAAGAACAAGAAAAATGTGCGGTGCGTACAAAAGTAATGATTTCTTCTTCTTTTTTCTCGTCTTCATCATAATGTGGCCGTTCACAACGAGAACAAAGACCAAACAGAGCATGAGAATGAGGGAAAAATGAAGAAAGGAACAAAAGACGAAACCGTTGTTTAAACGACTAATTTTGCGCTCGGGTTGGAAAGACGAACGAATCCATTTGTTGTGTGTGTGTGTGCATCACTTTTAACTGCAATAGGTAGTTATTACAAAAATGTCGAAAGAGCGATACAAATAGAATAAAAAAGAAGTACATAAAATAAATGACTTGCAAAAGATGCCATCCGTCTGAAAATTGTACGCTACGCATTCTTGCTCCCGTTGAATTGATCCTTTTGAGTGCTTTGCTCTCTTTTTTCATATTTTGAATCACTCTGACGAATGGAACAGGGAAAAAAAGGTTCGGCCCCGACATGCACATGAATTAATTGGTGTACGAGAGTGATTTTTGGAAATGAATATATGTCATTAATCGAGAATGCGAATCAGTGGCACACAATTGATATCGGATCAGTCCATCATTTCTTTGGAAATCTTTTGAACTGGAACAATTATCAGCAAAAAATGAAAATCATTGACATTTCATGTGTAAAATCACGTGTTTTTTATGTTACGGTCAAATGTCTGTCGTTTTTCACATTATTCACAATTAAAATCATCGAATTTTCACTTTTAATATGTGATTCAACTGTGCACGAAGAGATGTCATTATTATCCATTGTTGTTGGGCACTGCGGTTGAAAATTGGCTATGATATATGAACTCTGTTCGAGGTATTAATCAATCTTGTGCTTCGTTTTTTTTCTTACTTCACACCCAAAAACGAACAAGAGAGCGTGAAAGATAGGGAAAAACAGTGCATAAAGAACCGTACTTCAGCTCATTCATTTGTGCAAAGACATCATAATTTAGCATGCTGTTCAACACGATTTGCTCATTGATAACGGTAAAAGAACGTTGAGCCACTTAAACGCACGGTCGCGTACACAAAAGACAAATGGCACGAAGCGACAATGGCATCAACGGTATAAATTGTAAAACAGTATTACAATACAAACGGCAAAATAAACTTTGCTAAATACAAAGGCAAATTTCACCCTCTGTCGCATCGAATTCGCAAGGCTAGAAAATTGCGTCCCATTCAAAATGAAATGAATGGAAAACATACAAGACAACCGAACAAAAAAAGCGGATTGATCTCTTTTTTGCCGTCTGTCTAATACCAAATTGAAACATTATGATATGCTACGCATAAGCCATTGTGTCGATGAAAGAAAACGTGTGAAATATTCATTTGAACCGCATGCTGTCATCATTGACACAAACAACTACTGGTGATGCTGGCGTTTTTGTTGTTATTGTTGTTACTGCTGCTGATACTTGGGATTCGAAACTTGTTTTTCAAGTGCGTTTGCTATTTTCCGCTATTTGCTCATTTTGTTTCGTTCTTTTTTTCCATCTCTATCGAGCGCCTCAATCTAGTTTTATACACTTTCTGCGTCGCCAATGTTGTGCTGCCAATTTTAGTCACAAAACATTTTCAGGTCGTTGCATTTTCCGAAAATATCTTTGGTTTTATGGCAGTTTTTTGTTGGGTGTGTGTGTGTGATGCTCGTTTTTGATTCTTTGCTTGTTTTTGGACATTTGTTCGTTTTTTTCTTTTTATCGTTCTTGATTTTTTTTGTCGTCGCAATGCCAATATCAGCGCTCGTAATAGACGTATACTTCATCAATGACGTGAATTTGTTTGTACTTTGGGAGAATATACAGACATGTGGATTGATGTAAATCACAAATCCGTAACGATATTTGCTCATATACAAACACACATTTCGATTGAACTGAGCGAGCTGTGGATGCAGCAAGAGCAGTGAACAGTCGCCAGTCGTTGTAAGGGAAGCTTATGCGAGTGCTTCGACTGCTATTTTTTTATTCGCCTCTGTTGGAATTGATTGCTGTATTGGAATGGCTTCGAATGAAAATGCAAAAGCGCGAAATTCAATAAGTTTCACTCTCTCTCTCTCTCTGCTTCACTCTCTTTTCACTTGTGCTGTTCAATCGTTTTGTTATCGGATTCGTGTTTTTTTCTTTCTATGAGTAAAGGTTGTTGATATAGCTTTTACTTGCATCAACAAGAAATTGCACAAACATACATTTCTAATTTATAACTTCTTAGATTGTTATCTCATCCAATCAGTTCGTTTCGATACGATATAGTTTTCAATCAATTTTGTTTTTATGGCCATTCGCTCCGCCCATTTGCACAAATTGTGTAATTTTTCGTACTCTCATTTCACCGGTAGCACAAGTGCCTAAAGTGATTTCTTTTTCAGTTAGAAAAATGTTATCGAGTGTATTTTTGTTTACGAGTTGAAAAATTGAATAACAAAATTGTAATTTACTTTATTCTTGTTTGTAATTTTCAAATGGACAAGCCTGAACAGCAAAAAACAGTAGTTAAAGCAAAAATCCATAGATTTTTTGCTGTTCTCGCAATGTATTGGTGTTGCAATTTGCATTTGAATTGAATGAAATGGGACGATACCGAGAGACATCAGAACCAAAAAAAGCGCAACAAACCTGAAACAGTTATCATTTGAACACATTAAGTGGATGGCAATTTTTCGTCCAAATCCCGAAGAATTAATGGCGCTTTTAAATCATTTTTAATCCACCTTTTAAAAAGTGAAGTGCATTTGCCGCTTATTTTCGCCACATAAATATACTTGTTATGCTGCTGTTTTTCTACATACAATTTTCTCAATTGACAAATTTATCGCAGTGGATTCACAACTTCGCCAAATTGAAATTATATATGTGTATAAATGTATAAATACGGGCTTTTGTTTTTGTTGCGGTCGATTTTATGTTGACGCGATGCGATAATCCGTGGTCAGTAAATTATGGTATTGTTTATCATAGAAAAAAAATTGAAAGAAAACCGGGTCCAAACTATATGGAATTGTAAGCCGCATAACAAATAATGGACAACAAATTTCGTAAAGAGTCAGCGAATAATGATAAAATTTTGATGTGATTGCAAGTGCTTGTGATTGGATTTTAAAGCAAAAATTGAAATGTTTTATCAATACCAACACATTGTGGATTCATGGCAACGGAGTGCATATTTTGAAAGTTGAAAATTGCTTTTCAATCGGCAACGTGTTAACCTATTCAAAATGATATAATGCACTACCGCAATAGCGTCAATTCAAAAAAAAAAAAACACACACACAAGCCTTTGTGTTTAGGTTATTTGCTATATAGTTTTCTTTTTATTTTGCACTCAACCGCACACATTCTATCACATCCACTCAAAATAAGTTTATCTATCAAAACAAAGTTTTTTTTATGCCTGTTAAAATTGGTTATCAAATGCTTTGCAATAGTTTTGATCGGTTTTGATATTGCGTGTTGGAATTTTGTTTGTACGGTATACATGTGAAAAACTTTGTCATGAGCAAGGTTGTGAAAAGCACGACGTGTGTTGTGCCATTTTGATGATAAAATGTGCCAACACATATCATATCGATACAATGTGTAAGCAAATAAAATAGTATCTGTGCAAACATCATCCATATTCATGGGAGACAGAGAGGAAAAGACGTTCCATGGATTTTAATGCAGTGTGTGTATATATTTGCCATAAACATTCGCATTAGCATCAAACACTGTCATTCGATGACATCGATACGTGTCGAATGCTAGTGTGCGATCATAATTTCAAATAGTTTCTGTTTCACACATCTCTAAGCGTCATCATCATGCCTATCACTTGAAACAAGTTCTAGTCTACGTGAGTGTGTGAAAAAAATCTCAACTTTTATTGGGATGCTCCTTTTTTTAAAAGAAGATGTTTACTTTATACAGATTTTTTTCACAAATATATTAGATGGACTCATTAATCACATCCAATTTTAGAGAGTACTCTAGTTCATAATAATTTTCTCTTTAATTTGTAATAGAAATTCGTCTTTCGTCTATAAGATGGATTAATGTGTGAAAAATATACAATTGATGCGAAGCGAAGAAGGAATGCGGATGATAAATATCAAGTTTTCATGATCCAATGTAAAAAGTTGAACGTGAATTTCGAGTGATCCAAAGGAATTCTATATAAGCTCAAACTTTGTTCAAAAACCAAAATGTGAATATGCAAGCTAATTAGTTTGGTTCATTGTGAAAACTTAACTTTAAATCGTTCGTTTTTGCCAATAAATCTGTCATTAAAACTTTGAATGTGACATCGCTTAATTCTCTTTTAATTGATCTAAAAAGGAGTTATTGTACAAAACTAAAATTTAACTTAAATTAAATCCTTGTGATCGATTGTTGTTTGGAAATTTTAGATCTACAATAGCTAAGAATGGAATGTTATACCCCCAACCCCATGGACTAATTCTCTGCGTCGGTTAAACTTTCTCTTCCGCTGTATTACGTTGATATGTGGCTGAACAGATGAAGCCATCAAAACTAGTCTACATTTTTGATGCGATGGTATCAGTGATGAATATTCAAACTATTCGTACAAAATACTCAACGGCAACCGTAATAGACGAATGTAAATAATTTGTGGTTGAATCTCAGTTATGTGCTTTGGATTTAACTAATGGTATATCTAACATGTGAATGCGACGATGTGTAATTGACTTTAGTTTGAATCAGGCAATATATTGAATTCACTGGTCAGTTGAGCTGACAGTACGTTAGCCAGCTAAATGGGCTAAAACAATAGACGTTATTGTTTTAATGATGAATCACTTTTCTTTTTTTAGTAGAAGTGATTGTTCATTATAACAATAACTTCTATTGTTTGAGTCCATTTGGCTGGCTAACGTACTGTCAGCTCAACTGACCAGTTAGTTCAATATATTGTCTGGTTTGAATTCGATGCAAAATTATTTAAATGCACAAATACTTCAATGGCTTCATGAATTGAAATTGAATTGTTGCTGTCGATGTGGTTCGCATGCACAACGTGTGAGATATTTGGTGCGGCGTTACATTTTATACACACGTCATGTGAATGTAACGCATTTATAATGCAAAGATGTGAAAATTTTGCAAAAGTCCCCTTCTCTCTCTATCTCTCTCTCTCACAAAGATACATTGTAATACCTCACATCTTACGATATATTACTAAAAGATTCCACATTTTGAATACATCAATATTGCTTTGAAACCACGGCGTACACGACATTCATATGTTCAAAATTTAAACAACTGCAGGTAATAATTAAATTCACATGTTGTGCTAATGAGAACGATTTGAAGATACACACAAACATGACGAGCGCCAAAGAGGAGCGTGGAAACGGAATGTCTCGGTGTGGCAAGAATGGCTTCGCATTTTTGACTCTATTCAACCCATCAAGAATGAGATATTTTTGGCACAAGTACAAGAATGCGAGCAAAATGAATCGATTACAGGCTCTCGAAAGAGGAAACCAACTCTCATCTGAAAACACAGAGCTCGACTAAACAATGATAATGATAATAGAGCAACGAGACACACACACACATACACATACACGAAGTAAGTACTTACCACTTCTAAGCAACTTTGGATAAACTTTAATCCTTTTACGTATTCATTAAGGCTTTGAATTTAGTGAAGAAACTTCCTCATATGCTCGTACACTCACAGTGTCTCACACTAACACTCGAATGCCAACTACCCAGGCTCATCACCATTGATGTTTATTTTTGTGGGTAAACTTTATTTATGTGAATGTGATAGAAAATAAGGCGAATCTTCTTCAGCAAAGGCAATCGCGCAAATTGCTGAGCCTTGTAGCGCCATTTTAATGTTTCATGTTCGGCATGTTTGTTAGCTAACCACTGTGAATACATCAAATGTAGTTAGGGTGAAAGAGAGAGAAAGAAAATGAGAATGAGAAGAAAAAAAACACCAGAATCTCAAGCAGAGCATGTCATGTTTTGTAATGAATGAGAATTACATATGTGTTACATTTCACCGGTGCACATTTCGTCTAGAAAAAATGAACGTGAAGTTTTGCGAGCGAACATGAGAAATTGTTTCGTTGTTTGTTACATATATATGGTATGCCATAGTATTACTAGTAATATCCAACAATAAAGCAGCAGTGTAGAGTGAGAGATCCACTTCGCCCAAATATTCTAGTTGTATTGTGTATGTTTAGGTTATATTTCAAACAACCTTTGATATCTGCATACGTGTGCTGTTTTACTGTTTGCGCACAAAAAGTCGACTTTCAAGTGTTTGTTGTGCACAAAAATGCTTGAACCACATGTAGAATTATTATTATTTTCTCATGTTCTTCTACCTTTGTTTCGCTGTGTCTTTCATTTTCTACCACTCTCTAGCACAAGTTCTCTCTCTCTCTCTTAAGTTTCAACTTCCCCCATTTTTCCGCACACTCTCCCTCGACACTTAAAACACACTCAACTCTTGTCTATTCACACGTAAAGCACGATGATTTAGCGAATGACTGTTGCAGCTTTACATGGAGTTTTGTGGCAAAACTTTCGTAAGGTGCATAGCCAAATTAAATAAACTCATGTTCGCATTTACCACATTTACATCCCAAAGCAGCGCATAAACTTAGCTTCAAAGTTAGTACATCCAAAAAACAAGCTCACACAATGTGCTCATTCTTTTGCTTATAATTCGCCGTTTCGCTCATTTCGATAACTGTTTACGTTTTCATGTTTGTCTGAGTGCCTAATACGGTTTTATTGCTTTTATGTTTAGTATTGCGCATACAAAATGTCGGCAAAATTGAAAATAACAATGAAGCATCCGCATGGTATTGGCAACAAATGTGCCGTCATAAATCTATTGATCTCATCGAATTTGTGTTTGAAGGTAATAAAAGCTTAAGTGGATTCAAATTGATTTTATGTGCACTTATTCTATGATATAGACCTATCGAGTAAAAAGCTTTTTCTTTAAAATTTTAGATTCACATAAAATATCCATAATCCTTCTCGGCATATCGAGGAGCGATTCAGCGCTTCCCTCTCGAGTGCTTGTTTTTGAAGACACCAATTTTTGCTGGCGTACACAAAATATGGAAGAGATATGTCATCACTTCCAGGCTAATGCACGTATGTGTCTATGCTAATCAAGAGCGTTTAATCTTTTATGCTAAATTTGTAATATTATCTCCTAAACAAATGAAGTACATGCTCCAATTTTATCCAATGTGTAACAAAAACCAAAACTCACAAGAAAAGTGAAAACTTTCCTTTGTAAGTTTTCGACGACACACTCTGTTTGCTCCCATTTTCTTAGAGAAATGTCGGTCGATTGCCTGTTTCACTTAATTAGCATTGTTGATTTTGTCACAAGAAAAATGTTCAAGAGACTCACTTTCTAATTGATGTAACTGCCTTAAACTCGGTGACTTTCTTTTAACACTTCACAAATTCTTCTTTCAAACTAATTTTTGGCCAAAGATCGTCAACAAATTATCGAATGTGAAATTTTTGGTGAAAATGTGTCTGATAATGATGGCTTAAATTCACTTTTTAAACTTTTGATTTACATGTACCCAAAATTGAAAAGATATACCAGAATACCGAAGCAAATGCGTAACCTTTAATATGTTCGAAAGCATCGACCGAAAAACACTGATTTTGATTCTAAGATTTTCTATAAAGAGAGACAAAAATCTCGATGTAAAAAGCAGCTTATGCATCATAAATTTGGTTGAAAGATGCAAAGTGGTAATGATGAGCATTTTGTTCGGTGAAAAATTGCAAGAAATTTATCAAAACACACACACATACATATACCTCAGCGCACAAAGCAAAATTCGTTGGAAATGAGCTTATGACTAGCAAGCATCTGTTGTACGTGTGCCAAACGCATAATTCGTTGTGCACACAAAATACACAGCATCTAGTCTAAGCAAATGCAATAAGTTTACTTTGAATTTTCAAGCATAAAAAATGTCATGTAAAAAAGTTTTCGCTTTACAGCTTTTTTTTCTTGTTAAATGAACAATATATTCCATTAGAGCATTTTATTATTGGCATAAACTTAAATAAACATCTGACATCTTCATTTTCATATTTCCTCTGGTTTTTCGGTTTTATTTTACAAGAATTGAATGGTTTTCCCCTTTGTGTTGTTCGGTAACAGCAGCAGAAGCAGCATCATCAGCAGCAGAAGCAGCTTATGTTTTGGGTTGGGAAAAAGGATTTCATAAAAGTCATTTGCGTTTGCTGAATCATTGAATGTTTTTAGCTTTATGACTTCGTGTTCAAAAAACGCATACTGGCAAATGGAAAATGGGAAAATGAGATGTTGGCAACAAATGAACACATTGTATTTCGTGTTATCCATTATTTTTGCATGTTCCAAAACTATTGTTGAGCATCTCTTGCTCGTTCGCATGGAACAACAATTGAATTGTCGTTTTATTTCGGCATATGGATGATTCTCACATGCAATGACTGAGAGGAATTTCACACTCGTTGCTCGAACACACACACACCAACACAGTGGGCTCCAATTTTTTTTCTCCTCCAAATTGTGGGAAAACACGAAAGAAAGTTAAACAACAGAGTTCGAATATAAATTATATCGTTTGCACCGCCTCGTTTTTGTCATATCGCCATATCGTTATCGTTGTTATATGCATCATAATGTTTGTTTGGCAAGTGCTCTCTGGGTTTTCCTCGAAAATAAGCGCTGAACGCGCTGTATATGCTGGGCAACAATTCAAGTACTTAAACCTCGCTCTTTTTTACCCAATCGCTCGCTCTTCTCTCCCTCTCTCTCTCTTTCTTTCTTCTTATGGTGCAATCTCTCACCCTTCGGGCTGCCTTCATATGCAGATGACATGCAAATATAAATTTTATAACAATTTTCTGCTTCCACTCTTGTTTTCCATCGCATCTCTTCCTACCTATCTCTTTAACTCACTTTCGTTCTCTTTTTTGCTCCTGTACGGAGAAAACGGTTCCTAATAGTTTTAGCAAATTATTTGTGCTCGTTCGACAAGCTTTTCATTCTTTTTACCAGATCGTCTCCTTCCATTTTTCCTTTTTCCATTTAAAAGCGGCGCGCATATAATTTAACAAAAAAAAATGTGTCGAACGGAGCAAAGAAGCACTTATCTCGTGCCACCGAAAAGTTATAAATTGATGTATTGGATAATAACGTACAAGAATGGTTATAAATTGTTCATGTTGTAAAAGATTGAACTCATGGCCTGGAAATGCCTATGTAATTTACATATAAACGAGTGAGACTCAAACATGTTCTTCTTTTTCCATCAAATATACCAGTGGCGCCACCAATTTTACATATAAGCGCATACAAAATTTTCAATATGGCTGCGCCCATGAGAGAGAAAATTTCGTCTCATTCATTTCCGCCCCATGATTGAACTACACACAGTTTTTATCGTCATCATTTGTAAGAAAATGCGCCCGCGATTTATTGACGAAGTTCAATTTTCCTGACTGCCGTTTTTCTTTTCTCAACCACCATGGCCCGTTTGTTGATATTTTTGTTTTATTTTTTCTTCGTTCGTTCAATTCATTTAAATTGAATTTATGACTGTGGAAGAGCATGAGTGGCATTTTTTGATCAACATCTATGTGAACGAGGGAAAATCCCTTATCGACAGCACTGACAATGATTTTGCTTGCACGAAAAAAAAAAATGGCAATAGTGATCGATTTTCAAGTTAAGAAAAAGAATCTTGGCGTCAGTTACTCGTCGTTTTTTCGCTCTGTTCGTTGTCGTACGCTCTTTTTTCGATTTGTGTATTTTGGGAAACCGACGTCAACCAAAACCTGTGCACAATAACCATTTTTGTTGTTTTCTTCTTAAATGGTTTTTTTTTGCTCTGTTTCGATGCGAGCTTTTATCAGATTAACCCACTGGGGCTTGCCACCTTTTCTTCTTACAACCAATCTCTCTCTCTCTCTCCGTTGGTGTGTTCAACTTTTTCCACCTCAGTTTCTATGCCAATTGCATTCGGAACATCATTTCTTTGATAAATCGATTGTGATACATGAAATGGGACATGGAAAATATGAAATGGAAATTTAAGCTTAACAAATAAAAATTTCCCACAACAATTTTAAATAACCGTAAAGAGAGTGTTTCCACTTCATTTTTTTTCGTCGCCACAAAGTAGAATTACCAAAGTACCGAAATCAACAGTCACAAATGGAGTCAAATATTTTGTACTCGGAAAATTCCATTATCATTCTGAATATGTTGTTATTGTTTGTTGATTTTCACATCTTCCAATTCGCGCTTTGAATCCATTGAATCAATTTTGGGTGAAATAAGCGCGCGCTGCGAATTCAGAACATATTGTTACTGGTACTCTCATTCAACAAAGGATGTAGAATCAGAACCATTGACGACAATTGGGGAATAAGTGCAGAGAGAGAGAGAGAGACGACAAGTGTACGTATACTGTGCGCATACAAACAGTCAGAATGCTTTTATTTTAATCAAAAACATTATACACAACATTTTACTGTACGAAACGCATCAACGAGTATCAAATGCGAATTCAAGTATTTTTAAACTCCCATTCAGTCGTCACTTATCGCTGTGATGCTGGAGACAGAAACAGAGACACGGCAAAAAAGGAAAAGAAAGAAAAAGAAAACGCGGATCTCGTTGTGCAACAACAAACAATAATAATATATGTACTGATAAATAGAAATAACAGTAATAGCCATGATGTTTTATACATAATGCGAATTGAACTAGATGGATGTATCATTTAACAATGGCATCCCACATTTGAAATGCTATAAAAAAAACAATGAATACATCCATTGCACTTAAAGGTCACAGTCAGAAAGAGAGTTTTGTGCATATATTTGCGAATATTTTGATAAATTCCAATTGTATATACTCCGTTTATGGATGCTTAGTTTTTGTTGTGCAATCCATTTGGGTGCGGATTACAGTGAATGGATGAGTTTTCGACAAAACGACCAAAACGACAGACAGAGAAAGAGTCACAAAGAGACAGAGAGAAAGTATTTGAACTGATGCTGTAATCACCCAAAAGTGGTTCGTTGGATAACCACATACATTTACTCACTGCCTCTATCATTCTCTCTCGCTCTCCTAATCTCTGGCGCTGGAAGAGACATTTAAACACCCCAAAAAAACATAAACATATAAACTAACAGTTTAGATTGAATATGGTACAGGAAGAAAAACTTCAAATCGAAACAAAACAACTGGGTGACCAACTCCCGATGTGCTATTCGCACACAAAACTTTTCACAAAATGGAAAAGTTTGTAAAACCCAATGTTTATTATCATTTCGAACTAATCGCGTATTAACCTGCTTTCTCTACATATAAGCGAAACTATTGTTTCGTTTTTTTTTTGGTATTTCTCGTACTTTCGTACTGTTTTACTTTACTGCCTGAAAAAACAAATCCATGAATGAAATCGAAGATTTGCATTCATAAAATGATGCATAAAAGTGCGTCGATGCAATTAAAGTGGTGAAAATTTAAATAAATGATATGCACAATTTACGGTATGATCTTTTGATGTTTTTATTTTAAAACAACACAAAATCAGATTGGAGCAAGCACCTGGCATACCCATCAAAATATTGAATTTATACTCGGTGTTGAAATTAAATGTTTCAAAAAAATGGTCTAAAACTTCTCTATGTAGCGAACAGTTTAAACAAAGTATTTATCTCTGTGCGTCGTATGAATCGTTCATTTTGGTTGCCAAAAATGCTCGACACTCGTTTTTTGTGTTCGATGCCAAAAAAAGGTTAAATAAATAACATTGCACATAAAATGTGGCCCAGTGTGGGGACGTTCAAAATTTGCCTGTGACTCACAACATACAGAACGGATCATGTACGAAAAACGGTGAATTCTCATTTCCATTTCGAACAATTGTACCGTGGCTCCATGTCCACCCAAAGGATAACATTTAAATTAAATGTATTTTAAAATGTATACGATGAACATGAGCACAAGTGCCAAAAGTTTATGTGCTTACGATGACAATTTTTTTTGGTATTCATCGAGTGCCTCGCTGTTTTGTACATGCTGGTGTCATCTGCACGGTGATTCGAGCGAAGAATAACTCTACCAGGCAAAAATTGCATCGATCTCCTTTACACACATGTAGAAATGAATACAAATCACTGAAAAAATTGAAATTTTTTTCTCAAAACTTTTGTACCAACAAATAAGTGAAACTTGAAGAGAATTCTTGGTGGTATATGACCATCGACATCTTGAGTGTATTTTTCCATTTTTCGTGCTTGGAATAATGTTACACCTTCGCCGGGTGTATGTTTGTTGTTGGTTGACGGTGGCGACGATGATCAGTGTGTTTATGTCATTAAAATCTATATCAAAGCCTCAAATTGCATGTTTTTTATTATGATTGCTGCCGTTGCACACGTCGTTGACGATATATCATTTATTCATGAATATGTAAATCTAAATATACTATATGATAAAAATGAACCACCGACCGCTTTCTTTGACACCGCACCCTTTTTTGCCGTTGTTTATTCACTTTTTCCCAGGTGGTTTACGTGGTTTCGCAAAATCTGTTTTGCATATTTGCATTAAATGTCGACTCATGCATCGTCATCATCATCATCATCATCGGTGGTCTGCTGGATATGTGTGCGCCACTGTTTGAAAACCACATTTTAAATGATGCAAGTAATGCATACACACTTGAATTTATCAAGTTGTCGTCTGCACAATATTTTCCAGCCACAATTGATGTCTGCATATGATACTTTTACAGCGCGCACACACTCAAATATTCATGAATAAAAAAATATATATTTTCTTAAATTCCTACTTATGTCAACTGCACATACAAAATGCACATGATACACTTTATTCTATTGGAATTGCATTGCATACTTTCAAACTGCCGCTCTCTCTCTTTCTATTGCTGCCGTTTATTATAAACAATTTAAATCTAATTTTGGTTTTGTGTGCAATTCAAAGTGTATCAAAATGTCTTTGGGAATTTTCATATTTCGATTTCAATAAGTTGAAAATTCAACGTCTTTCATGTGAATCTCTCTTTCTCTGTCTGTGCAAAAGTCTTATCTAAATATTTGCGTTCGTAATTTTGCATTTCACTTTTGGCAAAAACTTTATTCCGAGTGTATCATTCTGTATTGAAGCATGTCGTTGTTCTGATGTACGCCCGAGGCAAATTATGAACACAGTGACCTTTCCACATTGATGTAGAGTGCGTGTGTCTCTCTTTTCACAATCAGAGGTCGAATATTCTATGCTTTATCAGTTATTTCTTGGAATTATTTTTGGAGTTTTCGTTTTCACTCTTTTCTCTCGAAAAACCTTATCTGTGATCTGACGATGATACTAATTCAGTGCTCCCTGGTGCTTTTTTGGATTTTTCTAAGTAAGTATATTCCCAGCTTAAAATCACATGTTTACTATTCAGATCAGGTCATTTGAGCTTATGTGCTAATTTTGGTTTGCATTGCATTGTTAAATTCATTTTCAATTCCTATTTTGACAACGCCGTCCCAAAGTTAGACACACTTAAAATCAGGATTTTCTCTCTCTCTCTCCCTCTCTCGGACTATAGCATACAATTTAATTAATTCATCCACATTGAAAGTACACCGAAATGCTTCTGTAAGCTCATTTCTGATGACTTCAAATCTACTTAAACATTTGTGAATTGAAAACATTCAAAGAATATGCACAACGTGGACTCTAACGATTGGAAATGTCTTTTCTGCAAAAATACAATCGAAAGTTGCAGGTAATTTTGTTTCGGACGTTTGTGTAAACAATCACCGTGTGATGGTGTTATTCTGTGAGGAAAATCTTTTCATTTGATAACCACCGTATGCGTTGCGGCCAAAGTTTAATTTGTTGGAAATTGGATGGCCAGCAGGAGATTTGAGAAATCTTTCAATCAATCTAATATGCAAATACACTTATATGCTCGCACAATCGAATGGAATTACATATTTGGTCGATTGCAAAGCGAATCTCCTTCAGCATTATCGCCGTTTCAATTATCCAAAAATTGATCTGTTAACATGCATGTGTTTGCTTGGATTGTTACCATGCGTTGTTGATGTTACGGAGAAATGCGATTACGGCGATTGATTGAAATGCTTTCGCATTGCACAATAAATGAACATTTGAATTTCGAACGAGTTTCTATGCTACACGTTGAATTAGTATTGCACCATATCCATATGCTCAATGTCAGGATTTCAATTCGCTACATTGGAATTCAACGCGAAGATTCACTAGTGATGTGCATATTTTAACAAATTCCAACAATAGTACCAGTGATATTCGCCGTTATATTTGTGTTAAATTTAACAATGTAAACATAT